>NC_139697.1:63151282-63618782 GCF_964188405.1 Protomyctophum parallelum
CAAAAAATCACTTTCACCTAGAAACTCCATTCACACGTTTTATAATTCAGCTTACTGTGGAGACACAAGCTGGAACTTTTTACTTTGAAATGTTTTGTAGTTTGTCAGTTATTTAGCTTAACGCCCAATGTTCTTTTTTTTTTTTTTTTAAGATATTTTTTTGCGGCTTACGCCTTTTATTGATTTTTGAAGGGACAGACAGTAGGCTGACAGGAAACGGGAGAGAGATGGGGGGATGACATGCAGTAAAGGCCGTGTCGGGTCCGGGAGTCGAACCCGCGGCACACTGCGACTGGATTACCAGTCCGGTGCCCAGACCGTTACGCTACGGCCTGGGCCAACGCCCAATGTTCTTAATGGCAATAGCACAAACTTTGGCATGCTACTACATACTTACACCTACAAACCCCATTCTAGCCAACTTAGGTTCATCTTACGGTGGACATGTTTGCCTGAAAAGGAATCTTTGAAAGGTTTCATAGTTTTAGAAATATAGTGATTTCAAATTTGAGACTTTTATAATGGGGCTCAATGGCAGATTTTGGAACGTCAAAAAATCACTTTCACCTAGAAACTCCATACACACTCTTTATTATTCAGCTTACTGTGGAGTAAAGTTTGAGGCAAACTAACATCAGTCACTCTGCCGTTCACTGTAGTGGAAGAGGTGCGCCTGGTGAGGGTTTTATCCCTGCAGCTATGTCGAGTCCGCCTACAGGAAATACGTAGGCTGCGACCATGAGACCCGCTACGGAATCGGTCTATAGGCACGTCAAAAGTCACTTTCACCTAGAAACTCCATTCACACATTTTATTTTTCAGCTTACTGTGGAGACACATGCTGTAACTTTTTTATTTTTAAATGTTTTGTAGTTTATGAGTTATTTAACTTAAACGCCCAATGCATTCTAGTCTGTGGCAATAGCACAAACTTTGGCATGCTACTAGTCCTACATACAAAATGATGAAAAACGAGGATTTTTTTATTTTATTAAAAAAACGATGGTCTATAACCCATCGCTTTTTTCATTTTTTCATTTTTTTCAAATCCTCAAAAATGATGAAAAACGGCGTGCTATAGTATGCCGTACGGTATGGGCTATAGCCCATGGTCAAAAATGATGAAAAACGAGGATAAAGAAAAATCAAAAATTCAAAAAACTATGGGCTATAACCCATGTTTGTTTTTTTTTCCATTTTTTTCAAATCCTCAAAAGTGATGAAAAACGGCGTGCTATAGTATGCCATACGGTATGGGCTATAGCCCATGGTCAAAAATGATGAAAAACGAGGATAAAAAAAAATCAAAAATTCAAAAAACGATGGGCTATAACCCATATTATTTTTCTTCATTTTTTTCAAATCCTCAAAAATGATGAAAAACGGCGTGCTATAGTATGCCGTACGGTATGGGCTATAGCTTATGGTCAAAATTGATGAAAAACGAGGATCATTTTTTTTAAAGAATAAAAAAAAACAATGGGCTATAACCCATCGCTTTTTTCATTTTTTCATTTTTTTCAAATCCTCAAAAATGATGAAAAACGGCGTGCTATAGTATGCCGTACGGTATGGGCTATAGCCCATGGTCAAAAATGATGAAAAACGAGGATAAAAGAAATAATCAAAAATTCAAAAAACGATGGGCTATAACCCATGTTTGTTTTTTTTGTTGTTTTTTTCAAATCCTCAAAAGTGATGAAAAACGGCGTGCTATAGTATGCCATACGGTATGGGCTATAGCCCATGGTCAAAAATGATGAAAAACGAGGATAAAAGAAATAATCAAAAATTCAAAAAACGATGGGCTATAACCCATGTTTTTTTTTCATTTTTTTCAAATCCTCAGAAATGATGAAAAACAGCGTGCTATAGTATGCCGAACGATATGGGCTATAGCCCATATCCTCGCGGTGTATAGCGGTGCATGAGAATAGGTGTTGTGGAGGATGAAAGGCATTCCTCTCATCCTCCGCAACACCCATTCTCATACACCCATCCCCAATGCATTCTCTATGGCAATAGCACAAACTTTGGCATGCTACTAGTCCTACATACTTACACCTAGCAACCCCATTCTAGCCTACTTAGGTTCATCTTACGGTGGACATGTTTGCCTGAAAAGGAATCTTTGAAATGTTTCATAGTTTTAGAAATATAGTGCTTTCAAATTTGAGACATTTAACATGGGGCTCAATGGCAGCTCTATAGGCAAGTCAAAAGTCACTTTCACCTAGAAACTCCATTCACACTTTTTATTATTCAGCTTACTGTGGAGACACATGCTGTAACTTTTTTATTTTGAAATGTTTTGTAGTTTATGAGTTATTTAACTTAAACGTCCAATGCATTCTCTATGGCAATAGCACAAACTTTGGCATGCTACTAGTCCTACATACTTACACCTAGCAACCCCATTCTAGCCTACTTAGGTTCATCTTACGGTGGACATGTTTGCCTGAAAAGGAATCTTTGAAATGTTTTAGAAATATAGTGCTTTCAAATTTGAGACATTTAACATGGGGCTCAATGGCAGCTCTATAGGCACGTCAAAAGTCACTTTCACCTAGAAACTCCATTGACACTTTTTATTATTCAGCTTACTGTGGAGACACATGCTGTAACTTTTTTATTTTGAAATGTTTTGTAGTTTATGAGTTATTTAACTTAAACGCCCAATGCATTCTAGTCTGTGGCAATAGCACAAACTTTGGCATGCTACTAGTCCTACATACAAAATGATGAAAAACGAGGATATTATTTATTTATTTTTCAAAAAACGATGGGCTATAACCCATCGCTTTTTTCATTTTTTTCAAATCCTCAAAAATGATGAAAAACGGTGTGCTATACTATGCCATACGGTATGGGCTATAGCCCATGGTCAAAAATGATGAAAAACGAGGATAAAAAAAATAATCAAAAATTACAAAAACGATGGGCTATAACCCATGTTTGTTTTGTTTTTTTGTTTTTTTCAAATCCTCAGAAGTGATGAAAAACGGCGTGCTATAGTATGCCATACGGTATGGGCTATAGCCCATGGTCAAAAATGATGAAAAACGAGGATAAAAAAAATAATCAAAAATTAAAAAAACGATGGGCTATAACCCATGTTTGTTTTTTTTGTTTTTTTTTTCCAAATCCTCAAAAGTGATGAAAAACGGCGTGCTATAGTATGCCGAACGATATGGGCTATAGCCCATATCCTCGCGGTGTATAGCGGTGTATGAGAATAGGTGTTGCGGAGGATGAGAGGCATTCCTCTCATCCTCCGCAACACCCATTCTCATACACCCATCCCCAATGCATTCTCTATGGCAATAGCACAAACTTTGGCATGCTACTAGTCCTACATACTTACACCTAGCAACCCCATTCTAGCCTACTTAGGTTCATCTTACGGTGGACATGTTTGCCTGAAAAGGAATCTTTGAAATGTTTCATAGTTTTAGAAATATAGTGCTTTCAAATTTGAGACATTTAACATGGGGCTCAATGGCAGCTCTATAGGCACAAAAAGTCACTTTCACCTAGAAACTCCATTCACACTTTTTATTATTCAGCTTACTGTGGAGACACATGCTGGAACTTTTTTTTATTTATGTTTTGTAGTTTATGAGTTATTTAACTTAAACGCCCAATGCATTCTCTATGGCAAAAGCACAACATTTGGCATGCTACTAGTCCTACATACTTACACCTAGCAACCCCATTCTAGCCTACTTAGGTTCATCTTACGGTGGACATGTTTGCCTGAAAAGGAATCTTTGAAATGTTTCATAGTTTTAGAAATATAGTGCTTTCAAATTTACAATGGGGCTCAATGGCAAAAATGATGAAAAACGGCGTGCTATAGTATGCTGTACGATATGGTCCAAAATGATGAAAAACGAGGTAAAAAAAAAAACAAAAAAACGATGGGCTATAACCCATCGTTTTTTTTTTTTTTTTTTTTTTCAAAACCTCAAAAATGATGAAAAACGGCGTGCTATAGTATGCCGTACGATATGGGCTATAGCCCATATCCTCGCGGTGTATAGCGGTGTATGAGAATAGGTGTTGCGGAGGATGAGAGGCATTCCTCTCATCCTCCGCAACACCCATTCTCATACACCCATCCCCAATGCATTCTCTATGGCAATAGCACAAACTTTGGCATGCTACTAGTCCTACATACTTACACCTAGCAACCCCATTCTAGCCTACTTAGGTTCATCTTACGGTGGACATGTTTGCCTGAAAAGGAATCTTTGAAATGTTTCATAGTTTTAGAAATATAGTGCTTTCAAATTTGAGACATTTAACATGGGGCTCAATGGCAGCTCTATAGGCACGTCAAAAGTCACTTTCACCTAGAAACTCCATTCACACTTTTTATTATTCAGCTTACTGTGGAGACACATGCTGGAACTTTTTTTTATTTTTATGTTTTGTAGTTTATGAGTTATTTAACTTAAACGCCCAATGCATTCTCTATGGCAAAAGCACAAAATTTGACATGCTACTAGTCCTACATAATTACACCTAGCAACCCCATTCTAGCCTACTTAGGTTCATCTTACGGTGGACATGTTTGCCTGAAAAGGAATCTTTGAAATGTTTCATAGTTTTAGAAATATAGTGCTTTCAAATTTGAGACATTTAACATTGGGCTCAATGGCAGCTCTATAGGCACGTCAAAAGTCACTTTCACCTAGAAACTCCATTCACACTTTTTATTATTCCGCTTACTGTGGAGACACATGCTGAAACTTTATTTTATTTTTATGTTTTGTAGTTTATGAGTTATTTAACTTAAACGCCCAATGCATTCTCTATGGCAATAGCACAAAATTTGACATGCTACTAGTCCTACATACTTACACCTAGCAACCCCATTCTAGCCTACTTAGGTTCATCTTACGGTGGACATGTTTGCCTGAAAAGGAATCTTTGAAATGTTTCATAGTTTTAGAAATATAGTGCTTTCAAATTTGAGACATTTAACATGGGGCTCAATGGCAGCTCTATAGGCACGTCAAAAGTCACTTTCACCTAGAAACTCCATTCACACTTTTTATTATTCAGCTTACTGTGGAGACACATGCTGGAACTTATTTTTATTTTTATGTTTTGTAGTTTATGAGTTATTTAACTTAAACGCCGAATGCATTCTCAATGGCAATAGCACAAAATTTGACATGCTACTAGTCCTACATACTTACACCTAGCAACCCCATTATAGCCTACTTAGGTTCATCTTACGGTGGACATGTTTGCCTGAAAAGGAATCTTTGAAATGTTTCATAGTTTTAGAAATATAGTGCTTTCAAATTTGAGACATTTAACATGGGGCTCAATGGCAGCTCTATAGGCACGTCAAAAGTCACTTTCACCTAGAAACTCCATTCACACTTTTTATTATTCAGCTTACTGTGGAGACACATGCTGAAACTTTTTTTTATTTTTATGTTTTGTAGTTTATGAGTTTTTTAACTTAAACGCCCAATGCATTCTCTATGGCAATAGCACAAAATTTGACATGCTACTAGTCCTACATACTTACACCTAGCAACCCCATTCTAGCCTACTTAGGTTCATCTTACGGTGGACATGTTTGCCTGAAAAGGAATCTTTGAAATGTTTCATAGTTTTAGAAATATAGTGCTTTCAAATTTGAGACATTTAACATGGGGCTCAATGGCAGCTCTATAGGCACGTCAAAAGTCACTTTCACCTAGAAACTCCATTCACACTTTTTATTATTCAGCTTACTGTGGAGACACATGCTGGAACTTTTTTTTATTTTTATGTTTTGTAGTTTATGAGTTATTTAACTTAAACACCCAATGCATTCTCTATGGCAAAAGCACAACATTTGGCATGCTACTAGTCCTACATACTTACACCTAGCAACCCCATTCTAGCCTACTTAGGTTCATCTTACGGTGGACATGTTTGCCTGAAAAGGAATCTTTGAAATGTTTCATAGTTTTAGAAATATAGTGCTTTCAAATTTACAATGGGGCTCAATGGCAAAAATGATGAAAAACTGCGTGCTATAGTATGCTGTATGATATGGTCCAAAATGATGAAAAACGAGGTTAAAAAAAAATAAAAAAACGATGGGCCCATCGTTTTTTTTTTTTTTTTTTTTCAAATCCTCAAAAACGATGAAAAACGGCGTGCTATAGTATGCCGTATGGTATGGGCTATAGCCCATGTTCAAAAATGATGAAAAACAATTTTTTTTTTTTTTTCAAAATTTCAAAAAACGATGGGCTATAACCCATGTTTTTTTTTTTTTTTTTTTTTTTTTCAAATCCTCAAAAATGATGAAAAACGGCGTGCTATAGTATGCCATACGGTATGGGCTATAGCCCATGTTCAAAAATGATGAAAAACAAGGTTCTTTTTTTTTTTCAAAATTTCTAAAAACGATGGGCTATAACCCATGTTTTTTTTTGTTTTGTTTTTTCAAATCCTCAAAAATGATGAAAAACGGCGTGCTATAGTATGCCGTACGGTATGGGCTATAGCCCATGGTCAAAAATGATGAAAAACGAGGATAAAGAAAAATCAAAAATTCAAAAAACGATGGGCTATAACCCATGTTTGTTTTTTTTTCCATTTTTTTCAAATCCTCAAAAGTGATGAAAAACGGCGTGCTATAGTATGCCATACGGTATGGGCTATAGCCCATGGTCAAAAATGATGAAAAACGAGGATAAAAAAAAATCAAAAATTCAAAAAACGATGGGCTATAACCCATATTATTTTTCTTCATTTTTTTCAAATCCTCAAAAATGATGAAAAACGGCGTGCTATAGTATGCCGTACGGTATGGGCTATAGCTTATGGTCAAAATTGATGAAAAACGAGGATCATTTTTTTTAAAGAATAAAAAAAAACAATGGGCTATAACCCATCGCTTTTTTCATTTTTTCATTTTTTTCAAATCCTCAAAAATGATGAAAAACGGCGTGCTATAGTATGCCGTACGGTATGGGCTATAGCCCATGGTCAAAAATGATGAAAAACGAGGATAAAAGAAATAATCAAAAATTCAAAAAACGATGGGCTATAACCCATGTTTGTTTTTTTTGTTGTTTTTTTCAAATCCTCAAAAGTGATGAAAAACGGCGTGCTATAGTATGCCATACGGTATGGGCTATAGCCCATGGTCAAAAATGATGAAAAACGAGGATAAAAGAAATAATCAAAAATTCAAAAAACGATGGGCTATAACCCATGTTTTTTTTTCATTTTTTTCAAATCCTCAGAAATGATGAAAAACAGCGTGCTATAGTATGCCGAACGATATGGGCTATAGCCCATATCCTCGCGGTGTATAGCGGTGCATGAGAATAGGTGTTGTGGAGGATGAAAGGCATTCCTCTCATCCTCCGCAACACCCATTCTCATACACCCATCCCCAATGCATTCTCTATGGCAATAGCACAAACTTTGGCATGCTACTAGTCCTACATACTTACACCTAGCAACCCCATTCTAGCCTACTTAGGTTCATCTTACGGTGGACATGTTTGCCTGAAAAGGAATCTTTGAAATGTTTCATAGTTTTAGAAATATAGTGCTTTCAAATTTGAGACATTTAACATGGGGCTCAATGGCAGCTCTATAGGCAAGTCAAAAGTCACTTTCACCTAGAAACTCCATTCACACTTTTTATTATTCAGCTTACTGTGGAGACACATGCTGTAACTTTTTTATTTTGAAATGTTTTGTAGTTTATGAGTTATTTAACTTAAACGTCCAATGCATTCTCTATGGCAATAGCACAAACTTTGGCATGCTACTAGTCCTACATACTTACACCTAGCAACCCCATTCTAGCCTACTTAGGTTCATCTTACGGTGGACATGTTTGCCTGAAAAGGAATCTTTGAAATGTTTTAGAAATATAGTGCTTTCAAATTTGAGACATTTAACATGGGGCTCAATGGCAGCTCTATAGGCACGTCAAAAGTCACTTTCACCTAGAAACTCCATTGACACTTTTTATTATTCAGCTTACTGTGGAGACACATGCTGTAACTTTTTTATTTTGAAATGTTTTGTAGTTTATGAGTTATTTAACTTAAACGCCCAATGCATTCTAGTCTGTGGCAATAGCACAAACTTTGGCATGCTACTAGTCCTACATACAAAATGATGAAAAACGAGGATATTATTTATTTATTTTTCAAAAAACGATGGGCTATAACCCATCGCTTTTTTCATTTTTTTCAAATCCTCAAAAATGATGAAAAACGGTGTGCTATACTATGCCATACGGTATGGGCTATAGCCCATGGTCAAAAATGATGAAAAACGAGGATAAAAAAAATAATCAAAAATTACAAAAACGATGGGCTATAACCCATGTTTGTTTTGTTTTTTTGTTTTTTTCAAATCCTCAAAAGTGATGAAAAACGGCGTGCTATAGTATGCCATACGGTATGGGCTATAGCCCATGGTCAAAAATGATGAAAAACGAGGATAAAAAAAATAATCAAAAATTAAAAAAACGATGGGCTATAACCCATGTTTGTTTTTTTTGTTTTTTTTTTTCAAATCCTCAAAAGTGATGAAAAACGGCGTGCTATAGTATGCCGAACGATATGGGCTATAGCCCATATCCTCGCGGTGTATAGCGGTGTATGAGAATAGGTGTTGCGGAGGATGAGAGGCATTCCTCTCATCCTCCGCAACACCCATTCTCATACACCCATCCCCAATGCATTCTCTATGGCAATAGCACAAACTTTGGCATGCTACTAGTCCTACATACTTACACCTAGCAACCCCATTCTAGCCTACTTAGGTTCATCTTACGGTGGACATGTTTGCCTGAAAAGGAATCTTTGAAATGTTTCATAGTTTTAGAAATATAGTGCTTTCAAATTTGAGACATTTAACATGGGGCTCAATGGCAGCTCTATAGGCACGTCAAAAGTCACTTTCACCTAGAAACTCCATTCACACTTTTTATTATTCAGCTTACTGTGGAGACACATGCTGGAACTTTTTTTTATTTTTATGTTTTGTAGTTTATGAGTTATTTAACTTAAACACCCAATGCATTCTCTATGGCAAAAGCACAACATTTGGCATGCTACTAGTCCTACATACTTACACCTAGCAACCCCATTCTAGCCTACTTAGGTTCATCTTACGGTGGACATGTTTGCCTGAAAAGGAATCTTTGAAATGTTTCATAGTTTTAGAAATATAGTGCTTTCAAATTTACAATGGGGCTCAATGGCAAAAATGATGAAAAACTGCGTGCTATAGTATGCTGTATGATATGGTCCAAAATGATGAAAAACGAGGTTAAAAAAAAATAAAAAAACGATGGGCCCATCGTTTTTTTTTTTTTTTTTTTTCAAATCCTCAAAAACGATGAAAAACGGCGTGCTATAGTATGCCGTATGGTATGGGCTATAGCCCATGTTCAAAAATGATGAAAAACAATTTTTTTTTTTTTTTCAAAATTTCAAAAAACGATGGGCTATAACCCATGTTTTTTTTTTTTTTTTTTTTTTTTTCAAATCCTCAAAAATGATGAAAAACGGCGTGCTATAGTATGCCATACGGTATGGGCTATAGCCCATGTTCAAAAATGATGAAAAACAAGGTTCTTTTTTTTTTTCAAAATTTCTAAAAACGATGGGCTATAACCCATGTTTTTTTTTGTTTTGTTTTTTCAAATCCTCAAAAATGATGAAAAACGGCGTGCTATAGTATGCCGTACGGTATGGGCTATAGCCCATGGTCAAAAATGATGAAAAACGAGGATAAAGAAAAATCAAAAATTCAAAAAACGATGGGCTATAACCCATGTTTGTTTTTTTTTCCATTTTTTTCAAATCCTCAAAAGTGATGAAAAACGGCGTGCTATAGTATGCCATACGGTATGGGCTATAGCCCATGGTCAAAAATGATGAAAAACGAGGATAAAAAAAAATCAAAAATTCAAAAAACGATGGGCTATAACCCATATTATTTTTCTTCATTTTTTTCAAATCCTCAAAAATGATGAAAAACGGCGTGCTATAGTATGCCGTACGGTATGGGCTATAGCTTATGGTCAAAATTGATGAAAAACGAGGATCATTTTTTTTAAAGAATAAAAAAAAACAATGGGCTATAACCCATCGCTTTTTTCATTTTTTCATTTTTTTCAAATCCTCAAAAATGATGAAAAACGGCGTGCTATAGTATGCCGTACGGTATGGGCTATAGCCCATGGTCAAAAATGATGAAAAACGAGGATAAAAGAAATAATCAAAAATTCAAAAAACGATGGGCTATAACCCATGTTTGTTTTTTTTGTTGTTTTTTTCAAATCCTCAAAAGTGATGAAAAACGGCGTGCTATAGTATGCCATACGGTATGGGCTATAGCCCATGGTCAAAAATGATGAAAAACGAGGATAAAAGAAATAATCAAAAATTCAAAAAACGATGGGCTATAACCCATGTTTTTTTTTCATTTTTTTCAAATCCTCAGAAATGATGAAAAACAGCGTGCTATAGTATGCCGAACGATATGGGCTATAGCCCATATCCTCGCGGTGTATAGCGGTGCATGAGAATAGGTGTTGTGGAGGATGAAAGGCATTCCTCTCATCCTCCGCAACACCCATTCTCATACACCCATCCCCAATGCATTCTCTATGGCAATAGCACAAACTTTGGCATGCTACTAGTCCTACATACTTACACCTAGCAACCCCATTCTAGCCTACTTAGGTTCATCTTACGGTGGACATGTTTGCCTGAAAAGGAATCTTTGAAATGTTTCATAGTTTTAGAAATATAGTGCTTTCAAATTTGAGACATTTAACATGGGGCTCAATGGCAGCTCTATAGGCAAGTCAAAAGTCACTTTCACCTAGAAACTCCATTCACACTTTTTATTATTCAGCTTACTGTGGAGACACATGCTGTAACTTTTTTATTTTGAAATGTTTTGTAGTTTATGAGTTATTTAACTTAAACGTCCAATGCATTCTCTATGGCAATAGCACAAACTTTGGCATGCTACTAGTCCTACATACTTACACCTAGCAACCCCATTCTAGCCTACTTAGGTTCATCTTACGGTGGACATGTTTGCCTGAAAAGGAATCTTTGAAATGTTTTAGAAATATAGTGCTTTCAAATTTGAGACATTTAACATGGGGCTCAATGGCAGCTCTATAGGCACGTCAAAAGTCACTTTCACCTAGAAACTCCATTGACACTTTTTATTATTCAGCTTACTGTGGAGACACATGCTGTAACTTTTTTATTTTGAAATGTTTTGTAGTTTATGAGTTATTTAACTTAAACGCCCAATGCATTCTAGTCTGTGGCAATAGCACAAACTTTGGCATGCTACTAGTCCTACATACAAAATGATGAAAAACGAGGATATTATTTATTTATTTTTCAAAAAACGATGGGCTATAACCCATCGCTTTTTTCATTTTTTTCAAATCCTCAAAAATGATGAAAAACGGTGTGCTATACTATGCCATACGGTATGGGCTATAGCCCATGGTCAAAAATGATGAAAAACGAGGATAAAAAAAATAATCAAAAATTACAAAAACGATGGGCTATAACCCATGTTTGTTTTGTTTTTTTGTTTTTTTCAAATCCTCAAAAGTGATGAAAAACGGCGTGCTATAGTATGCCATACGGTATGGGCTATAGCCCATGGTCAAAAATGATGAAAAACGAGGATAAAAAAAATAATCAAAAATTAAAAAAACGATGGGCTATAACCCATGTTTGTTTTTTTTGTTTTTTTTTTTCAAATCCTCAAAAGTGATGAAAAACGGCGTGCTATAGTATGCCGAACGATATGGGCTATAGCCCATATCCTCGCGGTGTATAGCGGTGTATGAGAATAGGTGTTGCGGAGGATGAGAGGCATTCCTCTCATCCTCCGCAACACCCATTCTCATACACCCATCCCCAATGCATTCTCTATGGCAATAGCACAAACTTTGGCATGCTACTAGTCCTACATACTTACACCTAGCAACCCCATTCTAGCCTACTTAGGTTCATCTTACGGTGGACATGTTTGCCTGAAAAGGAATCTTTGAAATGTTTCATAGTTTTAGAAATATAGTGCTTTCAAATTTGAGACATTTAACATGGGGCTCAATGGCAGCTCTATAGGCACAAAAAGTCACTTTCACCTAGAAACTCCATTCACACTTTTTATTATTCAGCTTACTGTGGAGACACATGCTGGAACTTTTTTTTATTTATGTTTTGTAGTTTATGAGTTATTTAACTTAAACGCCCAATGCATTCTCTATGGCAAAAGCACAACATTTGGCATGCTACTAGTCCTACATACTTACACCTAGCAACCCCATTCTAGCCTACTTAGGTTCATCTTACGGTGGACATGTTTGCCTGAAAAGGAATCTTTGAAATGTTTCATAGTTTTAGAAATATAGTGCTTTCAAATTTGAGACATTTAACATTGGGCTCAATGGCAGCTCTATAGGCACGTCAAAAGTCACTTTCACCTAGAAACTCCATTCACACTTTTTATTATTCAGCTTACTGTGGAGACACATGCTGAAACTTTATTTTATTTTTATGTTTTGTAGTTTATGAGTTATTTAACTTAAACGCCCAATGCATTCTCTATGGCAATAGCACAAAATTTGACATGCTACTAGTCCTACATACTTACACCTAGCAACCCCATTCTAGCCTACTTAGGTTCATCTTACGGTGGACATGTTTGCCTGAAAAGGAATCTTTGAAATGTTTCATAGTTTTAGAAATATAGTGCTTTCAAATTTGAGACATTTAACATGGGGCTCAATGGCAGCTCTATAGGCACGTCAAAAGTCACTTTCACCTAGAAACTCCATTCACACTTTTTATTATTCAGCTTACTGTGGAGACACATGCTGGAACTTATTTTTATTTTTATGTTTTGTAGTTTATGAGTTATTTAACTTAAACGCCGAATGCATTCTCAATGGCAATAGCACAAAATTTGACATGCTACTAGTCCTACATACTTACACCTAGCAACCCCATTCTAGCCTACTTAGGTTCATCTTACGGTGGACATGTTTGCCTGAAAAGGAATCTTTGAAATGTTTCATAGTTTTAGAAATATAGTGCTTTCAAATTTGAGACATTTAACATGGGGCTCAATGGCAGCTCTATAGGCACGTCAAAAGTCACTTTCACCTAGAAACTCCATTCACACTTTTTATTATTCAGCTTACTGTGGAGACACATGCTGAAACTTTTTTTAATTTTTATGTTTTGTAGTTTATGAGTTTTTTAACTTAAACGCCCAATGCATTCTCTATGGCAATAGCACAAAATTTGACATGCTACTAGTCCTACATACTTACACCTAGCAACCCCATTCTAGCCTACTTAGGTTCATCTTACGGTGGACATGTTTGCCTGAAAAGGAATCTTTGAAATGTTTCATAGTTTTAGAAATATAGTGCTTTCAAATTTGAGACATTTAACATGGGGCTCAATGGCAGCTCTATAGGCACGTCAAAAGTCACTTTCACCTAGAAACTCCATTCACACTTTTTATTATTCAGCTTACTGTGGAGACACATGCTGGAACTTTTTTTTATTTTTATGTTTTGTAGTTTATGAGTTATTTAACTTAAACACCCAATGCATTCTCTATGGCAAAAGCACAACATTTGGCATGCTACTAGTCCTACATACTTACACCTAGCAACCCCATTCTAGCCTACTTAGGTTCATCTTACGGTGGACATGTTTGCCTGAAAAGGAATCTTTGAAATGTTTCATAGTTTTAGAAATATAGTGCTTTCAAATTTACAATGGGGCTCAATGGCAAAAATGATGAAAAACTGCGTGCTATAGTATGCTGTATGATATGGTCCAAAATGATGAAAAACGAGGTTAAAAAAAAATAAAAAAACGATGGGCCCATCGTTTTTTTTTTTTTTTTTTTTCAAATCCTCAAAAACGATGAAAAACGGCGTGCTATAGTATGCCGTATGGTATGGGCTATAGCCCATGTTCAAAAATGATGAAAAACAAGTTTTTTTTTTTTTTTCAAAATTTCAAAAAACGATGGGCTATAACCCATGTTTTTTTTTTTTTTTTTTTTTTTTTCAAATCCTCAAAAATGATGAAAAACGGCGTGCTATAGTATGCCATACGGTATGGGCTATAGCCCATGTTCAAAAATGATGAAAAACAAGGTTCTTTTTTTTTTTCAAAATTTCAAAAAACGATGGGCTATAACCCATGTTTTTTTTTGTTTTGTTTTTTCAAATCCTCAAAAATGATGAAAAACGGCGTGCTATTTTTAGACTTGTTTTAGACGTTTATAAACAGAACTGTCCATCTAAATTCTAAACGGATGGTTAAATATAAGTTCCCGATTGTACCTCACATGCCAGTGTGGCATCGTAGATAAACCTGGGGTTTATAAGCAGAACATTCCGGGTTCAATTCTCCTGAAGAACATTTTCACTGTCCATCTAAATTCTAAACGGCTGGTTAAATATAAGTTCCCGATTGTACCTTACATGCTGATGTGGCTCAAAAGATAAATCTGAGGTTCATAATCCAAAGGTTACTGGTTCAAAACTAATACTCAACCAATGCTGCAGTAATTTGAACTTTTCAAGGCTAGAATAAAAAATAAAAACTCATAAGCACCAGGAGACATCTGCTGATTGCCCCAAGGTGCCTTAGCTCAATGGTGTGGTGTGCTTGATCGGTAGCCTCTGCTACCACCTGCCTGCAGGTTCAAGTCCCATGCAAGGTACTAGTGAGGACCATCGGGAGACGGTGCTCTCTCCCCCTGTTTCCTGAAAAGTAGCAGTTGGGGGTTATGTTTGAAAGAACCCTGTCCACCTAAAATTTTACAGATAAGAATTAGGTCAAACGTTTAAAAATAAAATAGCAATTTGGCCCATCATCTGACAGAAAGAATAGTCTGTGTATTTGCATACTGGGCCAAAACTTGGTTGGAAAGTCCCTCTTTTATGTCTGGCTTCCAGGCCAGTTGGAAAAGGGCAAACTGATAGGTGGTAAGAGTATGTTAAATTGGACATTTTCATGGTAAAAGGTTAGCTGGACAGGGTTCTTTCAGACATAAGCCCCAACCGTTACATCTCAGGAAACAGGTGGAGAGAGCACCCTCTCCCGATGGTCCTCCAGCACCTTGATGTCATGACATGGGACTTGAACCTGCCAACTGCCTGTAGCAGAGGCAACGGGTCAAGCACACCATTACACAAAGGAACCTTTGGGCATTCAGCAGATGTCTCCTGGTGCTTTTGAGTTTTTATTTTTCATTCAAGCCTTGAAAAGTTCAAATTACTGCAGCATTGAGCTGTAGGAGGAACAGGACTTGAACATGGAATGTCTGTACTGAAAGCCTGATGATTAGACCATTGCACCATCAGTCAGACACTCTCAGGCAAAGTCTCCTGGTCATTTTGAAGTGATCTTTTGTTCGTTAGCCTTCAGTTAGTAAAGTTTAAATAACACAGAATCATATTAATCAGATGTTTCTTAGCGCTGTTGAGGTCTTCTTTTATATGATAGTGTAACAGCCGGGAATCGAACCCTGGTCTCCCACGTGGAAAGCCAACATCTTAACCACTATGACAATTAGAGTTTTGAGGTAATCAGGCTGAGGCTGTGAGCCACTGCTAGAATAGCAGTAAATGAAGCTCAATAACTAGCATTAAACTTTAGGAAGAGTGGGATTTGAAAATGAACTCTCTGTGCGGAATAACCCCTACTACACCATCACTCAGTAACATCTGCCTCTTTGTACTGTTGAAGCGATCTTTTGTATGTTAGCCTTCAGATAGTAAAGTTGAAAGAATCAAGAGTTGAACATAGAATCACGTTCATCAGAGTGTAACACCCAGGAATCGAACACAGGTCACCTGCACTGAAGGACAACATCTTAACCACTAAGCCAAAGCAACTGCCTATGGCTCAGGGGAGATATGAGACTTTTGAGGTCATCAGGCTGAGGCTGTGAGCCACTGCTATACAATAAAAAAAATCAAAAAACGATGGGCTATAACCCATGTTTTGTTTGTTTTTCTTATTTTTTTTCAAATCCTCAAAACGGATGAAAAACGGCGTGCTATAGTATGCCATACGGTATGGGCTATATAGCCCATGTTCAAAAATGATGAAAAACAAGGTTATTTTCTTTTTCAAAATTTCAAAAAACGATGGGCTATAACCCATGTTTTTTTTTTTTTCATTTTTTTCAAATCCTCAAAAATGATGAAAAACGGCGTGCTATAGTATGCCGTACGATATGGGCTATAGCCCATGTTCAAAAATGATGAAAAACAAGGTTCTTTTTTTTTTTCAAAATTTCAAAAAACGATGGGCTATAACCCATGTTTTTTTTTTTTTCATTTTTTTCAAATCCTAAAAAATGATGAAAAACGGCGTGCTATAGTATGCCGTACGGTATGGGCTATAGCCCATGTTCAAAAATGATGAAAAATGAGGTTATTTTCTTTTTCAAAATTTCAAAAAAAGGTGGGCTATAACCCATGTTTTGTTTTTTTTCAAATCCTCAAAAACGATGAAAAACGGCATGCTATAGTATGCCGTATGGTATGGGCTATAGCCCATGTTCAAAAATGATGAAAAACGAGTTCTTTTTTTTTTCTTCAAAATTTCAAAAAACGATGGGCTATAACCCATGTTTTTTTTCTTTTTTCATTTTTTTCGAATCCTCAAAAATGATGAAAAACGGCGTGCTATAGTATGCCATACGGTATGGGCTATAGCCCATGTTCAAAAATGATGAAAAACAAGGTTCTTTTTTTTTTTCAAAATTTCAAAAAACGATGGGCTATAACCCATGTTTTTTTTGTTTTTTTTCATTTTTTTCAAATCCTCAAAAATGATGAAAAACGGCGTGCTATAGTATGCCGTACGGTATGGGCTATAGCCCATGTTCAAAAATGATGAAAAACGATGGGCTATAACCCATGTTTTTTTTTTTTTTTTTTCATATCCTCAAAACAGACGTCTAAAACACGTCTATTTTTAGACTTGTTTTAGACGTTTATAAACAGAACTGTCCATCTAAATTCTAAACGGATGGTTAAATATAAGTTCCCGATTGTACCTCAGATGCCAGTGTGGCATCGTAGATAAACCTGGGGTTTATAAGCAGAACATTCCGGGTTCAATTCTCCTGAAGAACATTTTCACTGTCCATCTAAATTCTAAACGGCTGGTTAAATATAAGTTCCCGATTGTACCTTACATGCCGATGTGGCTCAAAAGATAAATCTGAGGTTCATAATCCAAAGGTTACTGGTTCAAAACTAATACTCAACCAATGCTGCAGTAATTTGAACTTTTCAAGGCTAGAATAAAAAATAAAAACTCATAAGCACCAGGAGACATCTGCTGATTGCCCCAAGGTGCCTTAGCTCAATGGTGTGGTGTGCTTGATCGGTAGCCTCTGCTACCACCTGCCTGCAGGTTCAAGTCCCATGCAAGGTACTAGTGAGGACCATCGGGAGACGGTGCTCTCTCCCCCTGTTTCCTGAAAAGTAGCAGTTGGGGGTTATGTTTGAAAGAACCCTGTCCACCTAAAATTTTAAGGTCAAACGTTTAAAAATAAAATAGCAATTTGGCCCATCATCTGACAGAAAGAATAGTCTGTGTATTTGCATACTGGGCCAAAACTTGGTTGGAAAGTCCCTCTTTTATGTCTGGCTTCCAGGCCAGTTGGAAAAGGGCAAACTGAGAGGTGGTAAGAGTATGTTAAATTGGACATTTTCATGGTAAAAGGTTAGCTGGACAGGGTTCTTTCAGACATAAGCCCCAACCGTTACATCTCAGGAAACAGGGGGAGAGAGCACCCTCTCCCGATGGTCCTCCAGCACCTTGATGTCATGACATGGGACTTGAACCTGCCAACTGCCTGTAGCAGAGGCAACGGGTCAAGCGCTCCACACCATTACACCAAGGAACCTTTGGGGATTCAGCAGATGTCTCCTGGTGCTTTTGAGTTTTTATTTTTCATTTTTCATTCAAGCCTTGAAAAGTTCAAATTACTGCAGCATTGAGCTGTAGGAGGAACAGGACTTGAACATGGAATGTCTGTACTGAAAGCCTGATGATTAGACCATTGCACCATCAGTCAGACACTCTCAGGCAAAGTCTCCTGGTCATTTTGAAGTGATCTTTTGTTCGTTAGCCTTCAGTTAGTAAAGTTTAAATAACACAGAATCATATTAATCAGATGTTTCTTAGCGCTGTTGAGGTCTTCTTTTATATGATAGTGTAACAGCCGGGAATCGAACCCTGGTCTCCCACGTGGAAAGCCAACATCTTAACCACTATGACAATTAGAGTTTTGAGGTAATCAGGCTCAGGCTCAGGCTGAGGCTGTGAGCCACTGCTAGAATAGCAGTAAATGAAGCTCAATAACTAGCATTAAACTTTAGGAAGAGTGGGATTTGAAAATGAACTCTCTGTGCGGAATAACCCCTACTACACCATCACTCAGTAACATCTGCCTCTTTGTACTGTTGAAGCGATCTTTTGTATGTTAGACTTCAGATAGTAAAGTTGAAAGAATCAAGAGTTGAACATAGAATCACGTTCATCAGAGTGTAACACCCAGGAATCGAACACAGGTCACCTGCACTGAAGGACAACATCTTAACCACTAAGCCAAAGCAACTGCCTATGGCTCAGGGGAGATATGAGACTTTTGAGGTCATCAGGCTGAGGCTGTGAGCCACTGCTATACAATAAAAAAAATCAAAAAACGATGGGCTATAACCCATGTTTTGTTTGTTTTTCTTCATTTTTTTCAAATCCTCAAAAACGATGAAAAACGGCGTGCTATAGTATGCTGTATGGTATGGGCTATAGCCCATGTTCAAAAATGATGAAAAACGAGTTCTTTTTTTTTTCTTCAAAATTTCAAAAAACGATGGGCTATAACCCATGTTTTTTTTTTTTTTTTCATTTTTTTCAAATCCTCAAAAATGATGAAAAACGGCGTGCTATAGTATGCCATACGGTATGGGCTATAGCCCATGTTCAAAAATGATGAAAAACGAGTTCTTTTTTTTTCCTCCAAAATTTCAAAAAACGATGGGCTATAACCCATGTTTTTTTTTTTTTAATTTTTTTCAAATCCTCAAAAATGATGAAAAACGGCGTGCTATAGTATGCCGTACGATATGGGCTATAGCCCATGTTCAAAAATGATGAAAAACAAGGTTCTTTTTTTTTCTTCAAAATTTCAAAAAACGATGGGCTATAACCCATGTTTTTTTTTTTTTTCATTTTTTTCAAATCCTCAAAAATGATGAAAAACGGCGTGCTATAGTATGCCGTACGGTATGGGCTATAGCCCATGTTCAAAAATGATGAAAAACGAGGTTATTTTCTTTTTCAAAATTTCAAAAAACGATGGGCTATAACCCATGTTTTTTTTTTTTTTTTTTTTTCAAATCCTCAAAAACGATGAAAAACGGCGTGCTATAGTATGCCGTATGGTATGGGCTATAGCCCATGTTCAAAAATGATGAAAAACGAGTTCTTTTTTTTTTCTTCAAAATTTCAAAAAACGATGGGCTATAACCCATGTTTTTTTTTTTTTTTCATTTTTTTTTGAATCCTCAAAAATGATGAAAAACGGCGTGCTATAGTATGCCATACGGTATGGGCTATAGCCCATGTTCAAAAATGATGAAAAACGAGTTCTTTTTTTTTTCTTCAAAATTTCAAAAAACGATGGGCTATAACCCATGTTTTTTTTTTTTTTTTTTTTTCAAATCCTCAAAAACGATGAAAAACGGCGTGCTATAGTATGCCGTATGGTATGGGCTATAGCCCATGTTCAAAAATGATGAAAAACGAGTTCTTTTTTTTTTCTTCAAAATTTCAAAAAACGATGGGCTATAACCCATGTTTTTTTTTTTTTTTCATTTTTTTTCGAATCCTCAAAAATGATGAAAAACGGCGTGCTATAGTATGCCATACGGTATGGGCTATAGCCCATGTTCAAAAATGATGAAAAACGAGTTCTTTTTTTTTTCTTCAAAATTTCAAAAAACGATGGGCTATAACCCATGTTTTTTTTTTTTTCATTTTTTTCAAATCCTCAAAAATGATGAAAAACGGCGTGCTATAGTATGCCGTACGATATGGGCTATAGCCCATGTTCAAAAATGATGAAAAACAAGGTTCTTTTTTTTTTTCAAAATTTCAAAAAACGATGGGCTATAACCCATGTTTTTTTTTTTTTTTTTTTTTCAAATCCTCAAAAATGATGAAAAACGGCGTGCTATAGTATGCCGTACGGTATGGGCTATAGCCCATGTTCAAAAATGATGAAAAACAAGTTCTTTTTTTTTTCTTCAAAATTTCAAAAAACGATGGGCTATAACCCATGTTTTGTTTTTTTTTCCATTTTTTTCGAATCCTCAAAAATGATGAAAAACGGCGTGCTATAGTATGCCATACGGTATGGGCTATAGCCCATGTTCAAAAATGATGAAAAACGAGTTCTTTTTTTTTTCTTCAAAATTTCAAAAAACGATGGGCTATAACCCATGTTTTTCTTTTTTTCATTTTTTTCAAATCCTCAAAAATGATGAAAAACGGCGTGCTATAGTATGCCGTACGATATGGGCTATAGCCCATGTTCAAAAATGATGAAAAACAAGGTTCTTTTTTTTTTTCAAAATTTCAAAAAACGATGGGCTATAACCCATGTTTTTTTTTTTGTTTTTTTTTTCAAATCCTCAAAAATGATGAAAAACGGCGTGCTATAGTATGCCGTACGGTATGGGCTATAGCCCATGTTCAAAAATGATGAAAAACAAGTTTTTTTTTTTTCTTCAAAATTTCAAAAAACGATGGGCTATAACCCATGTTTTTTTTTTTTTTTCATTTTTTTCGAATCCTCAAAAATGATGAAAAACGGCGTGCTATAGTATGCCATACGGTATGGGCTATAGCCCATGTTCAAAAATGATGAAAAACGAGTTCTTTTTTTTTTCTTCAAAATTTCAAAAAACGATGGGCTATAACCCATGTTTTTTTTTTTTTTTTTTTTTTCAAATCCTCAAAAATGATGAAAAACGGCGTGCTATAGTATGCCGTACGATATGGGCTATAGCCCATGTTCAAAAATGATGAAAAACAAGGTTCTTTTTTTTTTTCAAAATTTCAAAAAACGATGGGCTATAACCCATGTTTTTTTTTTTTTTTTTTTTTTCAAATCCTCAAAAATGATGAAAAACGGCGTGCTATAGTATGCCGTACGGTATGGGCTATAGCCCATGTTCAAAAATGATGAAAAACGAGTTCTTTTTTTTTTCTTCAAAATTTCAAAAAACGATGGGCTATAACCCATGTTTTTTTTTTTTTCATTTTTTTCAAATCCTCAAAAATGATGAAAAACGGCGTGCTATAGTATGCTGTACGATATGGGCTATAGCCCATGTTCAAAAATGATGAAAAACAAGGTTCTTTTTTTTTTCCAAAATTTCAAAAAACGATGGGCTATAACCCATGTTTTTTTTTTTTTTTTTTTTTCAAATCCTCAAAAATGATGAAAAACGGCGTGCTATAGTATGCCGTACGGTATGGGCTATAGCCCATGTTCAAAAATGATGAAAAACGAGGTTATTTTCTTTTTCAAAATTTCAAAAAACGATGGGCTATAACCCATGTTTTTTTTTTTTTTTTTTTTTTCAAATCCTCAAAAACGATGAAAAACGGCGTGCTATAGTATGCCGTATGGTATGGGCTATAGCCCATGTTCAAAAATGATGAAAAACGAGTTCTTTTTTTTTCTTCAAAATTTCAAAAAACGATGGGCTATAACCCATGTTTTTTTTTTTTTTTCATTTTTTTCGAATCCTCAAAAATGATGAAAAACGGCGTGCTATAGTATGCCATACGGTATGGGCTATAGCCCATGTTCAAAAATGATGAAAAACGAGTTCTTTTTTTTTCTTCAAAATTTCAAAAAACGATGGGCTATAACCCATGTTTTTTTTTTTTTTTCATTTTTTTCGAATCCTCAAAAATGATGAAAAACGGCGTGCTATAGTATGCCATACGGTATGGGCTATAGCCCATGTTCAAAAATGATGAAAAATGAGTTCTTTTTTTTTTCTTCAAAATTTCAAAAAACGATGGGCTATAACCCATGTTTTTTTTTTTTTTTTTGAATCCTCAAAAATGATGAAAAACGGCGTGCTATAGTATGCCATACGGTATGGGCTATAGCCCATGTTCAAAAATGATGAAAAACAAGGTTCTTTTTTTTTTCCAAAATTTCAAAAAACGATGGGCTATAACCCATGTTTTTTTTTTTTCATTTTTTTCAAATCCTCAAAAATGATGAAAAACGGCGTGCTATAGTATGCCGTACGATATGGGCTATAGCCCATGTTCAAAAATGATGAAAAACAAGGTTCTTTTTTTTTTTCAAAATTTCAAAAAACGATGGGCTATAACCCATGTTTTTTTTTTTTTCATTTTTTTCAAATCCTCAAAAATGATGAAAAACGGCGTGCTATAGTATGCCGTACGATATGGGCTATAGCCCATGTTCAAAAATGATGAAAAACAAGGTTCTTTTTTTTTTTCAAAATTTCAAAAAACGATGGGCTATAACCCATGTTTTTTTTTTTTTTTTTTTTTTCAAATCCTCAAAAATGATGAAAAACGGCGTGCTATAGTATGCCGTACGGTATGGGCTATAGCCCATGTTCAAAAATGATGAAAAACGAGGTTATTTTCTTTTTCAATATTTCAAAAAACGATGGGCTATAACCCATGTTTTTTTTTTTTTTTTTTTTTTCAAATCCTCAAAAATGATGAAAAACGGCGTGCTATAGTATGCCGTACGATATGGGCTATAGCCCATGTTCAAAAATGATGAAAAACAAGGTTCTTTTTTTTTTCAAAATTTCAAAAAACGATGGGCTATAACCCATGTTTTTTTTTTTTTTTTTTTTTCAAATCCTCAAAAATGATGAAAAACGGCGTGCTATAGTATGCCGTACGGTATGGGCTATAGCCCATGTTAAAAAATGATGAAAAACGAGGTTATTTTCTTTTTCAAAATTTCAAAAAACGATGGGCTATAACGCATGTTTTTTTTGTTTTTTTTTTTTTAAATCCTCAAAAACGATGAAAAACGGCGTGCTATAGTATGCCGTATGGTATGGGCTATAGCCCATGTTCAAAAATGATGAAAAACGAGTTCTTTTTTTTTTCTTCAAAATTTCAAAAAACGATGGGCTATAACCCATGTTTTTTTTTTTTTTTTTTTTTTCAAATCCTCAAAAATGATGAAAAACGGCGTGCTATAGTATGCCGTACGGTATGGGCTATAGCCCATGTTCAAAAATGATGAAAAACGAGGTTATTTTCTTTTTCAATATTTCAAAAAACGATGGGCTATAACCCATGTTTTTTTTTTTTTTTTTTTTTTCAAATCCTCAAAAATGATGAAAAACGGCGTGCTATAGTATGCCGTACGATATGGGCTATAGCCCATGTTCAAAAATGATGAAAAACAAGGTTCTTTTTTTTTTCAAAATTTCAAAAAACGATGGGCTATAACCCATGTTTTTTTTTTTTTTTTTTTTTCAAATCCTCAAAAATGATGAAAAACGGCGTGCTATAGTATGCCGTACGGTATGGGCTATAGCCCATGTTAAAAAATGATGAAAAACGAGGTTATTTTCTTTTTCAAAATTTCAAAAAACGATGGGCTATAACGCATGTTTTTTTTTTTTTTTTTTTTTCAAATCCTCAAAAACGATGAAAAACGGCGTGCTATAGTATGCCGTATGGTATGGGCTATAGCCCATGTTCAAAAATGATGAAAAACGAGTTCTTTTTTTTTTCTTCAAAATTTAAAAAAACGATGGGCTATAACCCATGTTTTTTTTTTTTTTTCATTTTTTTCGAATCCTCAAAAATGATGAAAAACGGCGTGCTATAGTATGCCATACGGTATGGGCTATAGCCCATGTTCAAAAATGATGAAAAACGAGTTCTTTTTTTTTTCTTCAAAATTTCAAAAAACGATGGGCTATAACCCATGTTTTTTTTTTTTTTCATTTTTTTCAAATCCTCAAAAATGATGAAAAACGGCGTGCTATAGTATGCCGTACGATATGGGCTATAGCCCATGTTCAAAAATGATGAAAAACAAGGTTCTTTTTTTTTTTCAAAATTTCAAAAAACGATGGGCTATAACCCATGTTTTTTTTTTTTTCATTTTTTTCAAATCCTCAAAAATGATGAAAAACGGCGTGCTATAGTATGCCGTACGATATGGGCTATAGCCCATGTTCAAAAATGATGAAAAACAAGGTTCTTTTTTTTTTTCAAAATTTCAAAAAACGATGGGCTACAACCCATGTTATTTTTTTATTTTTATTTTTTTCAAATCCTCAAAAATGATGAAAAACGGCGTGCTATAGTATGCCGTACGATATGGGCTATAGCCCATGTTCAAAAATGATGAAAAACAAGGTTCTTTTTTTTTTTCAAAATTTCAAAAAACGATGGGCTATAACCCATGTTTTTTTTTTTTTTTTTTTTTTTAAATCCTCAAAAATGATGAAAAACGGCGTGCTATAGTATGCCGTACGGTATGGGCTATAGCCCATGTTAAAAAATGATGAAAAACGAGGTTATTTTCTTTTTCAAAATTTCAAAAAACGATGGGCTATAACCCATGTTTTTTTTTTTTTTTTTTTTTTCAAATCCTCAAAAATGATGAAAAATGGCGTGCTATAGTATGCCGTACGATATGGGCTATATCCCATGTTCAAAAATGATGAAAAACAAGGTTCTTTTTTTTTTTCAAAATTTCAAAAAACGATGGGCTATAACCCATGTTTTTTTTTTTTTTTTTTTTTCAAATCCTCAAAAATGATGAAAAACGGCGTGCTATAGTATGCCGTACGGTATGGGCTATAGCCCATGTTCAAAAATGATGAAAAACGAGGTTATTTTCTTTTTCAAAATTTCAAAAAACGATGGGCTATAACCCATGTTTTTTTTTTTTTTTTTTTTTCAAATCCTCAAAAACGATGAAAAACGGCGTGCTATAGTATGCCGTATGGTATGGGCTATAGCCCATGTTCAAAAATGATGAAAAACGAGTTCTTTTTTTTTTCTTCAAAATTTCAAAAAACGATGGGCTATAACCCATGTTTTTTTTTTTTTTTCATTTTTTCCGAATCCTCAAAAATGATGAAAAACGGCGTGCTATAGTATGCCATACGGTATGGGCTATAGCCCATGTTCAAAAATGATGAAAAACGAGTTCTTTTTTTTTTCTTCAAAATTTCAAAAAACGATGGGCTATAACCCATGTTTTTTTTTTTTTCATTTTTTTCAAATCCTCAAAAATGATGAAAAACGGCGTGCTATAGTATGCCGTACGATATGGGCTATAGCCCATGTTCAAAAATGCTGAAAAACAAGGTTCTTTTTTTTTTTCAAAATTTCAAAAAACGATGGGCTATAACCCATGTTTTTTTTTTTTTCATTTTTTTCAAATCCTCAAAAATGATGAAAAACGGCGTGCTATAGTATGCCGTACGATATGGGCTATAGCCCATGTTCAAAAATGATGAAAAACAAGGTTCTTTTTTTTTTTCAAAATTTCAAAAAACGATGGGCTATAACCCATGTTTTTTTTTTTTTAATTTTTTTCAAATCCTCAAAAATGATGAAAAACGGCGTGCTATAGTATGCCGTACGATATGGGCTATAGCCCATGTTCAAAAATGATGAAAAACAAGGTTCTTTTTTTTTTTCAAAATTTCAAAAAACGATGGGCTATAACCCATGTTTTTTTTTTTTTTTTTTTTTTCAAATCCTCAAAAATGATGAAAAACGGCGTGCTATAGTATGCCGTACGGTATGGGCTATAGCCCATGTTCAAAAATGATGAAAAACGAGTTCTTTTTTTTTTCTTCAAAATTTCAAAAAACGATGGGCTATAACCCATGTTTTTTTTTTTTTCATTTTTTTCAAATCCTCAAAAATGATGAAAAACGGCGTGCTATAGTATGCTGTACGATATGGGCTATAGCCCATGTTCAAAAATGATGAAAAACAAGGTTCTTTTTTTTTTCCAAAATTTCAAAAAACGATGGGCTATAACCCATGTTTTTTTTTTTTTTTTTTTTTCAAATCCTCAAAAATGATGAAAAACGGCGTGCTATAGTATGCCGTACGGTATGGGCTATAGCCCATGTTCAAAAATGATGAAAAACGAGGTTATTTTCTTTTTCAAAATTTCAAAAAACGATGGGCTATAACCCATGTTTTTTTTTTTTTTTTTTTTTTTAAATCCTCAAAAACGATGAAAAACGGCGTGCTATAGTATGCCGTATGGTATGGGCTATAGCCCATGTTCAAAAATGATGAAAAACGAGTTCTTTTTTTTTTCTTCAAAATTTCAAAAAACGATGGGCTATAACCCATGTTTTTTTTTTTTTTTCATTTTTTTCGAATCCTCAAAAATGATGAAAAACGGCGTGCTATAGTATGCCATACGGTATGGGCTATAGCCCATGTTCAAAAATGATGAAAAACGAGTTCTTTTTTTTTCTTCAAAATTTCAAAAAACGATGGGCTATAACCCATGTTTTGTTTTTTTTTTCATTTTTTTCGAATCCTCAAAAATGATGAAAAACGGCGTGCTATAGTATGCCATACGGTATGGGCTATAGCCCATGTTCAAAAATGATGAAAAATGAGTTCTTTTTTTTTTCTTCAAAATTTCAAAAAACGATGGGCTATAACCCATGTTTTTTTTTTTTTTTTTTTTCGAATCCTCAAAAATGATGAAAAACGGCGTGCTATAGTATGCCATACGGTATGGGCTATAGCCCATGTTCAAAAATGATGAAAAACAAGGTTCTTTTTTTTTTTCAAAATTTCAAAAAACGATGGGCTATAACCCATGTTTTTTTTTTTTTTTTTTTTTCGAATCCTCAAAAATGATGAAAAACGGCGTGCTATAGTATGCCATACGGTATGGGCTATAGCCCATGTTCAAAAATGATGAAAAACGAGTTATTTTTTTTTTCTTCAAAATTTCAAAAAACGATGGGCTATAACCCATGTTTTTTTTTTTTTCATTTTTTTCAAATCCTCAAAAATGATGAAAAACGGCGTGCTATAGTATGCCGTACGATATGGGCTATAGCCCATGTTCAAAAATGATGAAAAACAAGGTTCTTTTTTTTTTTCAAAATTTCAAAAAACGATGGGCTATAACCCATGTTTTTTTTTTTTCATTTTTTTCAAATCCTCAAAAATGATGAAAAACGGCGTGCTATAGTATGCCGTACGATATGGGCTATAGCCCATGTTCAAAAATGATGAAAAACAAGGTTCTTTTTTTTTTTCAAAATTTCAAAAAACGATGGGCTATAACCCATGTTTTTTTTTTTTTCATTTTTTTCAAATCCTCAAAAATGATGAAAAACGGCGTGCTATAGTATGCCGTACGATATGGGCTATAGCCCATGTTCAAAAATGATGAAAAACAAGGTTCTTTTTTTTTTCCAAAATTTCAAAAAACGATGGGCTATAACCCATGTTTTTTTTTTTTTTTTTTTTTTTCAAATCCTCAAAAATGATGAAAAACGGCGTGCTATAGTATGCCGTACGGTATGGGCTATAGCCCATGTTCAAAAATGATGAAAAACGAGGTTATTTTCTTTTTCAATATTTCAAAAAACGATGGGCTATAACCCATGTTTTTTTTTTTTTTTTTTTTTTCAAATCCTCAAAAATGATGAAAAACGGCGTGCTATAGTATGCCGTACGATATGGGCTATAGCCCATGTTCAAAAATGATGAAAAACAAGGTTCTTTTTTTTTTCAAAATTTCAAAAAACGATGGGCTATAACCCATGTTTTTTTTTTTTTTTTTTTTTCAAATCCTCAAAAATGATGAAAAACGGCGTGCTATAGTATGCCGTACGGTATGGGCTATAGCCCATGTTAAAAAATGATGAAAAACGAGGTTATTTTCTTTTTCAAAATTTCAAAAAACGATGGGCTATAACGCATGTTTTTTTTTTTTTTTTTTTTTTAAATCCTCAAAAACGATGAAAAACGGCGTGCTATAGTATGCCGTATGGTATGGGCTATAGCCCATGTTCAAAAATGATGAAAAACGAGTTCTTTTTTTTTTCTTCAAAATTTCAAAAAACGATGGGCTATAACCCATGTTTTTTTTTTTTTTCTTTTTTTTCAAATCCTCAAAAATGATGAAAAACGGCGTGCTATAGTATGCCGTACGGTATGGGCTATAGCCCATGTTCAAAAATGATGAAAAACGAGGTTATTTTCTTTTTCAATATTTCAAAAAACGATGGGCTATAACCCATGTTTTTTTTTTTTTTTTTTTTTTCAAATCCTCAAAAATGATGAAAAACGGCGTGCTATAGTATGCCGTACGATATGGGCTATAGCCCATGTTCAAAAATGATGAAAAACAAGGTTCTTTTTTTTTTCAAAATTTCAAAAAACGATGGGCTATAACCCATGTTTTTTTTTTTTTTTTTTTTTCAAATCCTCAAAAATGATGAAAAACGGCGTGCTATAGTATGCCGTACGGTATGGGCTATAGCCCATGTTAAAAAATGATGAAAAACGAGGTTATTTTCTTTTTCAAAATTTCAAAAAACGATGGGCTATAACGCATGTTTTTTTTTTTTTTTTTTTTTCAAATCCTCAAAAACGATGAAAAACGGCGTGCTATAGTATGCCGTATGGTATGGGCTATAGCCCATGTTCAAAAATGATGAAAAACGAGTTCTTTTTTTTTTCTTCAAAATTTCAAAAAACGATGGGCTATAACCCATGTTTTTTTTTTTTTTTCATTTTTTTCGAATCCTCAAAAATGATGAAAAACGGCGTGCTATAGTATGCCATACGGTATGGGCTATAGCCCATGTTCAAAAATGATGAAAAACGAGTTCTTTTTTTTTTCTTCAAAATTTCAAAAAACGATGGGCTATAACCCATGTTTTTTTTTTTTTTCATTTTTTTCAAATCCTCAAAAATGATGAAAAACGGCGTGCTATAGTATGCCGTACGATATGGGCTATAGCCCATGTTCAAAAATGATGAAAAACAAGGTTCTTTTTTTTTTTCAAAATTTCAAAAAACGATGGGCTATAACCCATGTTTTTTTTTTTTTCATTTTTTTCAAATCCTCAAAAATGATGAAAAACGGCGTGCTATAGTATGCCGTACGATATGGGCTATAGCCCATGTTCAAAAATGATGAAAAACAAGGTTCTTTTTTTTTTTCAAAATTTCAAAAAACGATGGGCTACAACCCATGTTATTTTTTTATTTTTATTTTTTTCAAATCCTCAAAAATGATGAAAAACGGCGTGCTATAGTATGCCGTACGATATGGGCTATAGCCCATGTTCAAAAATGATGAAAAACAAGGTTCTTTTTTTTTTTCAAAATTTCAAAAAACGATGGGCTATAACCCATGTTTTTTTTTTTTTTTTTTTTTTCAAATCCTCAAAAATGATGAAAAACGGCGTGCTATAGTATGCCGTACGGTATGGGCTATAGCCCATGTTCAAAAATGATGAAAAACGAGTTCTTTTTTTTTCTTCAAAATTTCAAAAAACGATGGGCTATAACCCATGTTTTGTTTTTTTTTTCATTTTTTTCGAATCCTCAAAAATGATGAAAAACGGCGTGCTATAGTATGCCATACGGTATGGGCTATAGCCCATGTTCAAAAATGATGAAAAATGAGTTCTTTTTTTTTTCTTCAAAATTTCAAAAAACGATGGGCTATAACCCATGTTTTTTTTTTTTTTTTTTTTTCGAATCCTCAAAAATGATGAAAAACGGCGTGCTATAGTATGCCATACGGTATGGGCTATAGCCCATGTTCAAAAATGATGAAAAACGAGTTATTTTTTTTTTCTTCAAAATTTCAAAAAACGATGGGCTATAACCCATGTTTTTTTTTTTTTCATTTTTTTCAAATCCTCAAAAATGATGAAAAACGGCGTGCTATAGTATGCCGTACGATATGGGCTATAGCCCATGTTCAAAAATGATGAAAAACAAGGTTCTTTTTTTTTTTCAAAATTTCAAAAAACGATGGGCTATAACCCATGTTTTTTTTTTTTCATTTTTTTCAAATCCTCAAAAATGATGAAAAACGGCGTGCTATAGTATGCCGTACGATATGGGCTATAGCCCATGTTCAAAAATGATGAAAAACAAGGTTCTTTTTTTTTTTCAAAATTTCAAAAAACGATGGGCTATAACCCATGTTTTTTTTTTTTTCATTTTTTTCAAATCCTCAAAAATGATGAAAAACGGCGTGCTATAGTATGCCGTACGATATGGGCTATAGCCCATGTTCAAAAATGATGAAAAACAAGGTTCTTTTTTTTTTTCAAAATTTCAAAAAACGATGGGCTATAACCCATGTTTTTTTTTTTTTTTTTTTTTTTCAAATCCTCAAAAATGATGAAAAACGGCGTGCTATAGTATGCCGTACGGTATGGGCTATAGCCCATGTTCAAAAATGATGAAAAACGAGGTTATTTTCTTTTTCAATATTTCAAAAAACGATGGGCTATAACCCATGTTTTTTTTTTTTTTTTTTTTTTCAAATCCTCAAAAATGATGAAAAACGGCGTGCTATAGTATGCCGTACGATATGGGCTATAGCCCATGTTCAAAAATGATGAAAAACAAGGTTCTTTTTTTTTTCAAAATTTCAAAAAACGATGGGCTATAACCCATGTTTTTTTTTTTTTTTTTTTTTCAAATCCTCAAAAATGATGAAAAACGGCGTGCTATAGTATGCCGTACGGTATGGGCTATAGCCCATGTTAAAAAATGATGAAAAACGAGGTTATTTTCTTTTTCAAAATTTCAAAAAACGATGGGCTATAACGCATGTTTTTTTTTTTTTTTTTTTTTTAAATCCTCAAAAACGATGAAAAACGGCGTGCTATAGTATGCCGTATGGTATGGGCTATAGCCCATGTTCAAAAATGATGAAAAACGAGTTCTTTTTTTTTTCTTCAAAATTTCAAAAAACGATGGGCTATAACCCATGTTTTTTTTTTTTTTTTTTTTTTCAAATCCTCAAAAATGATGAAAAACGGCGTGCTATAGTATGCCGTACGGTATGGGCTATAGCCCATGTTCAAAAATGATGAAAAACGAGGTTATTTTCTTTTTCAATATTTCAAAAAACGATGGGCTATAACCCATGTTTTTTTTTTTTTTTTTTTTTTCAAATCCTCAAAAATGATGAAAAACGGCGTGCTATAGTATGCCGTACGATATGGGCTATAGCCCATGTTCAAAAATGATGAAAAACAAGGTTCTTTTTTTTTTCAAAATTTCAAAAAACGATGGGCTATAACCCATGTTTTTTTTTTTTTTTTTTTTTCAAATCCTCAAAAATGATGAAAAACGGCGTGCTATAGTATGCCGTACGGTATGGGCTATAGCCCATGTTAAAAAATGATGAAAAACGAGGTTATTTTCTTTTTCAAAATTTCAAAAAACGATGGGCTATAACGCATGTTTTTTTTTTTTTTTTTTTTTCAAATCCTCAAAAACGATGAAAAACGGCGTGCTATAGTATGCCGTATGGTATGGGCTATAGCCCATGTTCAAAAATGATGAAAAACGAGTTCTTTTTTTTTTCTTCAAAATTTCAAAAAACGATGGGCTATAACCCATGTTTTTTTTTTTTTTTCATTTTTTTCGAATCCTCAAAAATGATGAAAAACGGCGTGCTATAGTATGCCATACGGTATGGGCTATAGCCCATGTTCAAAAATGATGAAAAACGAGTTCTTTTTTTTTTCTTCAAAATTTCAAAAAACGATGGGCTATAACCCATGTTTTTTTTTTTTTTCATTTTTTTCAAATCCTCAAAAATGATGAAAAACGGCGTGCTATAGTATGCCGTACGATATGGGCTATAGCCCATGTTCAAAAATGATGAAAAACAAGGTTCTTTTTTTTTTTCAAAATTTCAAAAAACGATGGGCTATAACCCATGTTTTTTTTTTTTTCATTTTTTTCAAATCCTCAAAAATGATGAAAAACGGCGTGCTATAGTATGCCGTACGATATGGGCTATAGCCCATGTTCAAAAATGATGAAAAACAAGGTTCTTTTTTTTTTTCAAAATTTCAAAAAACGATGGGCTACAACCCATGTTATTTTTTTATTTTTATTTTTTTCAAATCCTCAAAAATGATGAAAAACGGCGTGCTATAGTATGCCGTACGATATGGGCTATAGCCCATGTTCAAAAATGATGAAAAACAAGGTTCTTTTTTTTTTTCAAAATTTCAAAAAACGATGGGCTATAACCCATGTTTTTTTTTTTTTTTTTTTTTTCAAATCCTCAAAAATGATGAAAAACGGCGTGCTATAGTATGCCGTACGATATGGGCTATAGCCCATGTTCAAAAATGATGAAAAACAAGGTTCTTTTTTTTTTTCAAAATTTCAAAAAACGATGGGCTATAACCCATGTTTTTTTTTTTTTTTTTTTTTCAAATCCTCAATGATGAAAAACGGCGTGCTATAGTATGCCGTACGGTATGGGCTATAGCCCATGTTCAAAAATGATGAAAAACGAGGTTATTTTCTTTTTCAAAATTTCAAAAAACGATGGGCTATAACCCATGTTTTTTTTTTTTTTTTTTTTCAAATCCTCAAAAACGATGAAAAACGGCGTGCTATAGTATGCCGTATGGTATGGGCTATAGCCCATGTTCAAAAATGATGAAAAACGAGTTCTTTTTTTTTTCTTCAAAATTTCAAAAAACGATGGGCTATAACCCATGTTTTTTTTTTTTTTTCATTTTTTCCGAATCCTCAAAAATGATGAAAAACGGCGTGCTATAGTATGCCATACGGTATGGGCTATAGCCCATGTTCAAAAATGATGAAAAACGAGTTCTTTTTTTTTTCTTCAAAATTTCAAAAAACGATGGGCTATAACCCATGTTTTTTTTTTTTTCATTTTTTTCAAATCCTCAAAAATGATGAAAAACGGCGTGCTATAGTATGCCGTACGATATGGGCTATAGCCCATGTTCAAAAATGCTGAAAAACAAGGTTCTTTTTTTTTTTCAAAATTTCAAAAAACGATGGGCTATAACCCATGTTTTTTTTTTTTTCATTTTTTTCAAATCCTCAAAAATGATGAAAAACGGCGTGCTATAGTATGCCGTACGATATGGGCTATAGCCCATGTTCAAAAATGATGAAAAACAAGGTTCTTTTTTTTTTTCAAAATTTCAAAAAACGATGGGCTATAACCCATGTTTTTTTTTTTTTAATTTTTTTCAAATCCTCAAAAATGATGAAAAACGGCGTGCTATAGTATGCCGTACGGTATGGGCTATAGCCCATGTTCAAAAATGATGAAAAACGAGGTTATTTTCTTTTTCAAAATTTCAAAAAACGATGGGCTATAACGCATGTTTTTTTTTTTTTTTTTTTTTCAAATCCTCAAAAACGATGAAAAACGGCGTGCTATAGTATGCCGTATGGTATGGGCTATAGCCCATGTTCAAAAATGATGAAAAACGAGTTCTTTTTTTTTTCTTCAAAATTTCAAAAAACGATGGGCTATAACCCATGTTTTTTTTTTTTTTTCATTTTTTTCGAATCCTCAAAAATGATGAAAAACGGCGTGCTATAGTATGCCATACGGTATGGGCTATAGCCCATGTTCAAAAATGATGAAAAACGAGTTCTTTTTTTTTTCTTCAAAATTTCAAAAAACGATGGGCTATAACCCATGTTTTTTTTTTTTTTCATTTTTTTCAAATCCTCAAAAATGATGAAAAACGGCGTGCTATAGTATGCCGTACGATATGGGCTATAGCCCATGTTCAAAAATGATGAAAAACAAGGTTCTTTTTTTTTTTCAAAATTTCAAAAAACGATGGGCTATAACCCATGTTTTTTTTTTTTTCATTTTTTTCAAATCCTCAAAAATGATGAAAAACGGCGTGCTATAGTATGCCGTACGATATGGGCTATAGCCCATGTTCAAAAATGATGAAAAACAAGGTTCTTTTTTTTTTTCAAAATTTCAAAAAACGATGGGCTACAACCCATGTTATTTTTTTATTTTTATTTTTTTCAAATCCTCAAAAATGATGAAAAACGGCGTGCTATAGTATGCCGTACGATATGGGCTATAGCCCATGTTCAAAAATGATGAAAAACAAGGTTCTTTTTTTTTTTCAAAATTTCAAAAAACGATGGGCTATAACCCATGTTTTTTTTTTTTTTTTTTTTTTCAAATCCTCAAAAATGATGAAAAACGGCGTGCTATAGTATGCCGTACGGTATGGGCTATAGCCCATGTTAAAAAATGATGAAAATCGAGGTTATTTTCTTTTTCAAAATTTCAAAAAACGATGGGCTATAACCCATGTTTTTTTTTTTTTTTTTTTTTTTCAAATCCTCAAAAATGATGAAAAATGGCGTGCTATAGTATGCCGTACGATATGGGCTATATCCCATGTTCAAAAATGATGAAAAACAAGGTTCTTTTTTTTTTTCAAAATTTCAAAAAACGATGGGCTATAACCCATGTTTTTTTTTTTTTTTTTTTTTCAAATCCTCAATGATGAAAAACGGCGTGCTATAGTATGCCGTACGGTATGGGCTATAGCCCATGTTCAAAAATGATGAAAAACGAGGTTATTTTCTTTTTCAAAATTTCAAAAAACGATGGGCTATAACCCATGTTTTTTTTTTTTTTTTTTTTCAAATCCTCAAAAACGATGAAAAACGGCGTGCTATAGTATGCCGTATGGTATGGGCTATAGCCCATGTTCAAAAATGATGAAAAACGAGTTCTTTTTTTTTTCTTCAAAATTTCAAAAAACGATGGGCTATAACCCATGTTTTTTTTTTTTTTTCATTTTTTCCGAATCCTCAAAAATGATGAAAAACGGCGTGCTATAGTATGCCATACGGTATGGGCTATAGCCCATGTTCAAAAATGATGAAAAACGAGTTCTTTTTTTTTTCTTCAAAATTTCAAAAAACGATGGGCTATAACCCATGTTTTTTTTTTTTTCATTTTTTTCAAATCCTCAAAAATGATGAAAAACGGCGTGCTATAGTATGCCGTACGATATGGGCTATAGCCCATGTTCAAAAATGCTGAAAAACAAGGTTCTTTTTTTTTTTCAAAATTTCAAAAAACGATGGGCTATAACCCATGTTTTTTTTTTTTTCATTTTTTTCAAATCCTCAAAAATGATGAAAAACGGCGTGCTATAGTATGCCGTACGATATGGGCTATAGCCCATGTTCAAAAATGATGAAAAACAAGGTTCTTTTTTTTTTTCAAAATTTCAAAAAACGATGGGCTATAACCCATGTTTTTTTTTTTTTTTTTTTTTTCAAATCCTCAAAAATGATGAAAAACGGCGTGCTATAGTATGCCGTACGGTATGGGCTATAGCCCATGTTCAAAAATGATGAAAAACGAGTTTATTTTCTTTTTCAAAATTTCAAAAAACGATGGGCTATAACCCATGTTTTTTTTGTTTTTGTTTTTTCAAATCCTCAAAAACGATGAAAAACGGCGTGCTATAGTATGCCGTATGGTATGGGCTATAGCCCATGTTCAAAAATGATGAAAAACGAGTTCTTTTTTTTTCTTCAAAATTTCAAAAAACGATGGGCTATAACCCATGTTTTTTTTTTTTTTTCATTTTTTTCGAATCCTCAAAAATGATGAAAAACGGCGTGCTATAGTATGCCATACGGTATGGGCTATAGCCCATGTTCAAAAATGATGAAAAACGAGGTTATTTTCTTTTTCAAAATTTCAAAAAACGATGGGCTATAACCCATGTTTTTTTTTTTTTCTTTTTTTTCAAATCCTCAAAAACGATGAAAAACGGCGTGCTATAGTATGCCGTATGGTATGGGCTATAGCCCATGTTCAAAAATGATGAAAAACGAGTTCTTTTTTTTTTCTTCAAAATTTCAAAAAACGATGGGCTATAACCCATGTTTTTTTTTTTTTTTCATTTTTTTCGAATCCTCAAAAATGATGAAAAACGGCGTGCTATAGTATGCCATACGGTATGGGCTATAGCCCATGTTCAAAAATGATGAAAAACGAGTTCTTTTTTTTTTCTTCAAAATTTCAAAAAACGATGGGCTATAACCCATGTTTTTTTTTTTTCCATTTTTTTCAAATCCTCAAAAATGATGAAAAACGGCGTGCTATAGTATGCCGTACGATATGGGCTATAGCCCATGTTCAAAAATGATGAAAAACAAGGTTCTTTTTTTTTTTTCAAAATTTCAAAAAACGATGGGCTATAACCCATGTTTTTTTTTTTGTTTTTTTTTTCAAATCCTCAAAAATGATGAAAAACGGCGTGCTATATTATGCCGTACGGTATGGGCTATAGCCCATGTTCAAAAATGATGAAAAACGAGGTTATTTTCTTTTTCAAAATTTAAAAAAACGATGGGCTATAACCCATGTTTTTTTTTTTTTTTTTTTTTTCGAATCCTCAAAAATGATGAAAAACGGCGTGCTATAGTATGCCATACGGTATGGGCTATAGCCCATGTTCAAAAATGATGAAAAACGAGTTCTTTTTTTTTTCTTCAAAATTTCAAAAAACGATTGGCTATAACCCATGTTTTTTTTTTTTTCATTTTTTTCAAATCCTCAAAAATGATGAAAAACGGCGTGCTATAGTATGCCGTACGATATGGGCTATAGCCCATGTTAAAAAATTATGAAAAACAAGGTTCTTTTTTTTTTTCAAAATTTCAAAAAACGATGGGCTATAACCCATGTTTTTTTTTTTTTCATTTTTTTCGAATCCTCAAAAATGATGAAAAACGGCGTGCTATAGTATGCCGTACGATATGGGCTATAGCCCATGTTCAAAAATGATGAAAAACAAGGTTCTTTTTTTTTTTCAAAATTTCAAAAAACGATGGGCTATAACCCATGTTTTTTTTTTTTCCATTTTTTTCAAATCCTCAAAAATGATGAAAAACGGCGTGCTATAGTATGCCGTACGATATGGGCTATAGCCCATGTTCAAAAATGATGAAAAACAAGGTTCTTTTTTTTTTTTCAAAATTTCAAAAAACGATGGGCTATAACCCATGTTTTTTTTTTTTTTTTTTTTTTCAAATCCTCAAAAATGATGAAAAACGGCGTGCTATATTATGCCGTACGGTATGGGCTATAGCCCATGTTCAAAAATGATGAAAAACGAGGTTATTTTCTTTTTCAAAATTTAAAAAAACGATGGGCTATAACCCATGTTTTTTTTTTGTTTTTTTTTTCCGAATCCTCAAAAATGATGAAAAACGGCGTGCTATAGTATGCCATACGGTATGGGCTATAGCCCATGTTCAAAAATGATGAAAAACGAGTTCTTTTTTTTTTCTTCAAAATTTCAAAAAACGATTGGCTATAACCCATGTTTTTTTTTTTTTCTTTTTTTTCAAATCCTCAAAAATGATGAAAAACGGCGTGCTATAGTATGCCGTACGATATGGGCTATAGCCCATGTTCAAAAATGCTGAAAAACAAGGTTCTTTTTTTTTTTCAAAATTTCAAAAAACGATGGGCTATAACCCATGTTTTTTTTTTTTTCATTTTTTTCAAATCCTCAAAAATGATGAAAAACGGCGTGCTATAGTATGCCGTACGATATGGGCTATAGCCCATGTTCAAAAATGATGAAAAACAAGGTTCTTTTTTTTTTTCAAAATTTCAAAAAACGATGGGCTATAACCCATGTTTTTTTTTTTTTTTTTTTTTTCAAATCCTCAAAAATGATGAAAAACGGCGTGCTATAGTATGCCGTACGGTATGGGCTATAGCCCATGTTCAAAAATGATGAAAAACGAGTTTATTTTCTTTTTCAAAATTTCAAAAAACGATGGGCTATAACCCATGTTTTTTTTGTTTTTGTTTTTTCAAATCCTCAAAAACGATGAAAAACGGCGTGCTATAGTATGCCGTATGGTATGGGCTATAGCCCATGTTCAAAAATGATGAAAAACGAGTTCTTTTTTTTTCTTCAAAATTTCAAAAAACGATGGGCTATAACCCATGTTTTTTTTTTTTTTTCATTTTTTTCGAATCCTCAAAAATGATGAAAAACGGCGTGCTATAGTATGCCATACGGTATGGGCTATAGCCCATGTTCAAAAATGATGAAAAACGAGGTTATTTTCTTTTTCAAAATTTCAAAAAACGATGGGCTATAACCCATGTTTTTTTTTTTTTCTTTTTTTTCAAATCCTCAAAAACGATGAAAAACGGCGTGCTATAGTATGCCGTATGGTATGGGCTATAGCCCATGTTCAAAAATGATGAAAAACGAGTTCTTTTTTTTTTCTTCAAAATTTCAAAAAACGATGGGCTATAACCCATGTTTTTTTTTTTTTTTCATTTTTTTCGAATCCTCAAAAATGATGAAAAACGGCGTGCTATAGTATGCCATACGGTATGGGCTATAGCCCATGTTCAAAAATGATGAAAAACGAGTTCTTTTTTTTTTCTTCAAAATTTCAAAAAACGATGGGCTATAACCCATGTTTTTTTTTTTTCCATTTTTTTCAAATCCTCAAAAATGATGAAAAACGGCGTGCTATAGTATGCCGTACGATATGGGCTATAGCCCATGTTCAAAAATGATGAAAAACAAGGTTCTTTTTTTTTTTTCAAAATTTCAAAAAACGATGGGCTATAACCCATGTTTTTTTTTTTTTTTTTTTTTTCAAATCCTCAAAAATGATGAAAAACGGCGTGCTATATTATGCCGTACGGTATGGGCTATAGCCCATGTTCAAAAATGATGAAAAACGAGGTTATTTTCTTTTTCAAAATTTAAAAAAACGATGGGCTATAACCCATGTTTTTTTTTTTTTTTTTTTTTTCGAATCCTCAAAAATGATGAAAAACGGCGTGCTATAGTATGCCATACGGTATGGGCTATAGCCCATGTTCAAAAATGATGAAAAACGAGTTCTTTTTTTTTTCTTCAAAATTTCAAAAAACGATTGGCTATAACCCATGTTTTTTTTTTTTTCATTTTTTTCAAATCCTCAAAAATGATGAAAAACGGCGTGCTATAGTATGCCGTACGATATGGGCTATAGCCCATGTTAAAAAATTATGAAAAACAAGGTTCTTTTTTTTTTTCAAAATTTCAAAAAACGATGGGCTATAACCCATGTTTTTTTTTTTTTCATTTTTTTCGAATCCTCAAAAATGATGAAAAACGGCGTGCTATAGTATGCCGTACGATATGGGCTATAGCCCATGTTCAAAAATGATGAAAAACAAGGTTCTTTTTTTTTTTCAAAATTTCAAAAAACGATGGGCTATAACCCATGTTTTTTTTTTTTCCATTTTTTTCAAATCCTCAAAAATGATGAAAAACGGCGTGCTATAGTATGCCGTACGATATGGGCTATAGCCCATGTTCAAAAATGATGAAAAACAAGGTTCTTTTTTTTTTTTCAAAATTTCAAAAAACGATGGGCTATAACCCATGTTTTTTTTTTTTTTTTTTTTTTCAAATCCTCAAAAATGATGAAAAACGGCGTGCTATATTATGCCGTACGGTATGGGCTATAGCCCATGTTCAAAAATGATGAAAAACGAGGTTATTTTCTTTTTCAAAATTTAAAAAAACGATGGGCTATAACCCATGTTTTTTTTTTTTTTTTTTTTTCCGAATCCTCAAAAATGATGAAAAACGGCGTGCTATAGTATGCCATACGGTATGGGCTATAGCCCATGTTCAAAAATGATGAAAAACGAGTTCTTTTTTTTTTCTTCAAAATTTCAATAAACGATTGGCTATAACCCATGTTTTTTTTTTTTTCTTTTTTTTCAAATCCTCAAAAATGATGAAAAACGGCGTGCTATAGTATGCCGTACGATATGGGCTATAGCCCATGTTAAAAAATTATGAAAAACAAGGTTCTTTTTTTTTTTCAAAATTTCAAAAAACGATGGGCTATAACCCATGTTTTTTTTTTTTTCATTTTTTTCGAATCCTCAAAAAGGTTGAAAAACGGCGTGCTATAGTATGCCGTACGATATGGGCTATAGCCCATGTTCAAAAATGATGAAAAACAAGGTTCTTTTTTTTTTTCAAAATTTCAAAAAACGATGGGCTATAACCCATGTTTTTTTTTTTTTTCATTTTTTTCGAATCCTCAAAAATGATGAAAAACGGCGTGCTATAGTATGCCATACGGTATGGGCTATAACCCATGTTTTTTTTTTTTTTTTTTTTTCGAATCCTCAAAAATGATGAAAAACGGCGTGCTATAGTATGCCATACGGTATGGGCTATAGCCCATGTTCAAAAATGATGAAAAACGAGTTCTTTTTTTTTTCTTCAAAATTTCAAAAAACGATTGGCTATAACCCATGTTTTTTTTTTTTTCATTTTTTTCAAATCCTCAAAAATGATGAAAAACGGCGTGCTATAGTATGCCGTACGATATGGGCTATAGCCCATGTTAAAAAATTATGAAAAACAAGGTTCTTTTTTTTTTTCAAAATTTCAAAAAACGATGGGCTATAACCCATGTTTTTTTTTTTTTCATTTTTTTCGAATCCTCAAAAATGATGAAAAACGGCGTGCTATAGTATGCCGTACGATATGGGCTATAGCCCATGTTCAAAAATGATGAAAAACAAGGTTCTTTTTTTTTTTCAAAATTTCAAAAAACGATGGGCTATAACCCATGTTTTTTTTTTTTCCATTTTTTTCAAATCCTCAAAAATGATGAAAAACGGCGTGCTATAGTATGCCGTACGATATGGGCTATAGCCCATGTTCAAAAATGATGAAAAACAAGGTTCTTTTTTTTTTTTCAAAATTTCAAAAAACGATGGGCTATAACCCATGTTTTTTTTTTTTTTTTTTTTTTCAAATCCTCAAAAATGATGAAAAACGGCGTGCTATATTATGCCGTACGGTATGGGCTATAGCCCATGTTCAAAAATGATGAAAAACGAGGTTATTTTCTTTTTCAAAATTTAAAAAAACGATGGGCTATAACCCATGTTTTTTTTTTGTTTTTTTTTTCCGAATCCTCAAAAATGATGAAAAACGGCGTGCTATAGTATGCCATACGGTATGGGCTATAGCCCATGTTCAAAAATGATGAAAAACGAGTTCTTTTTTTTTTCTTCAAAATTTCAAAAAACGATTGGCTATAACCCATGTTTTTTTTTTTTCTTTTTTTTCAAATCCTCAAAAATGATGAAAAACGGCGTGCTATAGTATGCCGTACGATATGGGCTATAGCCCATGTTCAAAAATGCTGAAAAACAAGGTTCTTTTTTTTTTTCAAAATTTCAAAAAACGATGGGCTATAACCCATGTTTTTTTTTTTTTCATTTTTTTCAAATCCTCAAAAATGATGAAAAACGGCGTGCTATAGTATGCCGTACGATATGGGCTATAGCCCATGTTCAAAAATGATGAAAAACAAGGTTCTTTTTTTTTTTCAAAATTTCAAAAAACGATGGGCTATAACCCATGTTTTTTTTTTTTTTTTTTTTTTCAAATCCTCAAAAATGATGAAAAACGGCGTGCTATAGTATGCCGTACGGTATGGGCTATAGCCCATGTTCAAAAATGATGAAAAACGAGTTTATTTTCTTTTTCAAAATTTCAAAAAACGATGGGCTATAACCCATGTTTTTTTTGTTTTTGTTTTTTCAAATCCTCAAAAACGATGAAAAACGGCGTGCTATAGTATGCCGTATGGTATGGGCTATAGCCCATGTTCAAAAATGATGAAAAACGAGTTCTTTTTTTTTCTTCAAAATTTCAAAAAACGATGGGCTATAACCCATGTTTTTTTTTTTTTTTCATTTTTTTCGAATCCTCAAAAATGATGAAAAACGGCGTGCTATAGTATGCCATACGGTATGGGCTATAGCCCATGTTCAAAAATGATGAAAAACGAGGTTATTTTCTTTTTCAAAATTTCAAAAAACGATGGGCTATAACCCATGTTTTTTTTTTTTTCTTTTTTTTCAAATCCTCAAAAACGATGAAAAACGGCGTGCTATAGTATGCCGTATGGTATGGGCTATAGCCCATGTTCAAAAATGATGAAAAACGAGTTCTTTTTTTTTTCTTCAAAATTTCAAAAAACGATGGGCTATAACCCATGTTTTTTTTTTTTTTTCATTTTTTTCGAATCCTCAAAAATGATGAAAAACGGCGTGCTATAGTATGCCATACGGTATGGGCTATAGCCCATGTTCAAAAATGATGAAAAACGAGTTCTTTTTTTTTTCTTCAAAATTTCAAAAAACGATGGGCTATAACCCATGTTTTTTTTTTTTTCCATTTTTTTCAAATCCTCAAAAATGATGAAAAACGGCGTGCTATAGTATGCCGTACGATATGGGCTATAGCCCATGTTCAAAAATGATGAAAAACAAGGTTCTTTTTTTTTTTTCAAAATTTCAAAAAACGATGGGCTATAACCCATGTTTTTTTTTTTTTTTTTTTTTTCAAATCCTCAAAAATGATGAAAAACGGCGTGCTATATTATGCCGTACGGTATGGGCTATAGCCCATGTTCAAAAATGATGAAAAACGAGGTTATTTTCTTTTTCAAAATTTAAAAAAACGATGGGCTATAACCCATGTTTTTTTTTTTTTTTTTTTTTCGAATCCTCAAAAATGATGAAAAACGGCGTGCTATAGTATGCCATACGGTATGGGCTATAGCCCATGTTCAAAAATGATGAAAAACGAGTTCTTTTTTTTTTCTTCAAAATTTCAAAAAACGATTGGCTATAACCCATGTTTTTTTTTTTTTCATTTTTTTCAAATCCTCAAAAATGATGAAAAACGGCGTGCTATAGTATGCCGTACGATATGGGCTATAGCCCATGTTAAAAAATTATGAAAAACAAGGTTCTTTTTTTTTTTCAAAATTTCAAAAAACGATGGGCTATAACCCATGTTTTTTTTTTTTTCATTTTTTTCGAATCCTCAAAAATGATGAAAAACGGCGTGCTATAGTATGCCGTACGATATGGGCTATAGCCCATGTTCAAAAATGATGAAAAACAAGGTTCTTTTTTTTTTTCAAAATTTCAAAAAACGATGGGCTATAACCCATGTTTTTTTTTTTTCCATTTTTTTCAAATCCTCAAAAATGATGAAAAACGGCGTGCTATAGTATGCCGTACGATATGGGCTATAGCCCATGTTCAAAAATGATGAAAAACAAGGTTCTTTTTTTTTTTTCAAAATTTCAAAAAACGATGGGCTATAACCCATGTTTTTTTTTTTTTTTTTTTTTCAAATCCTCAAAAATGATGAAAAACGGCGTGCTATATTATGCCGTACGGTATGGGCTATAGCCCATGTTCAAAAATGATGAAAAACGAGGTTATTTTCTTTTTCAAAATTTAAAAAAACGATGGGCTATAACCCATGTTTTTTTTTTTTTTTTTTTTTCCGAATCCTCAAAAATGATGAAAAACGGCGTGCTATAGTATGCCATACGGTATGGGCTATAGCCCATGTTCAAAAATGATGAAAAACGAGTTCTTTTTTTTTTCTTCAAAATTTCAATAAACGATTGGCTATAACCCATGTTTTTTTTTTTTTCTTTTTTTTCAAATCCTCAAAAATGATGAAAAACGGCGTGCTATAGTATGCCGTACGATATGGGCTATAGCCCATGTTAAAAAATTATGAAAAACAAGGTTCTTTTTTTTTTTCAAAATTTCAAAAAACGATGGGCTATAACCCATGTTTTTTTTTTTTTCATTTTTTTCGAATCCTCAAAAAGGTTGAAAAACGGCGTGCTATAGTATGCCGTACGATATGGGCTATAGCCCATGTTCAAAAATGATGAAAAACAAGGTTCTTTTTTTTTTTCAAAATTTCAAAAAACGATGGGCTATAACCCATGTTTTTTTTTTTTTTCATTTTTTTCGAATCCTCAAAAATGATGAAAAACGGCGTGCTATAGTATGCCATACGGTATGGGCTATAGCCCATGTTCAAAAATGATGAAAAACGAGGTTATTTTCTTTTTCAAAATTTCAAAAAACGATGGGCTATAACCCATGTTTTTTTTTGTTTTTTTTTTTCAAATCCTCAAAAACGATGAAAAACGGCGTGCTATAGTATGCCGTATGGTATGGGCTATAGCCCAGTTTCAAAAATGATGAAAAACGAGTTCTTTTTTTTTTCTTCAAAATTTCAAAAAACGATGGGCTATAACCCATGTTTTTTTTTTTTTTTTCATTTTTTTCGAATCCTCAAAAATGATGAAAAACGGCGTGCTATAGTATGCCATACGGTATGGGCTATAGCCCATGTTCAAAAATGATGAAAAACGAGTTCTTTTTTTTTTCTTCAAAATTTCAAAAAACGATGGGCTATAACCCATGTTTTTTTTTTTTTCATTTTTTTCAAATCCTCAAAAATGATGAAAAACGGCGTGCTATAGTATGCCGTACGATATGGGCTATAGCCCATGTTCAAAAATGATGAAAAACAAGGTTCTTTTTTTTTCTCCAAAATTTCAAAAAACGATGGGCTATAACCCATGTTTTTTTTTTTTAATTTTTTTTCAAATCCTCAAAAATGATGAAAAACGGCGTGCTATAGTATGCCGTACGGTATGGGCTATAGCCCATGTTCAAAAATGATGAAAAACAAGGTTCTTTTTTTTTTTCAAAATTTCAAAAAACGATGGGCTATAACCCATGTTTTTTTTTTTTTTTTTTTTTCAAATCCTCAAAAACGATGAAAAACGGCGTGCTATAGTATGCCGTATGGTATGGGCTATAGCCCATGTTCAAAAATGATGAAAAACGAGTTCTTTTTTTTTTCTTCAAAATTTCAAAAAACGATGGGCTATAACCCATGTTTTTTTTTTTTTTTCATTTTTTTCGAATCCTCAAAAATGATGAAAAACGGCGTGCTATAGTATGCCATACGGTATGGGCTATAGCCCATGTTCAAAAATGATGAAAAACGAGTTCTTTTTTTTTTCTTCAAAATTTCAAAAAACGATGGGCTATAACCCATGTTTTTTATTTTTTCATTTTTTTCAAATCCTCAAAAATGATGAAAAACGGCGTGCTATAGTATGCCGTACGATATGGGCTATAGCCCATGTTCAAAAATGCTGAAAAACAAGGTTCTTTTTTTTTTTCAAAATTTCAAAAAACGATGGGCTATAACCCATGTTTTTTTTTTTTTCATTTTTTTCAAATCCTCAAAAATGATGAAAAACGGCGTGCTATAGTATGCCGTACGATATGGGCTATAGCCCATGTTCAAAAATGATGAAAAACAAGGTTCTTTTTTTTTTTCAAAATTTCAAAAAACGATGGGCTATAACCCATGTTTTTTTTTTTTTAATTTTTTTCAAATCCTCAAAAATGATGAAAAACGGCGTGCTATAGTATGCCGTACGGTATGGGCTATAGCCCATGTTCAAAAATGATGAAAAACGAGTTCTTTTTTTTTTCTTCAAAATTTCAAAAAACGATGGGCTATAACCCATGTTTTTTATTTTTTCATTTTTTTCAAATCCTCAAAAATGATGAAAAACGGCGTGCTATAGTATGCCGTACGATATGGGCTATAGCCCATGTTCAAAAATGCTGAAAAACAAGGTTCTTTTTTTTTTTCAAAATTTCAAAAAACGATGGGCTATAACCCATGTTTTTTTTTTTTTCATTTTTTTCAAATCCTCAAAAATGATGAAAAACGGCGTGCTATAGTATGCCGTACGATATGGGCTATAGCCCATGTTCAAAAATGATGAAAAACAAGGTTCTTTTTTTTTTTCAAAATTTCAAAAAACGATGGGCTATAACCCATGTTTTTTTTTTTTTAATTTTTTTCAAATCCTCAAAAATGATGAAAAACGGCGTGCTATAGTATGCCGTACGGTATGGGCTATAGCCCATGTTCAAAAATGATGAAAAACGAGTTTATTTTCTTTTTCAAAATTTCAAAAAACGATGGGCTATAACCCATGTTTTTTTTGTTTTTGTTTTTTCAAATCCTCAAAAACTATGAAAAACGGCGTGCTATAGTATGCCGTATGGTATGGGCTATAGCCCATGTTCAAAAATGATGAAAAACGAGTTCTTTTTTTTTCTTCAAAATTTCAAAAAACGATGGGCTATAACCCATGTTTTTTTTTTTTTTTCATTTTTTTCGAATCCTCAAAAATGATGAAAAACGGCGTGCTATAGTATGCCATACGGTATGGGCTATAGCCCATGTTCAAAAATGATGAAAAACGAGGTTATTTTCTTTTTCAAAATTTCAAAAAACGATGGGCTATAACCCATGTTTTTTTTTTTTTTTTTTTTTCAAATCCTCAAAAACGATGAAAAACGGCGTGCTATAGTATGCCGTATGGTATGGGCTATAGCCCATGTTCAAAAATGATGAAAAACGAGTTCTTTTTTTTTTCTTCAAAATTTCAAAAAACGATGGGCTATAACCCATGTTTTTTTTTTTTTTTCATTTTTTTCGAATCCTCAAAAATGATGAAAAACGGCGTGCTATAGTATGCCATACGGTATGGGCTATAGCCCATGTTCAAAAATGATGAAAAACGAGTTCTTTTTTTTTTCTTCAAAATTTCAAAAAACGATGGGCTATAACCCATGTTTTTTTTTTTTCCATTTTTTTCAAATCCTCAAAAATGATGAAAAACGGCGTGCTATAGTATGCCGTACGATATGGGCTATAGCCCATGTTCAAAAATGATGAAAAACAAGGTTCTTTTTTTTTTTTCAAAATTTCAAAAAACGATGGGCTATAACCCATGTTTTTTTTTTTTTTTTTTTTTTCAAATCCTCAAAAATGATGAAAAACGGCGTGCTATATTATGCCGTACGGTATGGGCTATAGCCCATGTTCAAAAATGATGAAAAACGAGGTTATTTTCTTTTTCAAAATTTAAAAAAACGATGGGCTATAACCCATGTTTTTTTTTTTTTTTTTTTTTCGAATCCTCAAAAATGATGAAAAACGGCGTGCTATAGTATGCCATACGGTATGGGCTATAGCCCATGTTCAAAAATGATGAAAAACGAGTTCTTTTTTTTTTCTTCAAAATTTCAAAAAACGATGGGCTATAACCCATGTTTTTTTTTTTTTCATTTTTTTCAAATCCTCAAAAATGATGAAAAACGGCGTGCTATAGTATGCCGTACGATATGGGCTATAGCCCATGTTAAAAAATGATGAAAAACAAGGTTCTTTTTTTTTTTCAAAATTTCAAAAAACGATGGGCTATAACCCATGTTTTTTTTTTTTTTCATTTTTTTCGAATCCTCAAAAATGATGAAAAACGGCGTGCTATAGTATGCCATACGGTATGGGCTATAGCCCATGTTCAAAAATGATGAAAAACGAGGTTATTTTCTTTTTCAAAATTTCAAAAAACGATGGGCTATAACCCATGTTTTTTTTTTTTTCTTTTTTTTCAAATCCTCAAAAACGATGAAAAACGGCGTGCTATAGTATGCCGTATGGTATGGGCTATAGCCCATGTTCAAAAATGATGAAAAACGAGTTCTTTTTTTTTTCTTCAAAATTTCAAAAAACGATGGGCTATAACCCATGTTTTTTTTTTTTTTTCATTTTTTTCGAATCCTCAAAAATGATGAAAAACGGCGTGCTATAGTATGCCATACGGTATGGGCTATAGCCCATGTTCAAAAATGATGAAAAACGAGTTCTTTTTTTTTTCTTCAAAATTTCAAAAAACGATGGGCTATAACCCATGTTTTTTTTTTTTTCTTTTTTTTCAAATCCTCAAAAATGATGAAAAACGGCGTGCTATAGTATGCCGTACGATATGGGCTATAGCCCATGTTCAAAAATGATGAAAAACAAGGTTCTTTTTTTTTTCCAAAATTTCAAAAAACGATGGGCTATAACCCATGTTTTTTTTTTTTTAATTTTTTTCAAATCCTCAAAAATGATGAAAAACGGCGTGCTATAGTATGCCGTACGGTATGGGCTATAGCCCATGTTCAAAAATGATGAAAAACAAGGTTCTTTTTTTTTTTCAAAATTTCAAAAAACGATGGGCTATAACCCATGTTTTTTTTTTTTTAATTTTTTTCAAATCCTCAAAAATGATGAAAAACGGCGTGCTATAGTATGCCGTACGGTATGGGCTATAGCCCATGTTCAAAAATGATGAAAAACGAGTTTATTTTCTTTTTCAAAATTTCAAAAAACGATGGGCTATAACCCATGTTTTTTTTGTTTTTGTTTTTTCAAATCCTCAAAAACGATGAAAAACGGCGTGCTATAGTATGCCGTATGGTATGGGCTATAGCCCATGTTCAAAAATGATGAAAAACGAGTTCTTTTTTTTTCTTCAAAATTTCAAAAAACGATGGGCTATAACCCATGTTTTTTTTTTTTTTTCATTTTTTTCAAATCCTCAAAAATGATGAAAAACGGCGTGCTATAGTATGCCATACGGTATGGGCTATAGCCCATGTTCAAAAATGATGAAAAACGAGGTTATTTTCTTTTTCAAAATTTCAAAAAACGATGGGCTATAACCCATGTTTTTTTTTTTTTCTTTTTTTTCAAATCCTCAAAAACGATGAAAAACGGCGTGCTATAGTATGCCGTATGGTATGGGCTATAGCCCATGTTCAAAAATGATGAAAAACGAGTTCTTTTTTTTTTCTTCAAAATTTCAAAAAACGATGGGCTATAACCCATGTTTTTTTTTTTTTTCATTTTTTTCGAATCCTCAAAAATGATGAAAAACGGCGTGCTATAGTATGCCATACGGTATGGGCTATAGCCCATGTTCAAAAATGATGAAAAACGAGTTCTTTTTCTTTTCTTCAAAATTTCAAAAAACGATGGGCTATAACCCATGTTTTTTTTTTTTCCATTTTTTTCAAATCCTCAAAAATGATGAAAAACGGCGTGCTATAGTATGCCGTACGATATGGGCTATAGCCCATGTTCAAAAATGATGAAAAACAAGGTTCTTTTTTTTTTCTTCAAAATTTCAAAAAACGATGGGCTATAACCCATGTTTTTTTTTTTTTTTTTTTTTTCAAATCCTCAAAAATGATGAAAAACGGCGTGCTATATTATGCCGTACGGTATGGGCTATAGCCCATGTTCAAAAATGATGAAAAACGAGGTTATTTTCTTTTTCAAAATTTAAAAAACGATGGGCTATAACCCATGTTTTTTTTTTTTTTTTTTTTTTCAAATCCTCAAAAACGATGAAAAACGGCGTGCTATAGTATGCCGTATGGTATGGGCTATAGCCCATGTTAAAAAATGATGAAAAACGAGTTCTTTTTTTTTCTTCAAAATTTCAAAAAACGATGGGCTATAACCCATGTTTTTTTTTTTTTTTCATTTTTTTCGAATCCTCAAAAATGATGAAAAACGGCGTGCTATAGTATGCCATACGGTATGGGCTATAGCCCATGTTCAAAAATGATGAAAAACGAGTTCTTTTTTTTTTCTTCAAAATTTCAAAAAACGATGGGCTATAACCCATGTTTTTTTTTTTTTTTCATTTTTTTCGAATCCTCAAAAATGATGAAAAACGGCGTGCTATAGTATGCCATACGGTATGGGCTATAGCCCATGTTCAAAAATGATGAAAAACGAGTTCTTTTTTTTTTCTTCAAAATTTCAAAAAACGATGGGCTATAACCCATGTTTTTTTTTTTTTTCATTTTTTTCAAATCCTCAAAAATGATGAAAAACGGCGTGCTATAGTATGCCGTACGATATGGGCTATAGCCCATGTTCAAAAATGATGAAAAACAAGGTTCTTTTTTTTTTCCAAAATTTCAAAAAACGATGGGCTATAACCCATGTTTTTTTTTTTTTAATTTTTTTCAAATCCTCAAAAATGATGAAAAACGGCGTGCTATAGTATGCCGTACGGTATGGGCTATAGCCCATGTTCAAAAATGATGAAAAACGAGGTTATTTTCTTTTTCAAAATTTAAAAAAACGATGGGCTATAACCCATGTTTTTTTTTTTTTTTCAAATCCTCAAAAACGATGAAAAACGGCGTGCTATAGTATGCCGTATGGTATGGGCTATAGCCCATGTTAAAAAATGATGAAAAACGAGTTCTTTTTTTTTTCTTCAAAATTTCAAAAAACGATGGGCTATAACCCATGTTTTTTTTTTTTTTTCATTTTTTTCGAATCCTCAAAAATGATGAAAAACGGCGTGCTATAGTATGCCATACGGTATGGGCTATAGCCCATGTTCAAAAATGATGAAAAACGAGTTCTTTTTTTTTTCTTCAAAATTTCAAAAAACGATGGGCTATAACCCATGTTTTTTTTTTCCTCATTTTTTTCAAATCCTCAAAAATGATGAAAAACGGCGTGCTATAGTATGCCGTACGATATGGGCTATAGCCCATGTTCAAAAATGATGAAAAACAAGGTTCTTTTTTTTTTTCAAAATTTCAAAAAACGATGGGCTATAACCCATGTGTTTTTTTTTTTTTCTTTTTTTCAAATCCTCAAAAATGATGAAAAACGGCGTGCTATAGTATGCCGTACGATATGGGCTATAGCCCATGTTCAAAAATGATGAAAAACAAGGTTCTTTTTTTTTTTTCAAAATTTCAAAAAACGATGGGCTATAACCCATGTTTTTTTTTTTTTAATTTTTTTCAAATCCTCAAAAATGATGAAAAACGGCGTGCTATAGTATGCCGTACGGTATGGGCTATAGCCCATGTTCAAAAATGATGAAAAACGAGGTTATTTTCTTTTTCAAAATAAAAAAAAACGATGGGCTATAACCCATGTTTTTTTTTTTTTTTTTTTTTTCAAATCCTCAAAAACGATGAAAAACGGCGTGCTATAGTATGCCGTATGGTATGGGCTATAGCCCATGTTAAAAAATGATGAAAAACGAGTTCTTTTTTTTTTCTTCAAAATTTCAAAAAACGATGGGCTATAACCCATGTTTTTTTTTTTTCCATTTTTTTCAAATCCTCAAAAATGATGAAAAACGGCGTGCTATAGTATGCCGTACGATATGGGCTATAGCCCATGTTCAAAAATGATGAAAAACAAGGTTCTTTTTTTTTTTCAAAATTTCAAAAAACGATGGGCTATAACCCATGTTTTTTTTTTTTTTTTTTTTTTTAAATCCTCAAAAATGATGAAAAACGGCGTGCTATATTATGCCGTACGGTATGGGCTATAGCCCATGTTCAAAAATGATGAAAAACGAGGTTATTTTCTTTTTCAAAATTTAAAAAAACGATGGGCTATAACCCATGTTTTTTTTTTTGTTTTTTTTTTCAAATCCTCAAAAACGATGAAAAACGGCGTGCTATAGTATGCCGTATGGTATGGGCTATAGCCCATGTTCAAAAATGATGAAAAACGAGTTCTTTTTTTTTTCTTCAAAATTTCAAAAAACGATGGGCTATAACCCATGTTTTTTTTTTCCTCATTTTTTTCAAATCCTCAAAAATGATGAAAAACGGCGTGCTATAGTATGCCGTACGATATGGGCTATAGCCCATGTTCAAAAATGATGAAAAACAAGGTTCTTTTTTTTTTCAAAATTTCAAAAAACGATGGGCTATAACCCATGTGTTTTTTTTTTTTTCTTTTTTTCAAATCCTCAAAAATGATGAAAAACGGCGTGCTATAGTATGCCGTACGATATGGGCTATAGCCCATGTTCAAAAATGATGAAAAACAAGGTTCTTTTTTTTTTTTCAAAATTTCAAAAAACGATGGGCTATAACCCATGTTTTTTTTTTTTTTTTTTTTTTCAAATCCTCAAAAATGATGAAAAACGGCGTGCTATAGTATGCCGTACGGTATGGGCTATAGCCCATGTTCAAAAATGATGAAAAACGAGGTTATTTTCTTTTTCAAAATTTAAAAAAACGATGGGCTATAACCCATGTTTTTTTTTTTTTTTTTTTTTTCAAATCCTCAAAAACGATGAAAAACGGCGTGCTATAGTATGCCGTATGGTATGGGCTATAGCCCATGTTAAAAAATGATGAAAAACGAGTTCTTTTTTTTTTCTTCAAAATTTCAAAAAACGATGGGCTATAACCCATGTTTTTTTTTTTTTCATTTTTTTCAAATCCTCAAAAATGATGAAAAACGGCGTGCTATAGTATGCCGTACGATATGGGCTATAGCCCATGTTCAAAAATGATGAAAAACAAGGTTCTTTTTTTTTTTCAAAATTTCAAAAAACGATGGGCTATAACCCATGTTTTTTTTTTTTTTTCATTTTTTTCAAATCCTCAAAAATGATGAAAAACGGCGTGCTATAGTATGCCATACGGTATGGGCTATAGCCCATGTTCAAAAATGATGAAAAACGAGGTTATTTTCTTTTTCAAAATTTCAAAAAACGATGGGCTATAACCCATGTTTTTTTTTTTTTTTTTTTTTTCAAATCCTCAAAAACGATGAAAAACGGCGTGCTATAGTATGCCGTATGGTATGGGCTATAGCCCATGTTCAAAAATGATGAAAAACGAGTTCTTTTTTTTTTCTTCAAAATTTCAAAAAACGATGGGCTATAACCCATGTTTTTTTTTTTTTTTCATTTTTTTCGAATCCTCAAAAATGATGAAAAACGGCGTGCTATAGTATGCCATACGGTATGGGCTATAGCCCATGTTCAAAAATGATGAAAAACGAGTTCTTTTTTTTTTCTTCAAAATTTCAAAAAACGATGGGCTATAACCCAAGTTTTTTTTTTTTCCATTTTTTTCAAATCCTCAAAAATGATGAAAAACGGCGTGCTATAGTATGCCGTACGATATGGGCTATAGCCCATGTTCAAAAATGATGAAAAACAAGGTTATTTTTTTTTTCTTCAAAATTTCAAAAAACGATGGGCTATAACCCATGTTTTTTTTTTTTTTTTTTTTTTTTTCAAATCCTCAAAAATGATGAAAAACGGCGTGCTATATTATGCCGTACGGTATGGGCTATAGCCCATGTTCAAAAATGATGAAAAACTAGGTTATTTTCTTTTTCAAAATTTAAAAAAACGATGGGCTATAACCCATGTTTTTTTTTTTTTTTTTTTTTTCAAATCCTCAAAAACGATGAAAAACGGCGTGCTATAGTATGCCGTATGGTATGGGCTATAGCCCATGTTCAAAAATGATGAAAAACGAGTTCTTTTTTTTTTCTTCAAAATTTCAAAAAACGATGGGCTATAACCCATGTTTTTTTTTTCCTCATTTTTTTCAAATCCTCAAAAATGATGAAAAACGGCGTGCTATAGTATGCCGTACGATATGGGCTATAGCCCATGTTCAAAAATGATGAAAAACAAGGTTCTTTTTTTTTTTCAAAATTTCAAAAAACGATGGGCTATAACCCATGTTTTTTTTTTTTTAATTTTTTTCAAATCCTCAAAAATGATGAAAAACGGCGTGCTATAGTATGCCGTACGGTATGGGCTATAGCCCATGTTCAAAAATGATGAAAAACGAGGTTATTTTCTTTTTCAAAATTTCAAAAAACGATGGGCTATAACCCATGTTTTTTTTTTTTTTTTTTTTTTCAAATCCTCAAAAACGATGAAAAACGGCGTGCTATAGTATGCCGTATGGTATGGGCTATAGCCCATGTTAAAAAATGATGAAAAACGAGTTCTTTTTTTTTTCTTCAAAATTTCAAAAAACGATGGGCTATAACCCATGTTTTTTTTTTTTTTTTTTTTTTCAAATCCTCAAAAATGATGAAAAACGGCGTGCTATAGTATGCCGTACGATATGGGCTATAGCCCATGTTCAAAAATGATGAAAAACAAGGTTCTTTTTTTTTTTCAAAATTTCAAAAAACGATGGGCTATAACCCATGTTTTTTTTTTTTTCTTTAATTTTTTTCAAATCCTCAAAAATGATGAAAAACGGCGTGCTATAGTATGCCATACGGTATGGGCTATAGCCCATGTTCAAAAATGATGAAAAACGAGGTTATTTTCTTTTTCAAAATTTCAAAAAACGATGGGCTATAACCCATGTTTTTTTTTTTTTCTTTTTTTTCAAATCCTCAAAAACGATGAAAAACGGCGTGCTATAGTATGCCGTATGGTATGGGCTATAGCCCATGTTCAAAAATGATGAAAAACGAGTTCTTTTTTTTTTCTTCAAAATTTCAAAAAACGATGGGCTATAACCCATGTTTTTTTTTTTTTAATTTTTTTCAAATCCTCAAAAATGATGAAAAACGGCGTGCTATAGTATGCCGTACGATATGGGCTATAGCCCATGTTCAAAAATGATGAAAAACAAGGTTCTTTTTTTTTTCAAAATTTCAAAAAACGATGGGCTATAACCCATGTGTTTTTTTTTTTTTGTTTTTTTCAAATCCTCAAAAATGATGAAAAACGGCGTGCTATAGTATGCCGTACGATATGGGCTATAGCCCATGTTCAAAAATGATGAAAAACAAGGTTCTTTTTTTTTTTTCAAAATTTCAAAAAACGATGGGCTATAACCCATGTTTTTTTTTTTTTAATTTTTTTCAAATCCTCAAAAATGATGAAAAACGGCGTGCTATAGTATGCCGTACGGTATGGGCTATAGCCCATGTTCAAAAATGATGAAAAACGAGGTTATTTTCTTTTTCAAAATTTAAAAAAACGATGGGCTATAACCCATGTTTTTTTTTTTTTTTTTTTTTTCAAATCCTCAAAAACGATGAAAAACGGCGTGCTATAGTATGCCGTATGGTATGGGCTATAGCCCATGTTAAAAAATGATGAAAAACGAGTTCTTTTTTTTTTCTTCAAAATTTCAAAAAACGATGGGCTATAACCCATGTTTTTTTTTTTTTCATTTTTTTCAAATCCTCAAAAATGATGAAAAACGGCGTGCTATAGTATGCCGTACGATATGGGCTATAGCCCATGTTCAAAAATGATGAAAAACAAGGTTCTTTTTTTTTTTCAAAATTTCAAAAAACGATGGGCTATAACCCATGTTTTTTTTTTTTTTTCATTTTTTTCAAATCCTCAAAAATGATGAAAAACGGCGTGCTATAGTATGCCATACGGTATGGGCTATAGCCCATGTTCAAAAATGATGAAAAACGAGGTTATTTTCTTTTTCAAAATTTCAAAAAACGATGGGCTATAACCCATGTTTTTTTTTTTTTCTTTTTTTTCAAATCCTCAAAAACGATGAAAAACGGCGTGCTATAGTATGCCGTATGGTATGGGCTATAGCCCATGTTCAAAAATGATGAAAAACGAGTTCTTTTTTTTTTCTTCAAAATTTCAAAAAACGATGGGCTATAACCCATGTTTTTTTTTTTTTTTCATTTTTTTCGAATCCTCAAAAATGATGAAAAACGGCGTGCTATAGTATGCCATACGGTATGGGCTATAGCCCATGTTCAAAAATGATGAAAAACGAGTTCTTTTTTTTTTCTTCAAAATTTCAAAAAACGATGGGCTATAACCCATGTTTTTTTTTTTTCCATTTTTTTCAAATCCTCAAAAATGATGAAAAACGGCGTGCTATAGTATGCCGTACGATATGGGCTATAGCCCATGTTCAAAAATGATGAAAAACAAGGTTCTTTTTTTTTTCTTCAAAATTTCAAAAAACGATGGGCTATAACCCATGTTTTTTTTTTTTTTTTTTTTTTCAAATCCTCAAAAATGATGAAAAACGGCGTGCTATATTATGCCGTACGGTATGGGCTATAGCCCATGTTCAAAAATGATGAAAAACGAGGTTATTTTCTTTTTCAAAATTTAAAAAAACGATGGGCTATAACCCATGTTTTTTTTTTTTTTTTTTTTTTCAAATCCTCAAAAACGATGAAAAACGGCGTGCTATAGTATGCCGTATGGTATGGGCTATAGCCCATGTTCAAAAATGATGAAAAACGAGTTCTTTTTTTTTTCTTCAAAATTTCAAAAAACGATGGGCTATAACCCATGTTTTTTTTTCCTCATTTTTTTCAAATCCTCAAAAATGATGAAAAACGGCGTGCTATAGTATGCCGTACGATATGGGCTATAGCCCATGTTCAAAAATGATGAAAAACAAGGTTTTTTTTTTTTTTCAAAATTTCAAAAAACGATGGGCTATAACCCATGTTTTTTTTTTTTTAATTTTTTTCAAATCCTCAAAAATGATGAAAAACGGCGTGCTATAGTATGCCGTACGGTATGGGCTATAGCCCATGTTCAAAAATGATGAAAAACGAGGTTATTTTCTTTTTCAAAATTTAAAAAAACGATGGGCTATAACCCATGTTTTTTTTTTTTTTTTTTTTTTCAAATCCTCAAAAACGATGAAAAACGGCGTGCTATAGTATGCCGTATGGTATGGGCTATAGCCCATGTTCAAAAATGATGAAAAACGAGTTCTTTTTTTTTTCTTCAAAATTTCAAAAAACGATGGGCTATAACCCATGTTTTTTTTTTCCTCATTTTTTTCAAATCCTCAAAAATGATGAAAAACGGCGTGCTATAGTATGCCGTACGATATGGGCTATAGCCCATGTTCAAAAATGATGAAAAACAAGGTTCTTTTTTTTTTTCAAAATTTCAAAAAACGATGGGCTATAACCCATGTTTTTTTTTTTTAAATTTTTTTCAAATCCTCAAAAATGATGAAAAACGGCGTGCTATAGTATGCCGTACGGTATGGGCTATAGCCCATGTTCAAAAATGATGAAAAACGAGGTTATTTTCTTTTTCAAAATTTCAAAAAACGATGGGCTATAACCCATGTTTTTTTTTTTTTTTTTTTTTTCAAATCCTCAAAAACGATGAAAAACGGCGTGCTATAGTATGCCGTATGGTATGGGCTATAGCCCATGTTAAAAAATGATGAAAAACGAGTTCTTTTTTTTTTCTTCAAAATTTCAAAAAACGATGGGCTATAACCCATGTTTTTTTTTTTTTTTTTTTTTTCAAATCCTCAAAAATGATGAAAAACGGCGTGCTATAGTATGCCGTACGATATGGGCTATAGCCCATGTTCAAAAATTATGAAAAACAAGGTTCTTTTTTTTTTTCAAAATTTCAAAAAACGATGGGCTATAACCCATGTTTTTTTTTTTTTCTTTAATTTTTTTCAAATCCTCAAAAATGATGAAAAACGGCGTGCTATAGTATGCCATACGGTATGGGCTATAGCCCATGTTCAAAAATGATGAAAAACGAGGTTATTTTCTTTTTCAAAATTTCAAAAAACGATGGGCTATAACCCATGTTTTTTTTTTTTTCTTTTTTTTCAAATCCTCAAAAACGATGAAAAACGGCGTGCTATAGTATGCCGTATGGTATGGGCTATAGCCCATGTTCAAAAATGATGAAAAACGAGTTCTTTTTTTTTTCTTCAAAATTTCAAAAAACGATGGGCTATAACCCATGTTTTTTTTTTTTTAATTTTTTTCAAATCCTCAAAAATGATGAAAAACGGCGTGCTATAGTATGCCGTACGATATGGGCTATAGCCCATGTTCAAAAATGATGAAAAACAAGGTTCTTTTTTTTTTCAAAATTTCAAAAAACGATGGGCTATAACCCATGTGTTTTTTTTTTTTTGTTTTTTTCAAATCCTCAAAAATGATGAAAAACGGCGTGCTATAGTATGCCGTACGATATGGGCTATAGCCCATGTTCAAAAATGATGAAAAACAAGGTTCTTTTTTTTTTTTCAAAATTTCAAAAAACGATGGGCTATAACCCATGTTTTTTTTTTTTTAATTTTTTTCAAATCCTCAAAAATGATGAAAAACGGCGTGCTATAGTATGCCGTACGGTATGGGCTATAGCCCATGTTCAAAAATGATGAAAAACGAGGTTATTTTCTTTTTCAAAATTTAAAAAAACGATGGGCTATAACCCATGTTTTTTTTTTTTTTTTCTTTTTTTCAAATCCTCAAAAACGATGAAAAACGGCGTGCTATAGTATGCCGTATGGTATGGGCTATAGCCCATGTTAAAAAATGATGAAAAACGAGTTCTTTTTTTTTTCTTCAAAATTTCAAAAAACGATGGGCTATAACCCATGTTTTTTTTTTTTTCATTTTTTTCAAATCCTCAAAAATGATGAAAAACGGCGTGCTATAGTATGCCGTACGATATGGGCTATAGCCCATGTTCAAAAATGATGAAAAACAAGGTTCTTTTTTTTTTTCAAAATTTCAAAAAACGATGGGCTATAACCCATGTTTTTTTTTTTTTTTCATTTTTTTCAAATCCTCAAAAATGATGAAAAACGGCGTGCTATAGTATGCCATACGGTATGGGCTATAGCCCATGTTCAAAAATGATGAAAAACGAGGTTATTTTCTTTTTCAAAATTTCAAAAAACGATGGGCTATAACCCATGTTTTTTTTTTTTTCTTTTTTTTCAAATCCTCAAAAACGATGAAAAACGGCGTGCTATAGTATGCCGTATGGTATGGGCTATAGCCCATGTTCAAAAATGATGAAAAACGAGTTCTTTTTTTTTTCTTCAAAATTTCAAAAAACGATGGGCTATAACCCATGTTTTTTTTTTTTTTTCATTTTTTTCGAATCCTCAAAAATGATGAAAAACGGCGTGCTATAGTATGCCATACGGTATGGGCTATAGCCCATGTTCAAAAATGATGAAAAACGAGTTCTTTTTTTTTTCTTCAAAATTTCAAAAAACGATGGGCTATAACCCATGTTTTTTTTTTTTCCATTTTTTTCAAATCCTCAAAAATGATGAAAAACGGCGTGCTATAGTATGCCGTACGATATGGGCTATAGCCCATGTTCAAAAATGATGAAAAACAAGGTTCTTTTTTTTTTCTTCAAAATTTCAAAAAACGATGGGCTATAACCCATGTTTTTTTTTTTTTTTTTTTTTTCAAATCCTCAAAAATGATGAAAAACGGCGTGCTATATTATGCCGTACGGTATGGGCTATAGCCCATGTTCAAAAATGATGAAAAACGAGGTTATTTTCTTTTTCAAAATTTAAAAAAACGATGGGCTATAACCCATGTTTTTTTTTTTTTTTTTTTTTTCAAATCCTCAAAAACGATGAAAAACGGCGTGCTATAGTATGCCGTATGGTATGGGCTATAGCCCATGTTCAAAAATGATGAAAAACGAGTTCTTTTTTTTTTCTTCAAAATTTCAAAAAACGATGGGCTATAACCCATGTTTTTTTTTCCTCATTTTTTTCAAATCCTCAAAAATGATGAAAAACGGCGTGCTATAGTATGCCGTACGATATGGGCTATAGCCCATGTTCAAAAATGATGAAAAACAAGGTTCTTTTTTTTTTTCAAAATTTCAAAAAACGATGGGCTATAACCCATGTTTTTTTTTTTTTAATTTTTTTCAAATCCTCAAAAATGATGAAAAACGGCGTGCTATAGTATGCCGTACGGTATGGGCTATAGCCCATGTTCAAAAATGATGAAAAACGAGGTTATTTTCTTTTTCAAAATTTCAAAAAACGATGGGCTATAACCCATGTTTTTTTTTTTTTCTTTTTTTTCAAATCCTCAAAAACGATGAAAAACGGCGTGCTATAGTATGCCGTATGGTATGGGCTATAGCCCATGTTCAAAAATGATGAAAAACGAGTTCTTTTTTTTTTCTTCAAAATTTCAAAAAACGATGGGCTATAACCCATGTTTTTTTTTTTTTTTCATTTTTTTCGAATCCTCAAAAATGATGAAAAACGGCGTGCTATAGTATGCCATACGGTATGGGCTATAGCCCATGTTCAAAAATGATGAAAAACGAGTTCTTTTTTTTTTCTTCAAAATTTCAAAAAACGATGGGCTATAACCCATGTTTTTTTTTTTTTCATTTTTTTCAAATCCTCAAAAATGATGAAAAACGGCGTGCTATAGTATGCCGTACGATATGGGCTATAGCCCATGTTCAAAAATGATGAAAAACAAGGTTCTTTTTTTTTTCCAAAATTTCAAAAAACGATGGGCTATAACCCATGTTTTTTTTTTTTTAATTTTTTTCAAATCCTCAAAAATGATGAAAAACGGCGTGCTATAGTATGCCCTACGGTATGGGCTATAGCCCATGTTCAAAAATGATGAAAAACAAGGTTCTTTTTTTTTTTCAAAATTTCAAAAAACGATGGGCTATAACCCATGTTTTTTTTTTTTTAATTTTTTTCAAATCCTCAAAAATGATGAAAAACGGCGTGCTATAGTATGCCGTACGGTATGGGCTATAGCCCATGTTCAAAAATGATGAAAAACGAGTTTATTTTCTTTTTCAAAATTTCAAAAAACGATGGGCTATAACCCATGTTTTTTTTGTTTTTGTTTTTTCAAATCCTCAAAAACGATGAAAAACGGCGTGCTATAGTATGCCGTATGGTATGGGCTATAGCCCATGTTCAAAAATGATGAAAAACGAGTTCTTTTTTTTTCTTCAAAATTTCAAAAAACGATGGGCTATAACCCATGTTTTTTTTTTTTTTTCATGTTTTTCAAATCCTCAAAAATGATGAAAAACGGCGTGCTATAGTATGCCATACGGTATGGGCTATAGCCCATGTTCAAAAATGATGAAAAACGAGGTTATTTTCTTTTTCAAAATTTCAAAAAACGATGGGCTATAACCCATGTTTTTTTTTTTTTCTTTTTTTTCAAATCCTCAAAAACGATGAAAAACGGCGTGCTATAGTATGCCGTATGGTATGGGCTATAGCCCATGTTCAAAAATGATGAAAAACGAGTTCTTTTTTTTTTCTTCAAAATTTCAAAAAACGATGGGCTATAACCCATGTTTTTTTTTTTTTTCATTTTTTTCGAATCCTCAAAAATGATGAAAAACGGCGTGCTATAGTATGCCATACGGTATGGGCTATAGCCCATGTTCAAAAATGATGAAAAACGAGTTCTTTTTCTTTTCTTCAAAATTTCAAAAAACGATGGGCTATAACCCATGTTTTTTTTTTTTCCATTTTTTTCAAATCCTCAAAAATGATGAAAAACGGCGTGCTATAGTATGCCGTACGATATGGGCTATAGCCCATGTTCAAAAATGATGAAAAACAAGGTTCTTTTTTTTTTCTTCAAAATTTCAAAAAACGATGGGCTATAACCCATGTTTTTTTTTTTTTTTTTTTTTTCAAATCCTCAAAAATGATGAAAAACGGCGTGCTATATTATGCCGTACGGTATGGGCTATAGCCCATGTTCAAAAATGATGAAAAACGAGGTTATTTTCTTTTTCAAAATTTAAAAAAACGATGGGCTATAACCCATGTTTTTTTTTTTTTTTTTTTTTTCAAATCCTCAAAAACGATGAAAAACGGCGTGCTATAGTATGCCGTATGGTATGGGCTATAGCCCATGTTAAAAAATGATGAAAAACGAGTTCTTTTTTTTTCTTCAAAATTTCAAAAAACGATGGGCTATAACCCATGTTTTTTTTTTTTTTTTTTTTTTTTCGAATCCTCAAAAATGATGAAAAACGGCGTGCTATAGTATGCCATACGGTATGGGCTATAGCCCATGTTCAAAAATGATGAAAAACGAGTTCTTTTTTTTTTCTTCAAAATTTCAAAAAACGATGGGCTATAACCCATGTTTTTTTTTTTTTTTCATTTTTTTCGAATCCTCAAAAATGATGAAAAACGGCGTGCTATAGTATGCCATACGGTATGGGCTATAGCCCATGTTCAAAAATGATGAAAAACGAGTTCTTTTTTTTTTCTTCAAAATTTCAAAAAACGATGGGCTATAACCCATGTTTTTTTTTTTTTTCATTTTTTTCAAATCCTCAAAAATGATGAAAAACGGCGTGCTATAGTATGCCGTACGATATGGGCTATAGCCCATGTTCAAAAATGATGAAAAACAAGGTTCTTTTTTTTTTCCAAAATTTCAAAAAACGATGGGCTATAACCCATGTTTTTTTTTTTTTAATTTTTTTCAAATCCTCAAAAATGATGAAAAACGGCGTGCTATAGTATGCCGTACGGTATGGGCTATAGCCCATGTTCAAAAATGATGAAAAACGAGGTTATTTTCTTTTTCAAAATTTAAAAAAACGATGGGCTATAACCCATGTTTTTTTTTTTTTTCAAATCCTCAAAAACGATGAAAAACGGCGTGCTATAGTATGCCGTATGGTATGGGCTATAGCCCATGTTAAAAAATGATGAAAAACGAGTTCTTTTTTTTTTCTTCAAAATTTCAAAAAACGATGGGCTATAACCCATGTTTTTTTTTTTTTTTCATTTTTTTCGAATCCTCAAAAATGATGAAAAACGGCGTGCTATAGTATGCCATACGGTATGGGCTATAGCCCATGTTCAAAAATGATGAAAAACGAGTTCTTTTTTTTTTCTTCAAAATTTCAAAAAACGATGGGCTATAACCCATGTTTTTTTTTTCCTCATTTTTTTCAAATCCTCAAAAATGATGAAAAACGGCGTGCTATAGTATGCCGTACGATATGGGCTATAGCCCATGTTCAAAAATGATGAAAAACAAGGTTCTTTTTTTTTTTCAAAATTTCAAAAAACGATGGGCTATAACCCATGTGTTTTTTTTTTTTTCTTTTTTTCAAATCCTCAAAAATGATGAAAAACGGCGTGCTATAGTATGCCGTACGATATGGGCTATAGCCCATGTTCAAAAATGATGAAAAACAAGGTTCTTTTTTTTTTTTCAAAATTTCAAAAAACGATGGGCTATAACCCATGTTTTTTTTTTTTTAATTTTTTTCAAATCCTCAAAAATGATGAAAAACGGCGTGCTATAGTATGCCGTACGGTATGGGCTATAGCCCATGTTCAAAAATGATGAAAAACGAGGTTATTTTCTTTTTCAAAATAAAAAAAAACGATGGGCTATAACCCATGTTTTTTTTTTTTTTTTTTTTTTCAAATCCTCAAAAACGATGAAAAACGGCGTGCTATAGTATGCCGTATGGTATGGGCTATAGCCCATGTTAAAAAATGATGAAAAACGAGTTCTTTTTTTTTTCTTCAAAATTTCAAAAAACGATGGGCTATAACCCATGTTTTTTTTTTTTCCATTTTTTTCAAATCCTCAAAAATGATGAAAAACGGCGTGCTATAGTATGCCGTACGATATGGGCTATAGCCCATGTTCAAAAATGATGAAAAACAAGGTTCTTTTTTTTTTTCAAAATTTCAAAAAACGATGGGCTATAACCCATGTTTTTTTTTTTTTTTTTTTTTTCAAATCCTCAAAAATGATGAAAAACGGCGTGCTATATTATGCCGTACGGTATGGGCTATAGCCCATGTTCAAAAATGATGAAAAACGAGGTTATTTTCTTTTTCAAAATTTAAAAAAACGATGGGCTATAACCCATGTTTTTTTTTTTTTTTTTTTTTTCAAATCCTCAAAAACGATGAAAAACGGCGTGCTATAGTATGCCGTATGGTATGGGCTATAGCCCATGTTCAAAAATGATGAAAAACGAGTTCTTTTTTTTTTCTTCAAAATTTCAAAAAACGATGGGCTATAACCCATGTTTTTTTTTTCCTCATTTTTTTCAAATCCTCAAAAATGATGAAAAACGGCGTGCTATAGTATGCCGTACGATATGGGCTATAGCCCATGTTCAAAAATGATGAAAAACAAGGTTCTTTTTTTTTTCAAAATTTCAAAAAACGATGGGCTATAACCCATGTGTTTTTTTTTTTTTCTTTTTTTCAAATCCTCAAAAATGATGAAAAACGGCGTGCTATAGTATGCCGTACGATATGGGCTATAGCCCATGTTCAAAAATGATGAAAAACAAGGTTCTTTTTTTTTTTTCAAAATTTCAAAAAACGATGGGCTATAACCCATGTTTTTTTTTTTTTTTTTTTTTTCAAATCCTCAAAAATGATGAAAAACGGCGTGCTATAGTATGCCGTACGGTATGGGCTATAGCCCATGTTCAAAAATGATGAAAAACGAGGTTATTTTCTTTTTCAAAATTTAAAAAAACGATGGGCTATAACCCATGTTTTTTTTTTTTTTTTTTTTTTCAAATCCTCAAAAACGATGAAAAACGGCGTGCTATAGTATGCCGTATGGTATGGGCTATAGCCCATGTTAAAAAATGATGAAAAACGAGTTCTTTTTTTTTTCTTCAAAATTTCAAAAAACGATGGGCTATAACCCATGTTTTTTTTTTTTTCATTTTTTTCAAATCCTCAAAAATGATGAAAAACGGCGTGCTATAGTATGCCGTACGATATGGGCTATAGCCCATGTTCAAAAATGATGAAAAACAAGGTTCTTTTTTTTTTTCAAAATTTCAAAAAACGATGGGCTATAACCCATGTTTTTTTTTTTTTTTCATTTTTTTCAAATCCTCAAAAATGATGAAAAACGGCGTGCTATAGTATGCCATACGGTATGGGCTATAGCCCATGTTCAAAAATGATGAAAAACGAGGTTATTTTCTTTTTCAAAATTTCAAAAAACGATGGGCTATAACCCATGTTTTTTTTTTTTTCTTTTTTTTCAAATCCTCAAAAACGATGAAAAACGGCGTGCTATAGTATGCCGTATGGTATGGGCTATAGCCCATGTTCAAAAATGATGAAAAACGAGTTCTTTTTTTTTTCTTCAAAATTTCAAAAAACGATGGGCTATAACCCATGTTTTTTTTTTTTTTTCATTTTTTTCGAATCCTCAAAAATGATGAAAAACGGCGTGCTATAGTATGCCATACGGTATGGGCTATAGCCCATGTTCAAAAATGATGAAAAACGAGTTCTTTTTTTTTTCTTCAAAATTTCAAAAAACGATGGGCTATAACCCATGTTTTTTTTTTTTCCATTTTTTTCAAATCCTCAAAAATGATGAAAAACGGCGTGCTATAGTATGCCGTACGATATGGGCTATAGCCCATGTTCAAAAATGATGAAAAACAAGGTTCTTTTTTTTTTCTTCAAAATTTCAAAAAACGATGGGCTATAACCCATGTTTTTTTTTTTTTAATTTTTTTCAAATCCTCAAAAATGATGAAAAACGGCGTGCTATAGTATGCCGTACGGTATGGGCTATAGCCCATGTTCAAAAATGATGAAAAACGAGGTTATTTTCTTTTTCAAAATTTAAAAAAACGATGGGCTATAACCCATGTTTTTTTTTTTTTTCAAATCCTCAAAAACGATGAAAAACGGCGTGCTATAGTATGCCGTATGGTATGGGCTATAGCCCATGTTAAAAAATGATGAAAAACGAGTTCTTTTTTTTTTCTTCAAAATTTCAAAAAACGATGGGCTATAACCCATGTTTTTTTTTTTTTTTCATTTTTTTCGAATCCTCAAAAATGATGAAAAACGGCGTGCTATAGTATGCCATACGGTATGGGCTATAGCCCATGTTCAAAAATGATGAAAAACGAGTTCTTTTTTTTTTCTTCAAAATTTCAAAAAACGATGGGCTATAACCCATGTTTTTTTTTTCCTCATTTTTTTCAAATCCTCAAAAATGATGAAAAACGGCGTGCTATAGTATGCCGTACGATATGGGCTATAGCCCATGTTCAAAAATGATGAAAAACAAGGTTCTTTTTTTTTTTCAAAATTTCAAAAAACGATGGGCTATAACCCATGTGTTTTTTTTTTTTTCTTTTTTTCAAATCCTCAAAAATGATGAAAAACGGCGTGCTATAGTATGCCGTACGATATGGGCTATAGCCCATGTTCAAAAATGATGAAAAACAAGGTTCTTTTTTTTTTTTCAAAATTTCAAAAAACGATGGGCTATAACCCATGTTTTTTTTTTTTTAATTTTTTTCAAATCCTCAAAAATGATGAAAAACGGCGTGCTATAGTATGCCGTACGGTATGGGCTATAGCCCATGTTCAAAAATGATGAAAAACGAGGTTATTTTCTTTTTCAAAATAAAAAAAAACGATGGGCTATAACCCATGTTTTTTTTTTTTTTTTTTTTTTCAAATCCTCAAAAACGATGAAAAACGGCGTGCTATAGTATGCCGTATGGTATGGGCTATAGCCCATGTTAAAAAATGATGAAAAACGAGTTCTTTTTTTTTTCTTCAAAATTTCAAAAAACGATGGGCTATAACCCATGTTTTTTTTTTTTCCATTTTTTTCAAATCCTCAAAAATGATGAAAAACGGCGTGCTATAGTATGCCGTACGATATGGGCTATAGCCCATGTTCAAAAATGATGAAAAACAAGGTTCTTTTTTTTTTTCAAAATTTCAAAAAACGATGGGCTATAACCCATGTTTTTTTTGTTTTTTTTTTTTTCAAATCCTCAAAAATGATGAAAAACGGCGTGCTATATTATGCCGTACGGTATGGGCTATAGCCCATGTTCAAAAATGATGAAAAACGAGGTTATTTTCTTTTTCAAAATTTAAAAAAACGATGGGCTATAACCCATGTTTTTTTTTTTTTTTTTTTTTTCAAATCCTCAAAAACGATGAAAAACGGCGTGCTATAGTATGCCGTATGGTATGGGCTATAGCCCATGTTCAAAAATGATGAAAAACGAGTTCTTTTTTTTTTCTTCAAAATTTCAAAAAACGATGGGCTATAACCCATGTTTTTTTTTTCCTCATTTTTTTCAAATCCTCAAAAATGATGAAAAACGGCGTGCTATAGTATGCCGTACGATATGGGCTATAGCCCATGTTCAAAAATGATGAAAAACAAGGTTCTTTTTTTTTTCAAAATTTCAAAAAACGATGGGCTATAACCCATGTGTTTTTTTTTTTTTCTTTTTTTCAAATCCTCAAAAATGATGAAAAACGGCGTGCTATAGTATGCCGTACGATATGGGCTATAGCCCATGTTCAAAAATGATGAAAAACAAGGTTCTTTTTTTTTTTTCAAAATTTCAAAAAACGATGGGCTATAACCCATGTTTTTTTTTTTTTTTTTTTTTTCAAATCCTCAAAAATGATGAAAAACGGCGTGCTATAGTATGCCGTACGGTATGGGCTATAGCCCATGTTCAAAAATGATGAAAAACGAGGTTATTTTCTTTTTCAAAATTTAAAAAAACGATGGGCTATAACCCATGTTTTTTTTTTTTTTTTCTTTTTTTCAAATCCTCAAAAACGATGAAAAACGGCGTGCTATAGTATGCCGTATGGTATGGGCTATAGCCCATGTTAAAAAATGATGAAAAACGAGTTCTTTTTTTTTTCTTCAAAATTTCAAAAAACGATGGGCTATAACCCATGTTTTTTTTTTTTTCATTTTTTTCAAATCCTCAAAAATGATGAAAAACGGCGTGCTATAGTATGCCGTACGATATGGGCTATAGCCCATGTTCAAAAATGATGAAAAACAAGGTTCTTTTTTTTTTTCAAAATTTCAAAAAACGATGGGCTATAACCCATGTTTTTTTTTTTTTTTCATTTTTTTCAAATCCTCAAAAATGATGAAAAACGGCGTGCTATAGTATGCCATACGGTATGGGCTATAGCCCATGTTCAAAAATGATGAAAAACGAGGTTATTTTCTTTTTCAAAATTTCAAAAAACGATGGGCTATAACCCATGTTTTTTTTTTTTTCTTTTTTTTCAAATCCTCAAAAACGATGAAAAACGGCGTGCTATAGTATGCCGTATGGTATGGGCTATAGCCCATGTTCAAAAATGATGAAAAACGAGTTCTTTTTTTTTTCTTCAAAATTTCAAAAAACGATGGGCTATAACCCATGTTTTTTTTTTTTTTTCATTTTTTTCGAATCCTCAAAAATGATGAAAAACGGCGTGCTATAGTATGCCATACGGTATGGGCTATAGCCCATGTTCAAAAATGATGAAAAACGAGTTCTTTTTTTTTTCTTCAAAATTTCAAAAAACGATGGGCTATAACCCATGTTTTTTTTTTTTCCATTTTTTTCAAATCCTCAAAAATGATGAAAAACGGCGTGCTATAGTATGCCGTACGATATGGGCTATAGCCCATGTTCAAAAATGATGAAAAACAAGGTTCTTTTTTTTTTCTTCAAAATTTCAAAAAACGATGGGCTATAACCCATGTTTTTTTTTTTTTTTTTTTTTTTTTCAAATCCTCAAAAATGATGAAAAACGGCGTGCTATATTATGCCGTACGGTATGGGCTATAGCCCATGTTCAAAAATGATGAAAAACGAGGTTATTTTCTTTTTCAAAATTTAAAAAAACGATGGGCTATAACCCATGTTTTTTTTTTTTTTTTTTTTTTCAAATCCTCAAAAACGATGAAAAACGGCGTGCTATAGTATGCCGTATGGTATGGGCTATAGCCCATGTTCAAAAATGATGAAAAACGAGTTCTTTTTTTTTTCTTCAAAATTTCAAAAAACGATGGGCTATAACCCATGTTTTTTTTTTCCTCATTTTTTTCAAATCCTCAAAAATGATGAAAAACGGCGTGCTATAGTATGCCGTACGATATGGGCTATAGCCCATGTTCAAAAATGATGAAAAACAAGGTTCTTTTTTTTTTTCAAAATTTCAAAAAACGATGGGCTATAACCCATGTTTTTTTTTTTTTAATTTTTTTCAAATCCTCAAAAATGATGAAAAACGGCGTGCTATAGTATGCCGTACGGTATGGGCTATAGCCCATGTTCAAAAATGATGAAAAACGAGGTTATTTTCTTTTTCAAAATTTCAAAAAACGATGGGCTATAACCCATGTTTTTTTTTTTTTTTTTTTTTTCAAATCCTCAAAAACGATGAAAAACGGCGTGCTATAGTATGCCGTATGGTATGGGCTATAGCCCATGTTAAAAAATGATGAAAAACGAGTTCTTTTTTTTTTCTTCAAAATTTCAAAAAACGATGGGCTATAACCCATGTTTTTTTTTTTTTTTTTTTTTTCAAATCCTCAAAAATGATGAAAAACGGCGTGCTATAGTATGCCGTACGATATGGGCTATAGCCCATGTTCAAAAATGATGAAAAACAAGGTTCTTTTTTTTTTTCAAAATTTCAAAAAACGATGGGCTATAACCCATGTTTTTTTTTTTTTTTTTAATTTTTTTCAAATCCTCAAAAATGATGAAAAACGGCGTGCTATAGTATGCCATACGGTATGGGCTATAGCCCATGTTCAAAAATGATGAAAAACGAGGTTATTTTCTTTTTCAAAATTTCAAAAAACGATGGGCTATAACCCATGTTTTTTTTTTTTTCTTTTTTTTCAAATCCTCAAAAACGATGAAAAACGGCGTGCTATAGTATGCCGTATGGTATGGGCTATAGCCCATGTTCAAAAATGATGAAAAACGAGTTCTTTTTTTTTTCTTCAAAATTTCAAAAAACGATGGGCTATAACCCATGTTTTTTTTTTTTTAATTTTTTTCAAATCCTCAAAAATGATGAAAAACGGCGTGCTATAGTATGCCGTACGGTATGGGCTATAGCCCATGTTCAAAAATGATGAAAAACGAGGTTATTTTCTTTTTCAAAATTTCAAAAAACGATGGGCTATAACCCATGTTTTTTTTGTTTTTTTTTTTTTCAAATCCTCAAAAACGATGAAAAACGGCGTGCTATAGTATGCCGTATGGTATGGGCTATAGCCCATGTTAAAAAATGATGAAAAACGAGTTCTTTTTTTTTTCTTCAAAATTTCAAAAAACGATGGGCTATAACCCATGTTTTTTTTTTTTTCATTTTTTTCAAATCCTCAAAAATGATGAAAAACGGCGTGCTATAGTATGCCGTACGATATGGGCTATAGCCCATGTTCAAAAATGATGAAAAACAAGGTTCTTTTTTTTTTTCAAAATTTCAAAAAACGATGGGCTATAACCCATGTTTTTTTTTTTTTTTCATTTTTTTCAAATCCTCAAAAATGATGAAAAACGGCGTGCTATAGTATGCCATACGGTATGGGCTATAGCCCATGTTCAAAAATGATGAAAAAACGAGGTTATTTTCTTTTTCAAAATTTCAAAAAACGATGGGCTATAACCCATGTTTTTTTTTTTTTCTTTTTTTTCAAATCCTCAAAAACGATGAAAAACGGCGTGCTATAGTATGCCGTATGGTATGGGCTATAGCCCATGTTCAAAAATGATGAAAAACGAGTTCTTTTTTTTTTCTTCAAAATTTCAAAAAACGATGGGCTATAACCCATGTTTTTTTTTTTTTTTCATTTTTTTCGAATCCTCAAAAATGATGAAAAACGGCGTGCTATAGTATGCCATACGGTATGGGCTATAGCCCATGTTCAAAAATGATGAAAAACGAGTTCTTTTTTTTTTCTTCAAAATTTCAAAAAACGATGGGCTATAACCCATGTTTTTTTTTTTTCCATTTTTTTCAAATCCTCAAAAATGATGAAAAACGGCGTGCTATAGTATGCCGTACGATATGGGCTATAGCCCATGTTCAAAAATGATGAAAAACAAGGTTCTTTTTTTTTTTTCAAAATTTCAAAAAACGATGGGCTATAACCCATGTTTTTTTTTTTTTTTTTTTTTTCAAATCCTCAAAAATGATGAAAAACGGCGTGCTATATTATGCCGTACGGTATGGGCTATAGCCCATGTTCAAAAATGATGAAAAACGAGGTTATTTTCTTTTTCAAAATTTAAAAAAACGATGGGCTATAACCCATGTTTTTTTTTTTTTTTTTTTTTTCAAATCCTCAAAAACGATGAAAAACGGCGTGCTATAGTATGCCGTATGGTATGGGCTATAGCCCATGTTCAAAAATGATGAAAAACGAGTTCTTTTTTTTTTCTTCAAAATTTCAAAAAACGATGGGCTATAACCCATGTTTTTTTTTTCCTCATTTTTTTCAAATCCTCAAAAATGATGAAAAACGGCGTGCTATAGTATGCCGTACGATATGGGCTATAGCCCATGTTCAAAAATGATGAAAAACAAGGTTCTTTTTTTTTCTTCAAAATTTCAAAAAACGATGGGCTATAACCCATGTTTTTTTTTTTTAATTTTTTTCAAATCCTCAAAAATGATGAAAAACGGCGTGCTATAGTATGCCGTACGGTATGGGCTATAGCCCATGTTCAAAAATGATGAAAAACGAGGTTATTTTCTTTTTCAAAATTTAAAAAAACGATGGGCTATAACCCATGTTTTTTTTTTTTTTTTTTTTTTCAAATCCTCAAAAACGATGAAAAACGGCGTGCTATAGTATGCCGTATGGTATGGGCTATAGCCCATGTTAAAAAATGATGAAAAACGAGTTCTTTTTTTTTTCTTCAAAATTTCAAAAAACGATGGGCTATAACCCATGTTTTTTTTTTTTTCATTTTTTTCAAATCCTCAAAAATGATGAAAAACGGCGTGCTATAGTATGCCGTACGATATGGGCTATAGCCCATGTTCAAAAATGATGAAAAACAAGGTTCTTTTTTTTTTTCAAAATTTCAAAAAACGATGGGCTATAACCCATGTTTTTTTTTTTTTCTTTCATTTTTTTCAAATCCTCAAAAATGATGAAAAACGGCGTGCTATAGTATGCCATACGGTATGGGCTATAGCCCATGTTCAAAAATGATGAAAAACGAGGTTATTTTCTTTTTCAAAATTTCAAAAAACGATGGGCTATAACCCATGTTTTTTTTTTTTTCTTTTTTTTCAAATCCTCAAAAACGATGAAAAATGGCGTGCTATAGTATGCCGTATGGTATGGGCTATAGCCCATGTTCAAAAATGATGAAAAACGAGTTCTTTTTTTTTTCTTCAAAATTTCAAAAAACGATGGGCTATAACCCATGTTTTTGTTTTTTTTTCATTTTTTTCGAATCCTCAAAAATGATGAAAAACGGCGTGCTATAGTATGCCATACGGTATGGGCTATAGCCCATGTTCAAAAATGATGAAAAACGAGTTCTTTTTTTTTTCTTCAAAATTTCAAAAAACGATGGGCTATAACCCATGTTTTTTTTTTTTCCATTTTTTTCAAATCCTCAAAAATGATGAAAAACGGCGTGCTATAGTATGCCGTACGATATGGGCTATAGCCCATGTTCAAAAATGATGAAAAACAAGGTTCTTTTTTTTTTCTTCAAAATTTCAAAAAACGATGGGCTATAACCCATGTTTTTTTTTTTTTCATTTTTTTCAAATCCTCAAAAATGATGAAAAACGGCGTGCTATAGTATGCCGTACGATATGGGCTATAGCCCATGTTCAAAAATGATGAAAAACAAGGTTCTTTTTTTTTTTCAAAATTTCAAAAAACGATGGGCTATAACCCATGTTTTTTTTTTTTTCTTTCATTTTTTTCAAATCCTCAAAAATGATGAAAAACGGCGTGCTATAGTATGCCATACGGTATGGGCTATAGCCCATGTTCAAAAATGATGAAAAACGAGGTTATTTTCTTTTTCAAAATTTCAAAAAACGATGGGCTATAACCCATGTTTTTTTTTTTTTCTTTTTTTTCAAATCCTCAAAAACGATGAAAAACGGCGTGCTATAGTATGCCGTATGGTATGGGCTATAGCCCATGTTCAAAAATGATGAAAAACGAGTTCTTTTTTTTTTCTTCAAAATTTCAAAAAACGATGGGCTATAACCCATGTTTTTTTTTTTTTTTCATTTTTTTCGAATCCTCAAAAATGATGAAAAACGGCGTGCTATAGTATGCCATACGGTATGGGCTATAGCCCATGTTCAAAAATGATGAAAAACGAGTTCTTTTTTTTTTCTTCAAAATTTCAAAAAACGATGGGCTATAACCCATGTTTTTTTTTTTTCCATTTTTTTCAAATCCTCAAAAATGATGAAAAACGGCGTGCTATAGTATGCCGTACGATATGGGCTATAGCCCATGTTCAAAAATGATGAAAAACAAGGTTCTTTTTTTTTTTTCAAAATTTCAAAAAACGATGGGCTATAACCCATGTTTTTTTTTTTTTTTTTTTTTTCAAATCCTCAAAAATGATGAAAAACGGCGTGCTATATTATGCCGTACGGTATGGGCTATAGCCCATGTTCAAAAATGATGAAAAACGAGGTTATTTTCTTTTTCAAAATTTAAAAAAACGATGGGCTATAACCCATGTTTTTTTTTTTTTTTTTTTTTCAAATCCTCAAAAACGATGAAAAACGGCGTGCTATAGTATGCCGTATGGTATGGGCTATAGCCCATGTTAAAAAATGATGAAAAACGAGTTCTTTTTTTTTCTTCAAAATTTCAAAAAACGATGGGCTATAACCCATGTTTTTTTTTTTTTTTCATTTTTTTCGAATCCTCAAAAATGATGAAAAACGGCGTGCTATAGTATGCCATACGGTATGGGCTATAGCCCATGTTAAAAAATGATGAAAAACGAGTTCTTTTTTTTTTCTTCAAAATTTCAAAAAACGATGGGCTATAACCCATGTTTTTTTTTTTTTTTCATTTTTTTCGAATCCTCAAAAATGATGAAAAACGGCGTGCTATAGTATGCCATACGGTATGGGCTATAGCCCATGTTCAAAAATGATGAAAAACGAGTTCTTTTTTTTTTCTTCAAAATTTCAAAAAACGATGGGCTATAACCCATGTTTTTTTTTTTTTTCATTTTTTTCAAATCCTCAAAAATGATGAAAAACGGCGTGCTATAGTATGCCGTACGATATGGGCTATAGCCCATGTTCAAAAATGATGAAAAACAAGGTTCTTTATTTTTTCAAAATTTCAAAAAACGATGGGCTATAACCCATGTTTTTTTTTTTTTCATTTTTTTCAAATCCTCAAAAATGATGAAAAACGGCGTGCTATAGTATGCCGTACGGTATGGGCTATAGCCCATGTTCAAAAATGATGAAAAACGAGGTTATTTTCTTTTTCAAAATTTCAAAAAACGATGGGCTATAACCCATGTTTTTTTTTTTTTTTTTTTTTTTCAAATCCTCAAAAACGATGAAAAACGGCGTGCTATAGTCTGCCGTATGGTATGGGCTATAGCCCATGTTCAAAAATGATGAAAAACTAGTTCTTTTTTTTTTCTTCAAAATTTCAAAAAACGATGGGCTATAACCCATGTTTTTTTTTTTTTTTCATTTTTTTCGAATCCTCAAAAATGATGAAAAACGGCGTGCTATAGTATGCCATACGGTATGGGCTATAGCCCATGTTCAAAAATGATGAAAAATTAGTTCTTTTTTTTTTCTTCAAAATTTCAAAAAACGATGGGCTATAACCCATGTTTTTTTTTTTTTCATTTTTTTCAAATCCTCAAAAATGATGAAAAACGGCGTGCTATAGTATGCCGTACGATATGGGCTATAGCCCATGTTCAAAAATGATGAAAAACAAGGTTCTTTTTTTTTTTCAAAATTTCAAAAAACGATGGGCTATAACCCATGTTTTTTTTTTTTTCTTTCATTTTTTTCAAATCCTCAAAAATGATGAAAAACGGCGTGCTATAGTATGCCATACGGTATGGGCTATAGCCCATGTTCAAAAATGATGAAAAACGAGGTTATTTTCTTTTTCAAAATTTCAAAAAACGATGGGCTATAACCCATGTTTTTTTTTTTTTTTTTTTTTTCAAATCCTCAAAAACGATGAAAAACGGCGTGCTATAGTATGCCGTATGGTATGGGCTATAGCCCATGTTCAAAAATGATGAAAAACGAGTTCTTTTTTTTTTCTTCAAAATTTCAAAAAACGATGGGCTATAACCCATGTTTTTTTTTTTTTTTCTTTTTTTTCGAATCCTCAAAAATGATGAAAAACGGCGTGCTATAGTATGCCATACGGTATGGGCTATAGCCCATGTTCAAAAATGATGAAAAACGAGTTCTTTTTTTTTTCTTCAAAATTTCAAAAAACGATGGGCTATAACCCATGTTTTTTTTTTCTTCATTTTTTTCAAATCCTCAAAAATGATGAAAAACGGCGTGCTATAGTATGCCGTACGATATGGGCTATAGCCCATGTTAAAAAATGATGAAAAACAAGGTTCTTTTTTTTTTTTCAAAATTTCAAAAAACGATGGGCTATAACCCATGTTTTTTTTTTTTTTTTTTTTTTCAAATCCTCAAAAATGATGAAAAACGGCGTGCTATATTATGCCGTACGGTATGGGCTATAGCCCATGTTCAAAAATGATGAAAAACGAGGTTATTTTCTTTTTCAAAATTTAAAAAAACGATGGGCTATAACCCATGTTTTTTTTTTTTTTTTTTTTTTCAAATCCTCAAAAACGATGAAAAACGGCGTGCTATAGTATGCCGTATGGTATGGGCTATAGCCCATGTTAAAAAATGATGAAAAACGAGTTCTTTTTTTTTCTTCAAAATTTCAAAAAACGATGGGCTATAACCCATGTTTTTTTTTTTTTTTCATTTTTTTCGAATCCTCAAAAATGATGAAAAACTGCGTGCTATAGTATGCCATACGGTATGGGCTATAGCCCATGTTAAAAAATGATGAAAAACGAGTTCTTTTTTTTCTTCTTCAAAATTTCAAAAAACGATGGGCTATAACCCATGTTTTTTTTTTTTTTTCATTTTTTTCGAATCCTCAAAAATGATGAAAAACGGCGTGCTATAGTATGCCATACGGTATGGGCTATAGCCCATGTTCAAAAATGATGAAAAACGAGTTCTTTTTTTTTTCTTCAAAATTTCAAAAAACGATGGGCTATAACCCATGTTTTTTTTTTTTTTCATTTTTTTCAAATCCTCAAAAATGATGAAAAACGGCGTGCTATAGTATGCCGTACGATATGGGCTATAGCCCATGTTCAAAAATGATGAAAAACAAGGTTCTTTATTTTTTCAAAATTTCAAAAAACGATGGGCTATAACCCATGTTTTTTTTTTTTTCATTTTTTTCAAATCCTCAAAAATGATGAAAAACGGCGTGCTATAGTATGCCGTACGGTATGGGCTATAGCCCATGTTCAAAAATGATGAAAAACGAGGTTATTTTCTTTTTCAAAATTTCAAAAAACGATGGGCTATAACCCATGTTTTTTTTTTTTTTTTTTTTTTTTTCAAATCCTCAAAAACGATGAAAAACGGCGTGCTATAGTCTGCCGTATGGTATGGGCTATAGCCCATGTTCAAAAATGATGAAAAACTAGTTCTTTTTTTTTTCTTCAAAATTTCAAAAAACGATGGGCTATAACCCATGTTTTTTTTTTTTTTTCATTTTTTTCGAATCCTCAAAAATGATGAAAAACGGCGTGCTATAGTATGCCATACGGTATGGGCTATAGCCCATGTTCAAAAATGATGAAAAATTAGTTCTTTTTTTTTTCTTCAAAATTTCAAAAAACGATGGGCTATAACCCATGTTTTTTTTTTTTTCATTTTTTTCAAATCCTCAAAAATGATGAAAAACGGCGTGCTATAGTATGCCGTACGATATGGGCTATAGCCCATGTTCAAAAATGATGAAAAACAAGGTTCTTTTTTTTTTTCAAAATTTCAAAAAACGATGGGCTATAACCCATGTGTTTTTTTTTTTTTCTTTTTTTCAAATCCTCAAAAATGATGAAAAACGGCGTGCTATAGTATGCCGTACGATATGGGCTATAGCCCATGTTCAAAAATGATGAAAAACAAGGTTCTTTTTTTTTTTTCAAAATTTCAAAAAACGATGGGCTATAACCCATGTTTTTTTTTTTTTAATTTTTTTCAAATCCTCAAAAATGATGAAAAACGGCGTGCTATAGTATGCCGTACGGTATGGGCTATAGCCCATGTTCAAAAATGATGAAAAACGAGGTTATTTTCTTTTTCAAAATTTAAAAAAACGATGGGCTATAACCCATGTTTTTTTTTTGTTTTTTTTTTTCAAATCCTCAAAAACGATGAAAAACTGCGTGCTATAGTATGCCGTATGGTATGGGCTATAGCCCATGTTAAAAAATGATGAAAAACGAGTTCTTTTTTTTTTCTTCAAAATTTCAAAAAACGATGGGCTATAACCCATGTTTTTTTTTTTTTCATTTTTTTCAAATCCTCAAAAATGATGAAAAACGGCGTGCTATAGTATGCCGTACGATATGGGCTATAGCCCATGTTCAAAAATGATGAAAAACAAGGTTCTTTTTTTTTTTCAAAATTTCAAAAAACGATGGGCTATAACCCATGTGTTTTTTTTTTTTTCTTTTTTTCAAATCCTCAAAAATGATGAAAAACGGCGTGCTATAGTATGCCGTATGGTATGGGCTATAGCCCATGTTAAAAAATGATGAAAAACGAGTTCTTTTTTTTTTCTTCAAAATTTCAAAAAACGATGGGCTATAACCCATGTTTTTTTTTTTTTAATTTTTTTCAAATCCTCAAAAATGATGAAAAACGGCGTGCTATAGTATGCCGTACGGTATGGGCTATAGCCCATGTTCAAAAATGATGAAAAACGAGGTTATTTTCTTTTTCAAAATTTAAAAAAACGATGGGCTATAACCCATGTTTTTTTTTTTTTTTTTTTTTTCAAATCCTCAAAAACGATGAAAAACGGCGTGCTATAGTATGCCGTATGGTATGGGCTATAGCCCATGTTAAAAAATGATGAAAAACGAGTTCTTTTTTTTTTCTTCAAAATTTCAAAAAACGATGGGCTATAACCCATGTTTTTTTTTTTTTCATTTTTTTCAAATCCTCAAAAATGATGAAAAACGGCGTGCTATAGTATGCCGTACGATATGGGCTATAGCCCATGTTCAAAAATGATGAAAAACAAGGTTCTTTTTTTTTCTTCAAAATTTCAAAAAACGATGGGCTATAACCCATGTTTTTTTTTTTTTTTCATTTTTTTCGAATCCTCAAAAATGATGAAAAACGGCGTGCTATAGTATGCCATACGGTATGGGCTATAGCCCATGTTCAAAAATGATGAAAAATTTGTTCTTTTTTTTTTCTTCAAAATTTCAAAAAACGATGGGCTATAACCCATGTTTTTTTTTTTTTCATTTTTTTCAAATCCTCAAAAATGATGAAAAACGGCGTGCTATAGTATGCCGTACGATATGGGCTATAGCCCATGTTCAAAAATGATGAAAAACAAGGTTCTTTTTTTTTTTCAAAATTTAAAAAAACGATGGGCTATAACCCATGTTTTTTTTTTGTTTTTTTTTTTCAAATCCTCAAAAACGATGAAAAACGGCGTGCTATAGTATGCCGTATGGTATGGGCTATAGCCCATGTTAAAAAATGATGAAAAACGAGTTCTTTTTTTTTTCTTCAAAATTTCAAAAAACGATGGGCTATAACCCATGTTTTTTTTTTTTTTTCATTTTTTTCGAATCCTCAAAAATGATGAAAAACGGCGTGCTATAGTATGCCATACGGTATGGGCTATAGCCCATGTTCAAAAATGATGAAAAACGAGTTCTTTTTTTTTACTTCAAAATTTCAAAAAACGATGGGCTATAACCCATGTTTTTTTTTTTTCCATTTTTTTCAAATCCTCAAAAATGATGAAAAACGGCGTGCTATAGTATGCCGTACGATATGGGCTATAGCCCATGTTCAAAAATGATGAAAAACAAGGTTCTTTTTTTTTTTCAAAATTTCAAAAAACGATGGGCTATAACCCATGTTTTTTTTTTTTTTTTTTTTTTCAAATCCTCAAAAATGATGAAAAACGGCGTGCTATAGTATGCCGTACGGTATGGGCTATAGCCCATGTTCAAAAATTATGAAAAACGAGTTTTTTTTTTTTTTTCAAAGTTTCAAAAAACGATGGGCTATTTTTCATATCCTCAAAACAGACGTCTAAAACACGTTTATTTTTAGACTTGTTTTAGACGTTTATAAACAGAACTGTCCATCTAAATTCTAAACGGATGGTTAAATATAAGTTCCCGATTGTACCTCAGATGCCAGTGTGGCACCGTAGATAAACCTGGGGTTTATAAGCAGAACATTCCGGGTTCAATTCTCCTGAAGAACATTTTCACTGTCCATCTAAATTCTAAACGGCTGGTTAAATATAAGTTCCCGATTGTACCTTACATGCCGATGTGGCTCAAAAGATAAATCTGAGGTTCATAATCCAAAGGTTACTGGTTCAAAACTAATACTCAACCAATGCTGCAGTAATTTGAACTTTTCAAGGCTAGAATAAAAAATAAAAACTCATAAGCACCAGGAGACATCTGCTGATTGCCCCAAGGTGCCTTAGCTCAATGGTGTGGTGTGCTTGATCGGTAGCCTCTGCTACCACCTGCCTGCAGGTTCAAGTCCCATGCAAGGTACTAGTGAGGACCATCGGGAGACGGTGCTCTCTCCCCCTGTTTCCTGAAAAGTAGCAGTTGGGGGTTATGTTTGAAAGAACCCTGTCCACCTAAAATTTTACAGATAAGAATTAGGTCAAACGTTTAAAAATAAAATAGCAATTTGGCCCATCATCTGACAGAAAGAATAGTCTGTGTATTTGCATACTGGGCCAAAACTTGGTTGGAAAGTCCCTCTTTTATGTCTGGCTTCCAGGCCAGTTGGAAAAGGGCAAACTGAGAGGTGGTAAGAGTATGTTAAATTGGACATTTTCATGGTAAAAGGTTAGCTGGACAGGGTTCTTTCAGACATAAGCCCCAACCGTTACATCTCAGGAAACAGGGGGAGAGAGCACCCTCTCCCGATGGTCCTCCAGCACCTTGATGTCATGACATGGGACTTGAACCTGCCAACTGCCTGTAGCAGAGGCAACGGGTCAAGCGCTCCACACCATTACACCAAGGAACCTTTGGGCATTCAGCAGATGTCTCCTGGTGCTTTTGAGTTTTTATTTTTCATTCAAGCCTTGAAAAGTTCAAATTACTGCAGCATTGAGCTGTAGGAGGAACAGGACTTGAACATGGAATGTCTGTACTGAAAGCCTGATGATTAGACCATTGCACCATCAGTCAGACACTCTCAGGCAAAGTCTCCTGGTCATTTTGAAGTGATCTTTTGTTCGTTAGCCTTCAGTTAGTAAAGTTTAAATAACACAGAATCATATTAATCAGATGTTTCTTAGCGCTGTTGAGGTCTTCTTTTATATGATAGTGTAACAGCCGGGAATCGAACCCTGGTCTCCCACGTGGAAAGCCAACATCTTAACCACTATGACAATTAGAGTTTTGAGGTAATCAGGCTGAGGCTGAGGCTGAGGCTGAGGCTGTGAGCCACTGCTAGAATAGCAGTAAATGAAGCTCAATAACTAGCATTAAACTTTAGGAAGAGTGGGATTTGAAAATGAACTCTCTGTGCGGAATAACCCCTACTACACCATCACTCAGTAACATCTGCCTCTTTGTACTGTTGAAGCGATCTTTTGTATGTTAGCCTTCAGATAGTAAAGTTGAAATAATCAAGAGTTGAACATAGAATCACGTTCATCAGAGTGTAACACCCAGGAATCGAACACAGGTCACCTGCACTGAAGGACAACATCTTAACCACTAAGCCAAAGCAACTGCCTATGGCTCAGGGGAGATATGAGACTTTTGAGGTCATCAGGCTGAGGCTGTGAGCCGCTGCTATACAATAAAAAAAATCAAAAAACGATGGGCTATAACCCATGTTTTGTTTGTTTTTCTTATTTTTTTTCAAATCCTCAAAAAGGATGAAAAACGGCGTGCTATAGTATGCCATACGGTATGGGCTATATAGCCCATGTTCAAAAATGATGAAAAACGAGGTTATTTTCTTTTTCAAAATTTCAAAAAACGATGGGCTATAACCCATGTTTTTTTTTTTTTTTTTTTTTCAAATCCTCAAAAACGATGAAAAACGGCGTGCTATAGTATGCCATACGGTATGGGCTATAGCCCATGTTCAAAAATGATGAAAAACAAGGTTATTTTTTTTTTTTCAAAATTTCAAAAAACGATGGGCTATAACCCATGTTTTTTTTTTTCATTTTTTTTAAATCCTCAAAAATGATGAAAAACGGCGTGCTATAGTATGCCGTACGGTATGGGCTATAGCCCATGTTCAAAAATGATGAAAAACGAGGTTATTTTCTTTTTCAAAATTTCAAAAAACGATGGGCAATAACCCATGTTTTTTTTTTTGTTTTTTTTTCAAATCCTCAAAAACGATGAAAAACGGCGTGCTATAGTATGCCGTATGGTATGGGCTATAGCCCATGTTCAAAAATGATGAAAAACGAGTTCTTTTTTTTTTCTTCAAAATTTCAAAAAACGATGGGCTATAACCCATGTTTTTTTTTTTTTTTCATTTTTTTCGAATCCTCAAAAATGATGAAAAACGGCGTGCTATAGTATGCCATACGTTATGGGCTATAGCCCATGTTCAAAAATGATGAAAAACAAGGTTATTTTCTTTTTCAAAATTTCAAAAAACGATGGGCTATAACCCATGTTTTTTTTTTTTTTTTTTTTTTTCAAATCCTCAAAAACGATGAAAAACGGCGTGCTATAGTATGCCGTATGGTATGGGCTATAGCCCATGTTCAAAAATGATGAAAAACGAGTTCTTTTTATTTTCTTCAAAATTTCAAAAAACGATGGGCTATAACCCATGTTTGTTTTGTTTTTTCATTTTTTTCGAATCCTCAAAAATGATGAAAAACGGCGTGCTATAGTATGCCATACGGTATGGGCTATAGCCCATGTTCAAAAATGATGAAAAACGAGTTCTTTTTTTTTTCTTCAAAATTTCAAAAAACGATGGGCTATAACCCATGTTTTTTTTTGTTTTTTTCATTTTTTTCGAATCCTCAAAAATGATGAAAAACGGCGTGCTATAGTATGCCATACGGTATGGGCTATAGCCCATGTTCAAAAATGATGAAAAACGAGTTCTTTTTTTTTTCTTCAAAATTTCAAAAAACCATGGGCTATAACCCATGTTTTTTTTTTTTCATTTTTTTCAAATCCTCAAAAATGATGAAAAACGGCGTGCTATAGTATGCCGTACGATATGGGCTATAGCCCATGTTCAAAAATGATGAAAAACGAGGTTATTTTCTTTTTCAAAATTTCAAAAAACGATGGGCTATAACCCATGTTTTTTTTTTTTTTTTTTTTTCAAATCCTCAAAAACGATGAAAAACGGCGTGCTATAGTATGCCGTATGGTATGGGCTATAGCCCATGTTCAAAAATGATGAAAAACAAGTTCTTTTTTTTTTCTTCAAAATTTCAAAAAACGATGGGCTATAACCCATGTTTTTTTTTTTTTTTTTTTTTTTTCGAATCCTCAAAAATGATGAAAAACGGCGTGCTATAGTATGCCATACGGTATGGGCTATAGCCCATGTTCAAAAATGATGAAAAACGAGTTCTTTTTTTTTTCTTCAAAATTTCAAAAAACGATGGGCTATAACCCATGTTTGTTTTTTTTTCATTTTTTTCAAATCCTCAAAAATGATGAAAAACGGCGTGCTATAGTATGCCGTACGATATGGGCTATAGCCCATGTTCAAAAATGATGAAAAACAAGGTTCTTTTTTTTTTTCAAAATTTCAAAAAACGATGGGCTATAACCCATGTTTTTTTTTGTTTTTTTTTTTAATCCTCAAAAACGATGAAAAACGGCGTGCTATAGTATGCCGTATGGTATGGGCTATAGCCCATGTTCAAAAATGATGAAAAACGAGTTCTTTTTTTTTTCTTCAAAATTTCAAAAAACGATGGGCTATAACCCATGTTTTTTTTTTTTTTTTCATTTTTTTCGAATTCTCAAAAATGATGAAAAACGGCGTGCTATAGTATGCCGTACGATATGGGCTATAGCCCATGTTCAAAAATGATGAAAAACAAGGTTCTTTTTTTTTTCTTCAAAATTTCAAAAAACGATGGGCTATAACCCATGTTTTTTTTTTTTTTCTTTTTTTCAAATCCTCAAAAATGATGAAAAACGGCGTGCTATAGTATGCCGTACGGTATGGGCTATAGCCCATGTTCAAAAATTATGAAAAACGAGTTTTTTTTTTTTTTTTCAAAATTTCAAAAAACGATGGGCTATAACCCATGTTTTTTTTGTTTTTTTTTTCATTTTTTTCAAATCCTCAAAAATGATGAAAAACGGCGTGCTAAAGTATGCCGTACGGTATGGGCTATAGCCCATGTTCAAAAATGATGAAAAAAGAGTTTTCTTTTTTTTTTCAAAGTTTCAAAAAACGATGGGCTATAACCCATGTTTGTTTTTGTTTTTTTTCATATCCTCAAAACAGACGTCTAAAACACGTCTATTTTTAGACTTGTTTTAGACGTTTATAAACAGAACTGTCCATCTAAATTCTAAACGGATGGTTAAATATAAGTTCCCGATTGTACCTCAGATGCCAGTGTGGCACCGTAGATAAACCTGGGGTTTATAAGCAGAACATTCCAGGTTCAATTCTCCTGAAGAACATTTTCACTGTCCATCTAAATTCTAAACGGCTGGTTAAATATAAGTTCCCGATTGTACCTTACATGCCGATGTGGCTCAAAAGATAAATCTGAGGTTCATAATCCAAAGGTTACTGGTTCAAAACTAATACTCAACCAATGCTGCAGTAATTTGAACTTTTCAAGGCTAGAATAAAAAATAAAAACTCATAAGCACCAGGAGACATCTGCTGATTGCCCCAAGGTGCCTTAGCTCAATGGTGTGGTGTGCTTGATCGGTAGCCTCTGCTACCACCTGCCTGCAGGTTCAAGTCCCATGCAAGGTACTAGTGAGGACCATCGGGAGACGGTGCTCTCTCCCCCTGTTTCCTGAAAAGTAGCAGTTGGGGGTTATGTTTGAAAGAACCCTGTCCACCTAAAATTTTACAGATAAGAATTAGGTCAAACGTTTAATAATAAAATAGCAATTTGGCCCATCATCTGACAGAAAGAATAGTCTGTGTATTTGCATACTGGGCCAAAACTTGTTTGGAAAGTCCCTCTTTTATGTCTGGCTTCCAGGCCAGTTGGAAAAGGGCAAACTGAGAGGTGGTAAGAGTATGTTAAATTGGACATTTTCATGGTAAAAGGTTAGCTGGACAGGGTTCTTTCAGACATAAGCCCCAACCGTTACATCTCAGGAAACAGGGGGAGAGAGCACCCTCTCCCGATGGTCCTCCAGCACCTTGATGTCATGACATGGGACTTGAACCTGCCAACTGCCTGTAGCAGAGGCAACGGGTCAAGCGCTCCACACCATTACACCAAGGAACCTTTGGGCATTCAGCAGATGTCTCCTGGTGCTTTTGAGTTTTTATTTTTCATTCAAGCCTTGAAAAGTTCAAATTACTGCAGCATTGAGCTGTAGGAGGAACAGGACTTGAACATGGAATGTCTGTACTGAAAGCCTGATGATTAGACCATTGCACCATCAGTCAGACACTCTCAGGCAAAGTCTCCTGGTCATTTTGAAGTGATCTTTTGTTCGTTAGCCTTCAGTTAGTAAAGTTTAAATAACACAGAATCATATTAATCAGATGTTTCTTAGCGCTGTTGAGGTCTTCTTTTATATGATAGTGTAACAGCCGGGAATCGAACCCTGGTCTCCCACGTGGAAAGCCAACATCTTAACCACTATGACAATTAGAGTTTTGAGGTAATCAGGCTGAGGCTGTGAGCCACTGCTAGAATAGCAGTAAATGAAGCTCAATAACTAGCATTAAACTTTAGGAAGAGTGGGATTTGAAAATGAACTCTCTGTGCGGAATAACCCCTACTACACCATCACTCAGTAACATCTGCCTCTTTGTACTGTTGAAGCGATCTTTTGTATGTTAGCCTTCAGATAGTAAAGTTGAAAGAATCAAGAGTTGAACATAGAATCACGTTCATCAGAGTGTAACACCCAGGAATCGAACACAGGTCACCTGCACTGAAGGACAACATCTTAACCACTAAGCCAAAGCAACTGCCTATGGCTCAGGGGAGATATGAGACTTTTGAGGTCATCAGGCTGAGGCTGTGAGCCACTGCTATACAATAAAAAAAATCAAAAAACGATGGGCTATAACCCATGTTTTGTTTGTTTTTCTTCATTTTTTTCAAATCCTCAAAAAGGATGAAAAACGGCGTGCTATAGTATGCCATACGGTATGGGCTATATAGCCCATGTTCAAAAATGATGAAAAACGAGGTTATTTTCTTTTTCAAAATTTCAAAAAACGATGGGCTATAACCCATGTTTTTTTTTTTGTTTTTTTTTCAAATCCTCAAAAACGATGAAAAACGGCGTGCTATAGTATGCCGTATGGTATGGGCTATAGCCCATGTTCAAAAATGATGAAAAACGAGTTCTTTTTTTTTTCTTCAAAATTTCAAAAAACGATGGGCTATAACCCATGTTTTTTTTTTTTTTTCATTTTTTTCAAATCCTCAAAAATGATGAAAAACGGCGTGCTATAGTATGCCATACGGTATGGGCTATAGCCCATGTTCAAAAATGATGAAAAACGAGTTTTTTTTCCCCCCAAAATTTCAAAAAACGATGGGCTATAACCCATGTTTTTTTTTTTTTTCATTTTTTTCAAATCCTCAAAAATGATGAAAAACGGCGTGCTATAGTATGCCGTACGGTATGGGCTATAGCCCATGTTCAAAAATGATGAAAAACGAGGTTATTTTCTTTTTCAAAATTTCAAAAAACGATGGGCTATAACCCATGTTTTTTTTTTTTTTTTTTTTTTTCAAATCCTCAAAAACGATGAAAAACGGCGTGCTATAGTATGCCGTATGGTATGGGCTATAGCCCATGTTCAAAAATGATGAAAAACAAGTTCTTTTTTTTTTCTTCAAAATTTCAAAAAACGATGGGCTATAACCCATGTTTTTTTTTTTTTTTCATTTTTTTCGAATCCTCAAAAATGATGAAAAACGGCGTGCTATAGTATGCCATACGGTATGGGCTATAGCCCATGTTCAAAAATGATGAAAAACAAGTTCTTTTTTTTCTTCAAAATTTCAAAAAACGATGGGCTATAACCCATGTTTTTTTTTTTTTCATTTTTTTCGAATCCTCAAAAATGATGAAAAACGGCGTGCTATAGTATGCCATACGGTATGGGCTATAGCCCATGTTCAAAAATTATGAAAAACAAGTTTCTTTTTTTTTTTTCAAAATTTCAAAAAACGATGGGCTATAACCCATGTTTGTTTTTTTGTTTTTTTTAAATCCTCAAAAATGATGAAAAACGGCGTGCTATAGTATGCCGTACGGTATGGGCTATAGCCCATGTTCAAAAATGATGAAAAACGAGTTTTCTTTTCTTTTTCAAAGTTTCAAAAAACGATGGGCTATAACCCATGTTTGTTTTTGTTTTTTTTCATATCCTCAAAACAGACGTCTAAAACACGTCTATTTTTAGACTTGTTTTAGACGTTTATAAACAGAACTGTCCATCTAAATTCTAAACGGATGGTTAAATATAAGTTCCCGATTGTACCTCAGATGCCAGTGTGGCACCGTAGATAAACCTGGGGTTTATAAGCAGAACATTCCGGGTTCAATTCTCCTGAAGAACATTTTCACTGTCCATCTAAATTCTAAACGGCTGGTTAAATATAAGTTCCCGATTGTACCTTACATGCCGATGTGGCTCAAAAGATAAATCTGAGGTTCATAATCCAAAGGTTACTGGTTCAAAACTAATACTCAACCAATGCTGCAGTAATTTGAACTTTTCAAGGCTAGAATAAAAAATAAAAACTCATAAGCACCAGGAGACATCTGCTGATTGCCCCAAGGTGCCTTAGCTCAATGGTGTGGTGTGCTTGATCGGTAGCCTCTGCTACCACCTGCCTGCAGGTTCAAGTCCCATGCAAGGTACTAGTGAGGACCATCGGGAGACGGTGCTCTCTCCCCCTGTTTCCTGAAAAGTAGCAGTTGGGGGTTATGTTTGAAAGAACACTGTCCACCTAAAATTTTACAGATAAGAATTAGGTCAAACGTTTAAAAATAAAATAGCAATTTGGCCCATCATCTGACAGAAAGAATAGTCTGTGTATTTGCATACTGGGCCAAAACTTGGTTGGAAAGTCCCTCTTTTATGTCTGGCTTCCAGGCCAGTTGGAAAAGGGCAAACTGAGAGGTGGTAAGAGTATGTTAAATTGGACATTTTCATGGTAAAAGGTTAGCTGGACAGGGTTCTTTCAGACATAAGCCCCAACCGTTACATCTCAGGAAACAGGGGGAGAGAGCACCCTCTCCCGATGGTCCTCCAGCACCTTGATGTCATGACATGGGACTTGAACCTGCCAACTGCCTGTAGCAGAGGCAACGGGTCAAGCGCTCCACACCATTACACCAAGGAACCTTTGGGCATTCAGCAGATGTCTCCTGGTGCTTTTGAGTTTTTATTTTTCATTCAAGCCTTGAAAAGTTCAAATTACTGCAGCATTGAGCTGTAGGAGGAACAGGACTTGAACATGGAATGTCTGTACTGAAAGCCTGATGATTAGACCATTGCACCATCAGTCAGACACTCTCAGGCAAAGTCTCCTGGTCATTTTGAAGTGATCTTTTGTTCGTTAGCCTTCAGTTAGTAAAGTTTAAATAACACAGAATCATATTAATCAGATGTTTCTTAGCGCTGTTGAGGTCTTCTTTTATATGATAGTGTAACAGCCGGGAATCGAACCCTGGTCTCCCACGTGGAAAGCCAACATCTTAACCACTATGACAATTAGAGTTTTGAGGTAATCAGGCTGAGGCTGTGAGCCACTGCTAGAATAGCAGTAAATGAAGCTCAATAACTAGCATTAAACTTTAGGAAGAGTGGGATTTGAAAATGAACTCTCTGTGCGGAATAACCCCTACTACACCATCACTCAGTAACATCTGCCTCTTTGTACTGTTGAAGCGATCTTTTGTATGTTAGCCTTCAGATAGTAAAGTTGAAAGAATCAAGAGTTGAACATAGAATCACGTTCATCAGAGTGTAACACCCAGGAATCGAACACAGGTCACCTGCACTGAAGGACAACATCTTAACCACTAAGCCAAAGCAACAGCCTATGGCTCAGGGGAGATATGAGACTTTTGAGGTCATCAGGCTGAGGCTGTGAGCCACTGCTATACAATAAAAAAAATCAAAAAACGATGGGCTATAACCCATGTTTTGTTTGTTTTTCTTCATTTTTTTCAAATCCTCAAAAAGGATGAAAAACGGCGTGCTATAGTATGCCATACGGTATGGGCTATATAGCCCATGTTCAAAAATGATGAAAAACGAGGTTATTTTCTTTTTCAAAATTTCAAAAAACGATGGGCTATAACCCATGTTTTTTTTTTTTAAATTTTTTTCAAATCCTCAAAAATGATGAAAAACGGCGTGCTATAGTATGCCGTACGATATGGGCTATAGCCCATGTTCAAAAATGATGAAAAACAAGGTTCTTTATTTTTTCAAAATTTCAAAAAACGATGGGCTATAACCCATGTTTTTTTTTTTTTCATTTTTTTCAAATCCTCAAAAATGATGAAAAACGGCGTGCTATAGTATGCCGTACGGTATGGGCTATAGCCCATGTTCAAAAATGATGAAAAACGAGGTTATTTTCTTTTTCAAAATTTCAAAAAACGATGGGCTATAACCCATGTTTTGTTTTTTTTTTGTTTTTTTTCAAATCCTCAAAAACGATGAAAAACGGCGTGCTATAGTCTGCCGTATGGTATGGGCTATAGCCCATGTTCAAAAATGATGAAAAACAAGTTCTTTTTTTTTTCTTCAAAATTTCAAAAAACGATGGGCTATAACCCATGTTTTGTTTTTTTTTTCATTTTTTTCGAATCCTCAAAAATGATGAAAAACGGCGTGCTATAGTATGCCATACGGTATGGGCTATAGCCCATGTTCAAAAATGATGAAAAACAAGTTCTTTTTTTTCTTCAAAATTTCAAAAAACGATGGGCTATAACCCATGTTTTTTTTTTTTTTCATTTTTTTCGAATCCTCAAAAATGATGAAAAACGGCGTGCTATAGTATGCCATACGGTATGGGCTATAGCCCATGTTCAAAAATGATGAAAAACAAGTTCTTTTTTTTCTTCAAAATTTCAAAAAACGATGGGCTATAACCCATGTTTTTTTTTTTTTCATTTTTTTCAAATCCTCAAAAATGATGAAAAACGGCGTGCTATAGTATGCCGTACGATATGGGCTATAGCCCATGTTCAAAAATTATGAAAAACAAGTTTCTTTTTTTTTTTTCAAAATTTCAAAAAACGATGGGCTATAACCCATGTTTGTTTTTTTGTTTTTTTTAAATCCTCAAAAATGATGAAAAACGGCGTGCTATAGTATGCCGTACGGTATGGGCTATAGCCCATGTTCAAAAATGATGAAAAACGAGTTTTCTTTTCTTTTTCAAAGTTTCAAAAAACGATGGGCTATAACCCATGTTTGTTTTTGTTTTTTTTCATATCCTCAAAACAGACGTCTAAAACACGTCTATTTTTAGACTTGTTTTAGACGTTTATAAACAGAACTGTCCATCTAAATTCTAAACGGATGGTTAAATATAAGTTCCCGATTGTACCTCAGATGCCAGTGTGGCACCGTAGATAAACCTGGGGTTTATAAGCAGAACATTCCGGGTTCAATTCTCCTGAAGAACATTTTCACTGTCCATCTAAATTCTAAACGGCTGGTTAAATATAAGTTCCCGATTGTACCTTACATGCCGATGTGGCTCAAAAGATAAATCTGAGGTTCATAATCCAAAGGTTACTGGTTCAAAACTAATACTCAACCAATGCTGCAGTAATTTGAACTTTTCAAGGCTAGAATAAAAAATAAAAACTCATAAGCACCAGGAGACATCTGCTGATTGCCCCAAGGTGCCTTAGCTCAATGGTGTGGTGTGCTTGATCGGTAGCCTCTGCTACCACCTGCCTGCAGGTTCAAGTCCCATGCAAGGTACTAGTGAGGACCATCGGGAGACGGTGCTCTCTCCCCCTGTTTCCTGAAAAGTAGCAGTTGGGGGTTATGTTTGAAAGAACACTGTCCACCTAAAATTTTACAGATAAGAATTAGGTCAAACGTTTAAAAATAAAATAGCAATTTGGCCCATCATCTGACAGAAAGAATAGTCTGTGTATTTGCATACTGGGCCAAAACTTGGTTGGAAAGTCCCTCTTTTATGTCTGGCTTCCAGGCCAGTTGGAAAAGGGCAAACTGAGAGGTGGTAAGAGTATGTTAAATTGGACATTTTCATGGTAAAAGGTTAGCTGGACAGGGTTCTTTCAGACATAAGCCCCAACCGTTACATCTCAGGAAACAGGGGGAGAGAGCACCCTCTCCCGATGGTCCTCCAGCACCTTGATGTCATGACATGGGACTTGAACCTGCCAACTGCCTGTAGCAGAGGCAACGGGTCAAGCGCTCCACACCATTACACCAAGGAACCTTTGGGCATTCAGCAGATGTCTCCTGGTGCTTTTGAGTTTTTATTTTTCATTCAAGCCTTGAAAAGTTCAAATTACTGCAGCATTGAGCTGTAGGAGGAACAGGACTTGAACATGGAATGTCTGTACTGAAAGCCTGATGATTAGACCATTGCACCATCAGTCAGACACTCTCAGGCAAAGTCTCCTGGTCATTTTGAAGTGATCTTTTGTTCGTTAGCCTTCAGTTAGTAAAGTTTAAATAACACAGAATCATATTAATCAGATGTTTCTTAGCGCTGTTGAGGTCTTCTTTTATATGATAGTGTAACAGCCGGGAATCGAACCCTGGTCTCCCACGTGGAAAGCCAACATCTTAACCACTATGACAATTAGAGTTTTGAGGTAATCAGGCTGAGGCTGTGAGCCACTGCTAGAATAGCAGTAAATGAAGCTCAATAACTAGCATTAAACTTTAGGAAGAGTGGGATTTGAAAATGAACTCTCTGTGCGGAATAACCCCTACTACACCATCACTCAGTAACATCTGCCTCTTTGTACTGTTGAAGCGATCTTTTGTATGTTAGCCTTCAGATAGTAAAGTTGAAAGAATCAAGAGTTGAACATAGAATCACGTTCATCAGAGTGTAACACCCAGGAATCGAACACAGGTCACCTGCACTGAAGGACAACATCTTAACCACTAAGCCAAAGCAACAGCCTATGGCTCAGGGGAGATATGAGACTTTTGAGGTCATCAGGCTGAGGCTGTGAGCCACTGCTATACAATAAAAAAAATCAAAAAACGATGGGCTATAACCCATGTTTTGTTTGTTTTTCTTCATTTTTTTCAAATCCTCAAAAAGGATGAAAAACGGCGTGCTATAGTATGCCATACGGTATGGGCTATATAGCCCATGTTCAAAAATGATGAAAAACGAGGTTATTTTCTTTTTCAAAATTTCAAAAAACGATGGGCTATAACCCATGTTTTTTTTTTTTAAATTTTTTTCAAATCCTCAAAAATGATGAAAAACGGCGTGCTATAGTATGCCGTACGATATGGGCTATAGCCCATGTTCAAAAATGATGAAAAACAAGGTTCTTTATTTTTTCAAAATTTCAAAAAACGATGGGCTATAACCCATGTTTTTTTTTTTTTCATTTTTTTCAAATCCTCAAAAATGATGAAAAACGGCGTGCTATAGTATGCCGTACGGTATGGGCTATAGCCCATGTTCAAAAATGATGAAAAACGAGGTTATTTTCTTTTTCAAAATTTCAAAAAACGATGGGCTATAACCCATGTTTTGTTTTTTTTTTGTTTTTTTTCAAATCCTCAAAAACGATGAAAAACGGCGTGCTATAGTCTGCCGTATGGTATGGGCTATAGCCCATGTTCAAAAATGATGAAAAACTAGTTCTTTTTTTTTTCTTCAAAATTTCAAAAAACGATGGGCTATAACCCATGTTTTTTTTTTTTTTTCATTTTTTTCGAATCCTCAAAAATGATGAAAAACGGCGTGCTATAGTATGCCATACGGTATGGGCTATAGCCCATGTTCAAAAATGATGAAAAATTAGTTCTTTTTTTTTTCTTCAAAATTTCAAAAAACGATGGGCTATAACCCATGTTTTTTTTTTTTTCATTTTTTTCAAATCCTCAAAAATGATGAAAAACGGCGTGCTATAGTATGCCGTACGATATGGGCTATAGCCCATGTTAAAAAATGATGAAAAACAAGGTTCTTTTTTTTTTCAAAATTTCAAAAAACGATGGGCTATAACCCATGTTTTTTTTTTTTTCATTTTTTTCAAATCCTCAAAAATGATGAAAAACGGCGTGCTATAGTATGCCGTACGATATGGGCTATAGCCCATGTTCAAAAATGATGAAAAACAAGGTTCTTTTTTTTTTCAAAATTTCAAAAAACGATGGGCTATAACCCATGTTTTTTTTTTTTTCATTTTTTTCAAATCCTCAAAAATGATGAAAAACGGCGTGCTATAGTATGCCGTACGGTATGGGCTATAGCCCATGTTCAAAAATGATGAAAAACGAGGTTATTTTCTTTTTCAAAATTTCAAAAAACGATGGGCTATAACCCATGTTTTTTTTGTTTGTTTTTTTTTCAAATCCTCAAAAACTATGAAAAACGGCGTGCTATAGTATGCCGTATGGTATGGGCTATAGCCCATGTTCAAAAATGATGAAAAACGAGTTCTTTTTTTTTTCTTCAAAATTTCAAAAAATGATGGGCTATAACCCATGTTTTTTTTTTTTTTCATTTTTTTCAAATCCTCAAAAATGATGAAAAACGGCGTGCTATAGTATGCCGTACGATATGGGCTATAGCCCATGTTCAAAAATGATGAAAAACAAGGTTCTTTTTTTTTTCCAAAATTTCAAAAAACGATGGGCTATAACCCATGTTTTTTTTTTTTTTTTTTTTTCAAATCCTCAAAAATGATGAAAAACGGCGTGCTATAGTATGCCGTACGGTATGGGCTATAGCCCATGTTCAAAAATTATGAAAAACGAGTTTTTTTTTTTTTTTCCAAAATTTCAAAAAACGATGGGCTATAACCCATGTTTTTTTCATTTTTTTTCATTTTTTTCAAATCCTCAAAAATGATGAAAAACGGCGTGCTATAGTATGCCGTACGGTATGGGCTATAGCCCATGTTCAAAAATGATGAAAAACGAGTTTTTTTTTTTTTTTCAAAGTTTCAAAAAACGATGGGCTATAACCCATGTTTTTTGTTTTGTTTTTCATATCCTCAAAACAGACGTCTAAAACACGTCTATTTTTAGACTTGTTTTAGACGTTTATAAACAGAACTGTCCATCTAAATTCTAAACGGATGGTTAAATATAAGTTCCCGATTGTACCTCAGATGCCAGTGTGGCACCGTAGATAAACCTGGGGTTTATAAGCAGAACATTCCGGGTTCAATTCTCCTGAAGAACATTTTCACTGTCCATCTAAATTCTAAACGGCTGGTTAAATATAAGTTCCCGATTGTACCTTACATGCCGATGTGGCTCAAAAGATAAATCTGAGGTTCATAATCCAAAGGTTACTGGTTCAAAACTAATACTCAACCAATGCTGCAGTAATTTGAACTTTTCAAGGCTAGAATAAAAAATAAAAACTCATAAGCACCAGGAGACATCTGCTGATTGCCCCAAGGTGCCTTAGCTCAATGGTGTGGTGTGCTTGATCGGTAGCCTCTGCTACCACCTGCCTGCAGGTTCAAGTCCCATGCAAGGTACTAGTGAGGACCATCGGGAGACGGTGCTCTCTCCCCCTGTTTCCTGAAAAGTAGCAGTTGGGGGTTATGTTTGAAAGAACCCTGTCCACCTAAAAATTTACAGATAAGAATTAGGTCAAACGTTTAAAAATAAAATAGCAATTTGGCCCATCATCTGACAGAAAGAATAGTCTGTGTATTTGCATACTGGGCCAAAACTTGGTTGGAAAGTCCCTCTTTTATGTCTGGCTTCCAGGCCAGTTGGAAAAGGGCAAACTGAGAGGTGGTAAGAGTATGTTAAATTGGACATTTTCATGGTAAAAGGTTAGCTGGACAGGGTTCTTTCAGACATAAGCCCCAACCGTTACATCTCAGGAAACAGGGGGAGAGAGCACCCTCTCCCGATGGTCCTCCAGCACCTTGATGTCATGACATGAGACTTGAACCTGCCAACTGCCTGTAGCAGAGGCAACGGGTCAAGCGCTCCACACCATTACACCAAGGAACCTTTGGGCATTCAGCAGATGTCTCCTGGTGCTTTTGAGTTTTTATTTTTCATTCAAGCCTTGAAAAGTTCAAATTACTGCAGCATTGAGCTGTAGGAGGAACAGGACTTGAACATGGAATGTCTGTACTGAAAGCCTGATTATTAGACCATTGCACCATCAGTCAGACACTCTCAGGCAAAGTCTCCTGGTCATTTTGAAGTGATCTTTTGTTCGTTAGCCTTCAGTTAGTAAAGTTTAAATAACACAGAATCATATTAATCAGATGTTTCTTAGCACTGTTGAGGTCTTCTTTTATATGATAGTGTAACAGCCGGGAATCGAACCCTGGTCTCCCACGTGGAAAGCCAACATCTTAACCACTATGACAATTAGAGTTTTGAGGTAATCAGGCTGAGGCTGTGAGCCACTGCTAGAATAGCAGTAAATGAAGCTCAATAACTAGCATTAAACTTTAGGAAGAGTGGGATTTGAAAATGAACTCTCTGTGCGGAATAACCCCTACTACACCATCACTCAGTAACATCTGCCTCTTTGTACTGTTGAAGCGATCTTTTGTATGTTAGCCTTCAGATAGTAAAGTTGAAAGAATCAAGAGTTGAACATAGAATCACGTTCATCAGAGTGTAACACCCAGGAATCGAACACAGGTCACCTGCAATGAAGGACAACATCTTAACCACTAAGCCAAAGCAACTGCCTATGGCTCAGGGGAGATATGAGACTTTTGAGGTCATCAGGCTGAGGCTGTGAGCCACTGCTATACAATAAAAAAAAATCAAAAAACGATGGGCTATAACCCATGTTTTGTTTGTTTTTCTTCATTTTTTTCAAATCCTCAAAAAGGATGAAAAACGGCGTGCTATAGTATGCCATACAGTATGGGCTATATAGCCCATGTTCAAAAATGATGAAAAACGAGGTTAATTGCAATTTCCCCGCAACACTCCGCAATTTGCTAACGGCCGGTAGTCACAGAATACAAAACTCTGATGCTGGCATTCAAAGCAGTGTTGCGGAGGAATTGCGGAGTGTTGCGGAGGATGCGGAGGAATTGCGGAGTGTTGCGGAGGATTTCTTTTTTTCAAAATAAAAAAAAACGATGGGCTATAACCCATGTTTTTTTTTTTTTTCATTTTTTTCAAATCCTCAAAAATGATGAAAAACGGCGTGCTATAGTATGCCGTACGGTATGGGCTATAGCCCATGTTCAAAAATGATGAAAAACGAGGTTATTTTCTTTTTCAAAATTTCAAAAAACGATGGGCTATAACCCATGTTTTTTTTTTTTCATTTTTTTCAAATCCTCAAAAATGATGAAAAACGGCGTGCTACAGTATAGTATGCCGTACGATATGGGCTATAGCCCATATCCTCGCGGTGTATAGCGGTGTATGAGAATGGGTGTTGTGGAGGATGAGAGCATTCCTCTCATCCTCCGCAACACAATGCATTCTCTATGGCAATAGCACAAACTTTGGCATGCTACTAGTCCTACATACTTACACCTAGCGGCGTGCTATAGTATGCCATACGATATGGGCTATAGCCCATGGTCCAAAATGATGAAAAACGAGGATAAAAAAAAAAAATCAAAATTCAAAAAACGATGGGTTATAACCCATCATTTATTTTCATTTTTTCCAAATCCTCAAAAATGATGAAAAACGGCGTGCTATAGTATGCCGTACGATATGGGCTATAGCCCATGGTCCAAAATGATGAAAAACGAGGATGTTATATTTTTCAAAAATTAAAAAAAACAATGGGCTATAACCCATCGTTTTTTTAATTTTAATTATTTTTCCAAATCCTCAAAAATGATGAAAAACGGCGTGCTACAGTATAGTATGCCGTACGATATGGGCTATAGCCCATATCCTCACGGTGTATAGCGGTGTATGAGAATGGGTGTTGTGGAGGATGAGAGCATTCCTCTCATCCTCCGCAACACAATGCATTCTCTATGGCAATAGCACAAACTTTGGCATGCTACTAGTCCTACATACTTACACCTAGCGGCGTGCTATAGTATGCCATACGATATGGGCTATAGCCCATGGTCCAAAATGATGAAAAACGAGGATAAAAAAAAAAATCAAAATTCAAAAAACGATGGGTTATAACCCATCATTTTTTTTTCATTTTTTCATTTTTTTCAAATCCTCAAAAATGTTGAAAAACGGCGTGCTATAGTATGCCGTACGATATGGGCTATAGCCCATGGTCCAAAATGATGAAAAACGAGGATGTTATATTTTTCAAAAATAAAAAAAAACAATGGGCTATAACCCATCGTTTTTTTAATTTTTTTTTTTTTTTCCAAATCCTCAAAAATGATGAAAAACGGCGTGCTACAGTATAGTATGCCGTACGATATGGGCTATAGCCCATATCCTCGCGGTGTATAGCGGTGTATGAGAATGGGTGTTGTGGAGGATGAGAGCATTCCTCTCATCCTCCGCAACACAATGCATTCTCTATGGCAATAGCACAAACTTTGGCATGCTACTAGTCCTACATACTTACACCTAGCAACCCCATTCTAGCCTACTTAGGTTCATCTTACGGTGGACATGTTTGCCTGAAAAGGAATCTTTGAAATGTTTCATAGTTTTAGAAATATAGTGCTTTCAAATTTGAGACATTTAACATGGGGCTCAATGGCAGCTCTATAGGCACGTCAAAAGTCACTTTCACCTAGAAACTCCATTCACACTTTTTATTATTCAGCTTACTGTGGAGACACATGCTGAAACTTTTTTTTATTTTTATGTTTTGTAGTTTATGAGTTATTTAACTTAAACGCCCAATGCATTCTCTATGGCAATAGCACAAAATTTGACATGCTACTAGTCCTACATACTTACACTTAGCATCCCCATTCTAGCCTACTTAGGTTCATCTTACGGTGGACATGTTTGCCTGAAAAGGAATCTTTGAAATGTTTCATAGTTTTAGAAATATAGTGCTTTCAAATTTACAATGGGGCTCAATGGCAAAAATGATGAAAAACGGCGTGCTATAGTATGCCGTACGATATGGTCCAAAATGATGAAAAACGAGGTTAAATTATTATTTTTTTAAACGATGGGCTATAACCCATCGTTTTTTTATTATTATTATTTTTTCAAATCCTCAAAAATGATGAGAAACGGCGTGCTATAGTATGCCGTACGATATGGGCTATAGCCCATGGTCCAAAATGATGAAAAACGAGGATTAAAAAAAAAATCAAAAATTCAAAAAACGATGGGCTATAACCCATCGTTTAAAAAAAAAAATTCAAATCCTCAAAAATGATGAAAAACGGCGTGCTATAGTATGCCATACGATATGGGCTATAGCCCATGGTCCAAAATGATGAAAAACGAGGATAAAAAAAAATCAAAATTCAAAAAACGATGGGTTATAACCCATCGTTTTTTTTTCTTTTTTTCTTAATCCTCAAAAATGATGAAAAACGGCGTGCTATAGTATGCCGTACGATATGGGCTATAGCCCATGGTCCAAAATTATGAAAAACGAGGATGTTATATTTTTCAAAAAAAACAAAAAAACAATGGGCTATAACCCATCGTTTTTTTTAATTTTTTTAATTTTTTCCAAATCCTCAAAAATGATGAAAAACGGCATGCTACAGTATAGTATGCCGTACGATATGGGCTATAGCCCATATCCTCGCGGTGTATAGCGGTGTATGAGAATGGGTGTTGTGGAGGATGAGAGCATTCCTCTCATCCTCCGCAACACAATGCATTCTCTATGGCAATAGCACAAAATTTGGCATGCTACTAGTCCTACATACTTACACCTAGCAACCCCATTCTAGCCTACTTAGGTTCATCTTACGGTGGACATGTTTGCCTGAAAAGGAATCTTTGAAATGTTTCATAGTTTTAGAAATATAGTGCTTTCAAATTTGAGACATTTAACATGGGGCTCAATGGCAGCTCTATAGGCAAGTCAAAAGTCACTTTCACCTAGAAACTCCATTCACACTTTTTATTATTCAGCTTACTGTGGAGACACATGCTGGAACTTTTTTATTTTTAAATGTTTTGTAGTTTATGAGTTATTTAACTTAAACTCCCAATACATTCTCTATGGCAATAGCACAAACTTTAGCATGCTACTAGTCCTACATACTTAAACCTACCAACCCCATTCTAGCCTACTTAGGTTCATCTTACAGTGGACATGTTTGCCTGAAAAGGAATCTTTGAAAGGTGTCATAGTTTTAGAAATATAGTGCTTTCAAATTTTAGAAATTATAATGGGGCTCAATGGCAGACATTGGCACGTCAAAAAAATCACTTTCACCTAGAAACTCCATTCACACTTTTTATAATTCAGCTTACTGTGGAGACACATGCTGGAACTTTTTACTTTGAAATGTTTTGTAGTTTCTGATTTATTTAACTTAGGTCAGATTCTCACCTAATACTTCGGTAGACTCAAATCCGTATGGGCGGGGATTTGGGATTCTTGCATATTTAATTGGCTGCGGTTTGCCTTCAAACTGTCATTCGCAGCAATTGGAAACGCAGCAGGGGGGACCTTTATCAATGTGTTCCATTCATAAACTATAGCCTACACAGTGAAATCTATGGTGATAAAATTACACTCATAACGTGCATGTGTCGTGCCGTCTGGGACCCCCCCCCCCCCTCTCTCTCTCTCTACGCACGCAGCCGCCACACACTGTTCTTTTGGGCATGGAGGCACAGCGCTGCATGAGCGCACTGATATAACTCCCCAGTCCCACACAGTGACAGCACTCCATGTTTATGGCACGCACAGACAGACAGACAGACAGACAGACAGAATATTATGTAGGCTATAATACACTGCAGTGTTTTTATGTGTTTTCTTAAGCAATTGATTAATGTACACGTCCTCATTTCGATCAGGGCTTCAGTCTCCTTATTCGACCACGTCTATCCACAGTAACGGGACATCTTTGCGCTGCGTAAAATATGCCTTCTCCGTCTCCAACTGTGTTCAGCTCCTCACCCGCCACATTATGTTTGCTTCATTTCCTTTATTTACTGCGGATTGCATTCACACCTGCACCGAATCGTAGTCAAGTGCGATTCGAAGCGAAGTGAAACCCACGTTTTTGGGCGGAGTAAAATGCGGTTATTTGCTGCGCATTAGGATTCGAATGAGCCTTCACACCTGCCAAACGAAGCGCACTTTCTGACAATGCGCAGCAGGATTCGTTTTAATCGCAGCAAAGCTCTCTGGTATGAATGTGACCTTAAACGCCCAATGCATTCTCTATATAGCACAACCTTTGGCATGCTACTAGTCCTACATACTTAAACCTACCAACCCCATTCTAGCCTACTTAGGTTCATCTTACGGTGGACATGTTTGCCTGAAAAGGAATCTTTGAAAGGTGTCATAATTTTAGAAATATAGTGCTTTTAAATTTGAGACTTTTATAATGGGGCTCAATGGCAGATTTTGGCACGTCAAAAAAATCACTTTCACCTAGAAACTCCATTCACACTTTTTATTATTCAGCTTACTGTGGAGACACATGCTGGAACTTTTTACTTTGAAATGTTTTGTAGTTTGAGTTATTTAACTTAAACGCCCAATGCATTCTTAATGACAATAGCACAAACTTTGGCATGCTACTAGTCCTACATACTTACACATAGAAACCCCATTCAAACCTATTTAGGTTCATTTTACGGTGGACATGTTTGCCTGAAAAGGAATCTTTGAAATGTTTCATAGTTTTAGAAATATAGTGCTTTCAAATATGAGAAATTTATATTGGGGCTCAATGGCATGCTACTCGTCCTGCATTATGTCATCACTCCAATATGGCGGAGGCACTGGTTGTTACTATAGGACTTGTTCTAGAATCTCTTTGACCTATAACTGCACCGTTCTGCGTAAATTCTCTCATCTCAACTCCCTAGAGGAGTTGAGAAGTACACACTTATATCACATATGCCTATAATATCACACTTGAAAGTTGCTCTGGGTAAGAGAATCTGCTAAATGAAATTAATTGTACATAAATTGGGAAATAGGTCCCAACCGGCAAAGGCCACCAGGATTAGAATTATCTTATTCGTTTAGAAAATGCAATTTAAAAGTTTACAGGAAATCAAAGTCAAATTTAATCACAGATATTGTGATCTGTGACACGCCTAGAATAGAATAGTGTGCTCGAGAATGTGTCACTGGACATAGATAGTTTTTCTACATGGATATCCAGCCCCAAAAGAAGTCAAGCAAGAAAGTCAACAAATGGGAAAAAAGGTAAATGAAATCACTCTGCATTTAATTTGCAAACAAAGACACAAAAGCTTTAATTTAAATAGGGGGGGGGAAGAAAATCACATAAAAAACTGTACAGAACTTTGAATATTGACTAAAAGTTCTTAAATAAAAAGACCCCCGTCCGCCCTCTTTGAACTAAAACAATAAACCATAACAAATGGGCCGATGTACGATACGCATTTGTGCAAAAAAATTAAATTATGAAATCAATTCTTCCCAAACTGCATGGTTGAATGTGCCTTTCCCACTCAGAAGCCACTCTTCTGAACAAAACAAACTGAAAGCTCCCTCCCACGGTCCCACCCCAAGCCGCAACATAGTGTTCTTAATGTAAAATAACCCCAAAATCCAATCATAATAAAATAGATTTTATATCTTAAATATATATTTATATACGAAACATGCTGTACATAAATTGCAGAGATCAAATAATCCCTTTTGCTTTTTGACACCCAGGTCTTTCCAGTAATTTGTGCTTTCCTCTCCTGGATTAAAAATAAAAATAAAAATAAACTCCCTGAATGAATGAGGGAGGAAAGGGGCGAAAAACAGAAATCAACCCTGATCAGAAAGTCTCTGTTTTTCCTGAGCCACAGAGTTAGCAACACATTAGCGAGAAAAGGGGATATTGACGCACAATTTGCCTGTTGTAAGCAGGCAAACAATTAAAAAAAAAAGTCTGAATTTCTCCAAACAATTACATGCTAGCCTTAAGGTTTCTTATCAGGATATTCCCAAGCATTACTGTGGACAGTAATGATGTCTATTTAATAAAGAAACAGGCTGGCCCTGTGTGTGTCCCTTGTGTTGATGGTAGAAGAAAAGAAGCTGGGAAATTATGCAAAACAAAAAGAAAGAAAATGTTGTGGCAAAACAATAAGCATGCAGCGTGAAATGTTAACCCATACTGTTAACCCATCATCACTGAAGAAAATAACAAATGTGATCGGGGCACCTTCTGGCACTTCAAACGTGACCCAATATGCAACCTTTTAATGACTTTGCCACCTTTATCGGATTTTATCCGATAAAGGTGGCAAAACAGCCACCAAACAGCCGTCCTGTTGAAGATGGTAGATCAATTCTTTCCCATGTCAAGACCCTGAGAACATTAGCTTCCTTTTTTGTTTTCCTTATAAAACCAAACACATAATACTAGATGCTTATTCGGTAAGAAATCTGAAGCGTGCACAGGGCTTTCTCTGGGACAGATGTCTATTCTATGGCACAAGGTTATTCCAGCATCCAGATCAATCTTGCGGGCACGAGGGGGCATACATCCATTTAGTTTGATTAGCCTAAAGCTGCTTGACCCAAGGAAACAATCAGGGCAGACTTATTATGAGATGGTCAGCTTCTGTTTCAACCCACCAGATCCCTCAATCAGTGTCATCAGTCTGCCTTTCACAGTGGCAGGGGGAAAGGAGTGCAAGGCTGGGAAGGAAACAAACTTAAAGTGACTTCTCCGAGATACTTCCAGTTCACATATATACACATATGTATATGTGCATATACATAAAAAATATATTAGACTTAAGAAAGATGGTCATTTAGTGAGATGATGAAAAATTGCAATGATAGTGAAGTGGGGAGAAAAAAAAAAGTGAGCTGACAGAAGGCATAATCTAATTTCTCCAAGCACGCCGTAATGGCAACCCCCCCCCCCCCCCCCTTTACAGATATCTTTAAGACAATATTAAGAATCAATAAATATTCCACCTTTGCTTTCACTGATAAACTTTAAGTTTATTTTTCCAACTAAAACGCTGGAGTTTGACTGTTTCACAAAACAGCAGTTGTAGTGGGTATATTTTGTAGTAGCAGGAGATGCAGTAGCAGTAGTATTATAGTAGCAGTTGGAGGGGGGGGCAGGAAGAGCCATACTCTATGGAAAGGGTGTTCTGGGTAGTAGTGGCGAGCTCTGCCACATGCAGAACTGCCCGGATCCCCTCCCATGGAGAGAACTTGTAGACTTGACTGGATCTGGCCAGAGGTGCGTGCGTGCGTGTGTGTGTGTGTGTGTGCGCGCGTGCGTATGTGGGGTGGGATTCTTGATAGGTCACCTTTAGAGAAACAAATCCCAACTCAGCGAGCCTCAGACACTGAGACATGTGATTCTTCAAGTAAAAGTAAAAAGACATTCCACTCACAAAAATGGGGGGGGGGGCACCTTAGTATACAGTACTGCCAGCATAGTCTTGTTGTGATCAACACAATATCAATGGTAGGCACCACTGCCCCCCCCCCCACCCCCCCCCCCCCCCCCCCGAATACATCCTGAACCGTGCCTGTCGGCTCTGTCCACAAACTGCACCTCCACCTCACCCCCTCCCATGTCTCCTGTGTCAATTAGCCTACACTATTAGTCCTGTCTGGGCCGACACTTGGACTGTAAACTTGGCTGTAGAAGCACCGCATGTTGGCTGGGGAGGGAGGGAGAGAGGCATAATGGATGCTGCTGTTGATGTGCAGGATTCAGTGTTTTCTACCTCCTTTGGCTGAGGAAGACAGATGTATTCATGTACAACTGATTATCTTCAGTATTGCGGTGGGTTGAAATAATGTGCAACAATTTTCAAGTGTAAATTGTCTTTGAATGAGGAATCATTATGGAATGAGTCCAGAGAAGACCAAGTCTAAGAGGTGGGGGAGGGGCAGAATTGATGTGGCGGGGGGGGGGGGGGGGGGTGTGTTTGGTGGGGGGTGTTGTGGTGCAGGTCAATCTGTCTTCTCCAGCAGTGTAGACTCCTCAGCGCAGGTGCTCAAGTAAAGGCAGCTCTGTGGTTTCCTCTCGCGGGGTCGTGGAGTCTACTGAGGTCAGCGGCGTGCTGTCCACAGACTGTGTGGCTCCAAGGGGGTCCTGGGTGGGACTGGCCTCAGGTAGAGGAACTGGAGGGGTAGGCTGTAGAAACAAGGATGTATTACATATACCCTAGCGATCGAGAAAGGCCGTCATAGGCAGACCTGTATCCCGAGAGAAGACAGACTATGCACCCACTGCACACAAAATGAAGTGGAAACCGAGCTACCCTTCCTAACCATCTGTCCATTGTACCAAGACATCAGAGACACATACTTCCCACACACAGAGATTTTGAAAACATGACCAATGACAAAAAACTCCCATATCTGCTGGGCAAAGTACAACAATGTGCAAACACAGCAGCAAGATTTGTGAGTTGCTGTGATAGGAGAAGGATATCAAATGGAACACAACCACCCTAAAGACTAATCATTGTGAAATGAGCCAATTAAGCGCTTTATCTCTTTATATGTATATATATAGTTTTTATTTTATTTTATTTTTTATATATATTTATATATATATATATATATATATAATTATTTTTATTTAATATTACTTTGTTTTATTTTTATTTACCCGTTTGTATTATTGTTAATCTTACCCCCCATTGAAGTTGTTATTAACCATAACCATGTGATCCCTTTCTTTGTCTCTTAGTATCTTATCTATTACCCATTGGTTTTATACCTGTATATACTGTATGTTGTTTTGTTCTTTTTATACCTGTGTTTGTATGTTGTTTGTATGTCTGGCCTCGTGGGGAAAGATGGTGGGTGGGGAGGACTGGGAAGGGAGTTGTGGGAGAAAATGTAAAAAAAACGAAGAGTCGTATTCTCTCTCTGTGAAAACTGCACATGATCCAAAAAAAAAAAAAAAAAAGACTAATCATTGTGTATATTCCTGCAGAATAGAATTTGATCTATTGAAGATTCTGACCTTCAAATGTACATAATTTGTTTTGATTGTATTGCTGTATTGTTCTTTCTGCTTTGGCAATGTAAACGTATGTTTTCTCATGCCAATAAAGCCCTTTGAATTGAACTGTGTGAGATAAGTGATAAAAGGACTGGGAGCGCACTAAGCTATATAAGTATTTTCACACAGCCTGTGTTTTTTCGCAGCGTTTTGCCGATCCAAAATCTGTGGGGGAAAAAACGAGTGCGATGCGTATTAAATATATTCGTAGCAATGTTTTTGCAGAACGAAATGGAGTGGAGCAGCAGCAGTGAGAATGCTCCCCTGATCCCTTCATTATTTTGAAAAAGTTGAATGTACACAATGGGTCCCTGCTTCACTAGAAGTTGATTAGATGCAATCTCACAGTGTTTTTCCCTCCCCCTCTCTCCGTTTCTCTAGCTCTGCATTATTCCATTATGCTGTGTGTGTGCTGCTGGGACTTCAGTCTTGTTTCGGTGATCCCTTTGGTCTTCTGACATGTGTTTGACTGTACCCTGTACTGATTACATTTCTGCCAATAAAGTATTCAATCAATGAATCAATAGCCGTTCCCCACTGCATTACACTGTACTAAGGCTCCCCCTAGTGGCCGTTTAGCTATGTGCATACTCTTAAGGCTCTGGGTAGAGTACCCTTAAGTATTGCACGCTGCAGCAGAGCTATTGCGCATGCTCACAACTCTATTTAGGTCTAGTGTTGACAACTTAACACTGAGGCCACTTTTACACGGCGACCATCTCCAGATAAAACGGCAAAGTCCTGTTGCGTTCTCAATTTGTATTGACCCTTTACACGAGGACGCACACTTTATGAAAATGCTATAATGTCGCTAGGTGGCGGTAACGGGCTGCCAAATAGACCAGTCACCCACGTACAAGAAGAAGAACCCCTTCACGCAACTCAGAGCATGCAGGCAGAGCGTGCCACGGGATGGTTATATATTTTATAATACACCAGCAAACGATACTTTATTTAGCAGTTTTCTATGAACACCGTTCTCGTGTAAAGACCACCTTAGTTTGTTCGCTCTTTGGACCCGTGGGACTGATTGATTGATTGAAGTATTTACAGTTTGCAGAATGGGTACATTGCCCATGAAAGCACAACTCAATACAAACTGTTTGGGATGGGGGGCTTAATGGTAATAAATATGGAATATACCATTGGATCTGGGTGGCTTTCAGCAACACATTAACTCAAAGGTAGTAAGCAACTTTTCAATCTACTGCAGCTGTGTGGAGAAAATAAATGTTTTGCCTTGTCAGCAAGTGGAGTATGCGCAGCATGCGCCTCCCGTCGACACTGTATTAAAATACTGTAAGGTCGGAAATCTGACTATCAACAGTAAAACACCGTGGCTGTTCCTGTCGCGGTATTACTGAAATTCGGTAAACCACGACATCCCTAGTCTGGATGGACCCAGCACTGCTCACAGGGTGAAAGACCATGCCTAGGTATGTGAATGACAGCTGTGAAAACCGACCCGTCCAAAAACTTTTCATACGGACGCAATATTCGGCGGCAGTGTGCAAACTTGATTGATTACATGAGGTCGATTATTTCTTTCCGTGCTCCGACATTCGCTCCGATATTCGTCCTGAAAAACTCGTCCTATGTGCAAACACCTTTAGTTAAAGCACTACAACTACTAGAAATTATTCTTACATGGAATATGGTACAATAATTATGACTCTGCAAAAACAAGGTGATTGGTGCGAGTTTCTTTTAGCTAAACTATTAATTTAACAGCTGTTCAGTGGTCGAGTTTGGGCTTGGCGTCATCACTAGAGGTCATAAATGTGATAATGTTGCTTTGGCCATCTGTCCGTAAGTGACTGAATGAGTCATCAGAATTGATTGACTTCACAAAGATTCGGCAACCGTATCCAATCATGTTCTTTTGTGGTGCTCCCTCACCTGTGTGCGTATGCTGTGTATCGTGCCTCCATCTCCCTCCACTGCAGCTGGACCATTATAACCCTTCCTTCCCGACAGACTCCACTTCCCAAAGTGGCTCTCATAGTGCAGCGCTCCACCTAGGCCCAGACCCAGGCCAGCCCGCTGGCCTCCCCTGTGGGCCGAGCTCTCCAGGAAACTCCCAGGGCAGAAGCGGTCCGGGCCAGTCAAGGAAGGAGGAGCCACAGACCCACTGAAGGAGAGCTGGGAGCTGGAAAGCTGCTGGCCCAGCAGGCCCTGAATGGAGGAGGTGCGGTGGAGGGAGGTGAGAAGCCCAGCCTCCATTCTGCCCTCCGATTGGCTGAGCAAGGCCAGCGGGAGGGGCTGGGGGTGGTGAGGCCAGTTGGTGTTGGGACCTACAGGGTTGTCTGTGCCTGAATGGGGGGGGGGAAGAGAAATGTCATTCAATGCCACTGTAGTTTTTAGACACAGGTGACACAAATTCAACGTGAGGTTTACTAAGAGCTCAGTTCATACTTATCCAGGGTCTAAATATTTTCCTCAAAAGTCAGATTCTCCATAAAGGCGTGTTAATACAGTTCCTTAATCGCTCTCAGAATCTGTCAGCACCTCTGCCCTAAACGTGTTGTAGTGTTGGCGTTAGTGGGAATAAACACAGAGCCTGGGAGGAAGTGGGCTAAGAAAGGGGACGAGCCAAACAGAGTTCCTTTTTATACACAGAGGAACCGTCGAAGGCTTCACTAAGGCATGGAGACCCTTTATAGAATACTTCAATAATCGTACCTCCCTGGATTAGACTGCTCGGTGTGACCCAAATATAGCGGACTGTGGATTTCAGAATTAACACACAGTGCCTCTCTTACAAGTGTACAATACTCTGACTGTGACCCATGATGTGACCTGTGTTGTTATTTTTCCTTGTTTCGTTGGAGGGTGTACGTTGTTTGTTGATGTTTGTGATGATTAAAAAAAAAGAAAGGGTGACTATGTGCAAAGATTTTCTTGTCAGATGTACTGCTTGGCTGTCCCCAATAAAAAACTATATATAAAAAATAGAAAAGAGGGTGCCCCAGAGGCAAAAACAAAGGGGAAAAAATATCTTGTTTTCCTTAATTCTTTACAGAATGGGTTCCCAGATTGATACATCATACATCAGGTGAAGTTGTTACATCTCAGGGCTATGTATTGAGACAAGGACGTTCTTTTAAGCATCTTTCACCACCTAAACTGTTTTATTTACAGATGAATCTGCAAAATGGTGGTGATTCCAGTGCCTTACCCATTGAGGAAGGCTGTACAGTGGTGAGGTGGGACAGGGGAAGGCTGGAGGCAGGTGTGCTCTGTGTAGTGTGAGCAGCCTGGTTGGTGGAGATGGAAGCGGAGCCTCCCCCGCAATCAGAGTCCTCGATGTTCCCTCCGCTGTTGCAGCCAGCACCGCAACCTTTTTGTAACCTGGAAAGAAGACGACAATGTGCGACAAAAGGTCACCCAGACATTGGTGTAAGCCTTAGGGTAGTGTTTCCCAACCTGGGTCTGTCTGGGTTGTTATATCCGACGTGGCAGTGAATGTGTTTTAATAGATTATTTATTATCAATTCTTTATTATAATTCATTAAATCGACTACCTTGATTAACTGTTATACCCCTAAATAAAAAATAAAGAAATATCACTTAACAATAACAGTAACTATCAGGCCCATACCTGTCCCAGCTGCTGATGAGCCAGGTGTAGATGTTGTGGGGACTGATGGGACCCCCCCAGACGGAGCGGAGCTGGGTGTGGCCCCCGGCGTAGGAGGTGGTAAGTGGAGACACGTAGATGGGGTAGCCGATGGGCTGGTCGCACGACGAGTTGATCATGTTCCTCAGGGCCTGCTTGGCGTTCTGGATGCTGCCTCGCTCTGGGTTCCGGTTCCTCAGGAAGACCAGCTCCTGCTGCTGCCCCGCCCACAGACCACGAACACACTCCCTGTTCACCTGAGGTGGGAGGGAGGGGGGTGGAGCGTAGAGTAGGATGCAGTCAGCAGAACAACAAATCTTTAAAAGTCTACTCTAAAAATACCGTTTTTCGGATGCGGTGAATGGATCTTTACGGGTCAGTATACAAAACGTACAAATGAGTATGTACACTCCAGTTCCCTTGCGGGTTCATTTGTACATTCTCAGAGTTAAATTAACACTGAGGATTGGGTAGATGATGGGGTCCCAGAGATTTAAAAATATATCTGTCAAAATTGGGAGTCCTAGAAATGGAAAAGGTTGAGAATCACTGGCCTAAAACAAACACCTAACGAGCCAATTTGATTTAGTTAGTTGGTTAGTTAACCACACTGACCTTGATGACTCTGAAGCTAAGGAACCTCTTGTTGAGCATGATGATCTTGTATTCATCACTTCCGTCGTCCATGATGTGCCGCAGGGCCAGCAGGGAGGGCATGTTGGCCAGAATGGCACTACGCCACACCGGGTCGCCCTCGTGCGAGATCAACATCTTATCCTCGTTGGCTGTGATGGCGTCGTACAGCACTGCGGGGTCTTCATACTCGTCCGGGGATGTGAAGTGATCCTGGATGGAGACACGAATCATGGGTATGATGTTTATCTATAGTGTGTGTGTGTGTGTGTGTGTGTGTGTGTGTGTGTGTTCAGTGCTCAGACCCGTTTGAACCACAGGGATGTCCTTCAATTTGTTCCTTTGAATTTTGGGGTGGAGGAGGCAGCTAAGCATCAGCAGATGCGAGGCAGGCAGCAAGACAAGCAGATGTGAAGTGAATGAAAAGACTTATTTAAAAAGGAACCACTATGTTTGAGCATTCTTATTGGAGTATTAATGTGTGACCTAATGACCAGCTGTGAATGAGAATAGGAAGCTAGGCTGATTAATGCAATCAGATGACTGACAGCTGATTACAGCTTAGGCATGCAGACTAACGTGTTTCTGTATAAACCAACGCTGTGCTTAATTTAGTACAATAAAGTCCAGGTCACATTTCCATAGAACAATTTATTTTTAATTTCTTGTGTACGTCCCTGACCCGAGTAGAACAACTTTTTAACTTTTTCATGTTTTGCTATCTACGTACCTACTGGTGCTAACTATGCTTATGTTCGTAGACAACCGTATATGAAAGCAGCGACCGTCCATTTACCTTTTAGCATTGCTCCGGTTAGTATGGAGAGCCTCCATCCCCACCAGCTATGGGATTTTTAAATCCAGCTCCATTGAGCCTCCATTATAACAGGATTTTCAAAGCGCTGTATCTCAAAAGGTTCGAGCGCTGTCCATGGTGACGAGCCGCCATGCACCCGACGATCGTAAATAATTTGTGAGTTTGTACCGCATCGCTGAGCACATGTAACTGGTTGTAATGATAGCTAAGGGGTCTGAGCTAATGCGAGTGATCACTGTGCTCATAACAAAAGCCCCCACCTTCCTGAATAACCCGGAAAGGAAACAAGGATTGCAGAGTTAGAGCAGACGGGTGGCATTCCTTACGTGTGCTTATGCTGCCACCTAGTGTTTTGTTTTTTTCTTTTAAGAAAAGAAAACGCAAAATAATGATCACATACCTGGGCTCAAGCCAGATAATCAAAACACTAAAAACTGTTGTATGGAAATGTAACTCCAATATCTGCGTATATGAGGTAACTCTTACCTGATGTAACTTGAGGGACATCCGCACACCTGGAGCCACAACCCGATTCAACAGGTCCATGTCCGCAAAAACCCACTCGTCCCTCGGGGAGGTGATGCGGAAATCTCCCTTAAAGAGGGCATGAAGGCCATAGAGGAAAGGCTCCAAGCTGTCACAGGGATAAAAACACAATACTGGCTCTTGTAATTCCGACACTGAGGTATAGACATTAGAGAAGCATATCTAACATAATACATTACAAGTTCAAATCCCCAAACCAGCTGGGAACTGCTCTCTACACAAACATCTAGTATCGAGTGGCCCTTAAGCAAGGTCACAGGGTGTTCAGTGGCTGACAGCATTAAGCTGGCCAGACTGGGCAGCTGAATGTACCTTTTCAAGTGTGTAAGAAAGTTGTTCCTGTGAAAGAGCGAGGTCAGGATTATGGTGGGTCGAGATGGCTGCAGGGGCAGGAGGGACTTACCTTGCCGACATGCTATGAGAAGCTGTGCCCAGGGCTCTCCGTCCCAGGATGCACAGACCGAAACAGAGGTTGACCAGGGGTGAATCCCTCTCACTCTCCACGGGCTACAACACACAAATACATCAAACTGTTAATAAGAAGAAGCTATGTCTCTCTAGGTCGTCGTCAGACGAGCACTCCATTGTCGCGTCCAGTCTTCCCGGTTCTCCATACATCTGGCCAGCTCGTTGGTGCTTTGCGCTCCTGCGTTGTTCCCGAGTACATTCTCTTGAGTCGTGACCGGTGCCTGTGTTCCCACAACACTAGTTTGCTGGCTGGCAGCTCCTAGTGTCTTTGGCAGTGTCCTGCTAGTCTCATTCTCATGGCTGCTATTTTCTGTCTCACCCTTGGCATTCCATCATACAGATTCTTGTTGGTAACATGTGTACTCTTGCTGATGTACTGCTGATGTAATGCACGCAGCATTCTGGTGTAGCACCCATCTAGAGACTTCTGCAGGGTTGGCTTCAGGGTCCAGCATTCACTGCCGTATAGGACAGACTCTACCATTGCATAGAAGATGCTGAGTTTGGTTTGACGGGGGATGTTATAGGTGATAACTTCAGTTAGTAAGTGATGGGGATCAAAAAGGACCAATATGACAGTTCTATAAAAAAATTCATATTTTCTACCGTTACCTTTTACAGGTATATTGAACACGGTATTAATATTGTGGAAGAAATTCTACAGAATGTGTATTTTGTGACAGGCCACCCACCCAGGACCAAACATTCCTCCCTGTTGTACAAATCCTTTCATAAGTGCTTGATATATGCTGCTAACAGACAGGGTGAAAACATTACGTCCTAGCTGGAGTCATGTTGTCGTAAATGCATGCCCTACTTCGTCATACAACAAAAGCAGTAAAATAGAGGATATGCGCGTGACATGATCATCATACCCAGAAGTTATGCGGGAACGCCTACTGAGTGGCAAAAAACTACTTTCTGGCCTTGACTGCCCATACATCCAAACAGAAAAGTCTAAACAACGTTAAACTCACTTTGCCACTCACTTTATGCATGCACAGAGGGTATGCCAATCTGCAAGCGCACTGCAAATTTATGACACATTGTGAGCTTGGAGATCTGATCATTTTACATTAACAATGAAAGGTTGTGACTAAATAATATCTACATTAGAACCATTGGAACACAGGTTTTTTTTTTTTTTTTTCCTGAAAAGTAATCGTTTTAGACATGCAAGGTTATTGCCCGACAGTGAAAACGCAACATAGGAGATTGCCTAACCGTTTGGCGCCTGCTGTTACAGTACTGGATCCAGTCCAGGTAGACCATGCAGAAGGCGGAGGGAGTGATGCCAGAGGCCCTGTGGTCGTAGTCCTCGTCGATGTTCAGGTTGAAGGTGGGATCACTGTCCACGTACGTGGGAGCCTGACAGGGCCTCAGCGCCTCCTGCACCGTCTCGTTAGCCAGCCATTCCTCCAGCTTGGGAGAGCGATTCACGTAGTAAATGATGCTCTGTTTTAAAAAAGGACACAACATAGGGTTGATGAAAACAAGCACCAATACATTGCGGTCAGTGGTAAATTGGTAATATACTTTAGTGTGTTTTATTGATTGCTTTTAGGTTGCATCTTCTATTTACAATATTGGTTGTTAAAATGTTTTTTATTGTAGTGGAGCTTCCCAGCTTAAATCTATCACATGTTATGTACCTGACCAGTCTGAATCACTTCAACGTTTCTTTATACAGTATATTTCATGAACAATATTGTTTTGTTGCCAATTGCTTTTATTTTCTCTCAATTGCCGAATTCTCTGCACATTCCCGTGTAATCTTCACCTAAAACAGAAATTTGGTATGTTCCAGGGAACTAAATGTACAAATAAATACAGTACAAATTAACATGAATTATTTATTATGAATTAACCTCTTAAACCCTATTCTACAAACTCATCACGTTGTGTGCTTGAAATGTTGAAATTGTTTGTAGGTAAGGTTGTTTGGGAATCACTGCTTTGATGAAGTGTGAGGGTGAAAGTGACTGACATCACACCTTGACGTAGTAGGTGATGAGGATCTTGCGGAGGTCAAACACTTGCAGCATGGAGGCCGCGTTGTTGTCGCTGATGCTGTAGCCCTCCAGAACGTACTTGGTGGCCGCCACCTCCCACGCCAGCCAGCGCTGACCGAATGCCGCGTTGAACGACAGCATGTGGGGAAGGTGGCCTGGCTCGCAGCAACAGCAACCCTCATCTTCCTCCACCCCTTCCGTGATGGCCTCCACCTCCCTCTGCTGACAGTATGTCCCTAGGAGATGAAAGAGGACAGCATAACACATTTGTATTATTATAGTATTGGAGAGAAGGCAGTATAGTATACTACTATACGAATCCACGGAGCGGTGCCCTGTAGGGACAGGTGTAGGGAATCAGTGCTGCGAGTCACATTAAGCACAGCTCCACACCGCAGCATTGATTGCCTACACCTGGCCTACAGGGCACCGCTCCACGGATTTGTCTATAGCAGAGAGGAGAGGGCAGAGAAGACAGTGCAGTACAGTAGCCCAGGAGAGGACAGTATATTACATTACAGTATAGTATATGAGAAAGATAGTAGTACAGGAGAGGACAGCAGTACATTAGTATACTATATTGTCGCTGTCAGGTGGAAACCATGTATGTCCAAAACCACACATTTTTAGAATAAATAAATAATTAATTAATTAATAATATTAATAATATAATGACATGTGTTCCAATATACAATAGTTATTTAGTCAATAGCTCTCAATACTTTTCACAGGTTAAATAAATATTTATGAAAACCAGACAGAAACAACTTTCTAGAAGCTCACACAGCGTTGCATGATCAAGACGTGTTGTGTGCTTGTACGTTGCCTATTTTAACAGTTTTTGCATGACTACAAAGTAGGGCATTTATAAACACAAAAGTTCAGATATGGAGATCTAAGAATATAATAGTATATAGACTAGAAATGTTATTCTGTTCGGTTTAAATACTGTACATACTCAAACAAGAGACTTCACAAAAAACAGTTTCCAATACATATTCAGGGCTCCAACATTTTTGGTCACATATGCTCGCAAAATGTAATCTGTGCAACCTAGAAATATAATTGGGAGCATTTGTGCAGTCAATCGGCTAACCATTAAATTTGTGATTCAGATAATTGTATTGCAAAATATGCCCTTAAAGCTGTGCTGGGCATTTACCGGTAATAGCACTTTGCACTTCCCAGAGGCCATGTAATGATAGTGGTTCCTACTCCATGTATAGACTCATTGAGTTCTGGGGGTCCATGGCCTAAAGCCCAGTCCACACCAATGATTCGCAACTCAACTAGCATTATTTCAATACTGTGCCGACCTGCAATGAGTCATTTCAGACCACTGCAATTTCTTACAAAGTTACAATGAGTCGCGTTGCAAATCATTGTTTGAGAACCATTCATTAAATTAAGGGCACATCCAGACAGATGTGTTTAAAAAAAGAGTTACTGTAGTGTACAGACAGAATTGCCTCAAGAAATGTGAAACTACGAAAACACCACACACCCACTGAATATGCCCGGCCTGTAAGTGGCATTATAGCTGCCACAAAGCACCAAAAAGAGGGAAGACATGGATCTTGTGCATGTTCAATTGCTCATACAACTCATGCTGCAACGTAAACAATAACAGATGGAGAATGCTGTTCTCCATGTCCACTTGTTGCCGACGGTGGTCGTATACGTGCAGTAAATGTTGCTGTAAAAGCCCTATCATACCCAGTACCTTTTACAGCACGAATGCACCGCTGATTCAGGAGGGGGGGGGGGGCAGGAAAGATGCATATTTCTTGTTGTACACACATAGACGCAAGGTTTGCGTCTATCAGATTTATTTATTCATTTATGTTTTAAAATTGCGTATTCAGTCACCCAACACGCTGGCTTCATGTGGATGAAACGGCAATACGATTAAAAACTTTTGTCTGGATGACACCTAAATTAATTAAAAAGTGCTATTCTCACCTAAAAAACGTCTGTCTGGACAACACCTAAATTAATTAAAAAGTGCTATCCTCCACCAACCTCTGAACTCCAGGCCCCTCAGCTGGAAGGTGACTAGGCCGTTGCCAATCTCGATGATGTGCACCAGGGCGTTGAGGTAGTCCGAGGCCAGGATGAAACAGTCCCCCGTGCTGTAGTTCCCCCAGCGACCCAGCAGCAGGTCACCACAGAGACTGTGCTGCAGGGAGCGGGTCAGGTGCTCGTAGAATATAGAGTTCAGGTTGTTGTCATCTGCACCTTGGGGGAGAGACAGGGAGAGGGAGGTGGTTTAGAATGATTCTCAACCATTTGAATTTTAAGGATCCCCAAAGTTAATATGCATTATGCCATTATGTCCTTTTTCATAATGTGGTCATTTGTAGTCGAGAAAAGCTTTCACACACCTAGAGTAAGGCTTAAGAACAGGTGCGTAGGCAAGTGCACATCAAATATAAAATAGAAACATACGCCCGTTGCTCAATAAATCTGTCCTCTTGTACTGAGCAGATATACTGTACAGTGTGCAGGTGTATTATTCTATTTTATATTGTGGTCAATAAAATCAACAGGTATTTTATAGATAATGCTTTGACAGGTTGAATGGCTCAGCTGATCAACAATAAATCCAAATGTCACCATTCACCATCCTAGCTTAGAGCATTGGCCTGTCAACCGGGTTTCATAAAAATAAACAGTGGCATGTGCATATTTAAAATGTTTTCTTGTGGCTTTAGCCTTTTTTATTCTTTTTGGATAGATAGAAAGTGAGCTGACAGGAAATGGGGAGAGAGATGGGGGTGACATGCCGTTGTAACAATCGCCCTCTTCACAGCAAGACAAATTATTAACTAAGGAATAAATCAGCGGGATCGTGGGGTTTACTTTGAACACTTTATAGGAAGTTGTAATCGCAGGCAAACAGTACACTTCACAATTACGTCTCTCCCTGTCTCTTTCCCTACTAAATGATATGAACAAACAAGAAAACAAACTCAAAACAACAATCAATAATTACATTCAAACCCCCTCCCGCCCCAAACCAGTCCCAAAGTCAGCGGAACGCAACCGCGCTTAGAATTAAACAAAGACCGCGTCCGTCCTCCTCTTCTAACGAGGCGCGCGCATGTGAAAGTCTGCAGTAGTTTAATCCAGCGCAATGAACGAAACGCTTAGTATTGACAATCCTCCAGGAACACTTTGGAAAGATCTCACCGATCGCAGCAGCTCCGTTAGCCTCCAACCGCCGGCAGATATAATCCTGTTTCCAACGCCGACCCCCGACGGCAACTCCAAGTGCGATGCTATACCCGAGGGGCACGACTGTCCTTCAATTGTCACGGCTGCAGATCACTGCGTTTAAACTTGAAGAACGGTTTTAACGCGACCTGGCGCCTGGAGCTCCTCTTCTCCTCCGTGTAGGCCTACACCCTGTTTGTTTGGGAGATCCCTCCCGTGTGTCACTTCCTCCCATTAGTAAACTTGGGTGGTGGCATCAATCAGTCATTGACACCTATCAATCACCCTAGTACCAGACCCGTTACCTTTCACATAGAAATAGGAAAGAATAAGACTCTCACAAAGCTCATGTTACATATCACACGTATACAAATAACATGCACAGAAAATAACGCAGAATGAAATTAATAATGTGCTTTTGTCACACCGTAAAGGCTGTCGGGATTGGGAGTCGAACCCACAGCACACTGCCAGACTGGATTACCAGCCAAGGTGCCTGGACCGCTGAGCCACGGCCCAGGCCTGTGCATATTTTAGTATACCATCGATTCTAAACCATTAATACAATACAAGCTAAAAGAGTGAAAATGTAATTTATTTTGGTATCCTCATGACTTGACTGTACAAATACATTAGGCTAGCATAATGCTAAATCAAAACAGGAAAATGTTTACACCCACAGTAGACATACAGTAACTTAAAATGTTGTTACTGTAGTCAAGCCTCTAAATGCCAGTATAGCACATCAAACAAATGTATTATTCTGACCCATCCCTGTTAATTCAGTACAACATAACTACTAGCATATTTGCAGTGATTGAAGGTGTTCTACAGAGGCATGATCACTTTTCAGTTGATCGGCAGACCCTTTTTGCCGAGGTACAGTGTAAATATGATTTAAGACTAATCCCTCGTCTCTCAATGTATTTCATGGATATTGCACGCCATCCAGTCTCAGTTAAGATTGTTTATTTTATAGTTCTATGGATGAATTCATATCCAGATGGGATTATTACTACTGGTAAATGTCTGGTTATGTAATGTTCTGCTGGTGTAATTCTGTGGTAGTCAACTCCTTCCCTGCCGCCAATAGATGGCGCTATTGGCTACTCCTTGCAGAAGCGAAACAACCGAAATGGAGCACTTCCAGGAACACAAAATCATTTGCACATACTTTCGTTTATCATAAGCACTGGAAACGGTCCCGTGCGGTCGTGATGATTTTTATTGACCTCCGAAAACGTGGATGTTTTGTATGATGACCTCAATCTGAGCTCAATTCCAATACAAATAGTTTTTTGGATACGTGCTAGCCGGGGACCAGTGGATGGAAAATAACCGATCATGCCGCCAAAGTGGAAGTGATCCGTTGCCTGGTAACGGTGATGCCAAAGGCTGGTAAAGATTCTTATTAAACATTATAAACCATTATCTCGTCCGATCTCGCCCTAGGCGGTCTGTGATCATGAATGAATCTCGTCCAATCTTGTTTTAGGCAGTGAAACTGTTTGTGTGGTATAGTTGCACTCAATAAATTAGGGTATGTTGTAAAAGCGTAGCTTAACCATGTCATGCGATATAGTACATTTTAACAACAAATATTACTACGACCACTACAGAAAATTGCAGATGATCATTTCATATCCAGGATTAACATTCTAGACACTACCACAGTAGTGGTATTCCTCAAATCAAAGTACTGCCCAAAGAAGGTCTAGCCATATGCAAGGTTTCACCAAGCCTTGATCCCTTGAGGTTTATAAGCTTGTTCTAAGACAAGTCCACTTCCCATTTATCACTTACAAAAGACAGGCGACTCTCTCATGGCCTACCTGGGTTGCGGTCCAGCTGAGTGGCGAGCCTCGTATTGGAGTGGTCGACCCTCTTGGTGCTGCAGGGTAGAAGTTATACCACATTTAACGAGGCGTTCTAGTGAGTGCCAATATCTACTCATAATAGAGCTCAAACCACATCTCTATAAAATTATCATCTAGCTCTACTTTATTACACCTGTAATCTAGAAACAGCCGTCGGCAGCATACATGTAACGTTATCCAGCATCAGTTTGATATTGGGTGGAATTGTAATGACTTTGTCAAATCTTTTGGCTTTGAACAAAATAGGTTCTCATTTAATTGACATTGAAACTAAAACTTATGGCATGACATTTAGTGTCATTGTCATCAATGTACCAAAAAGTAGGTGGAGTGCACCTAAAAATACCTCAACTGGGCCAAATCAACGATTTATCTCACTCGCAATCCAGGATCTGGATCTCAGAAAAGGAATTAAGGAACAATTTTGCTTCTTTGGAATTGGAGAAGTAGAGAAAATAAAGTAGAGAAAAAAGGGACTGTCTTCACTTACAGAATTAGATTTATTGAGCAACGTTTCGGTCGTTCAAACCTTCATAGTGAAGACAGTTCCAGTTATCAGTAGCACCTGTCTGCTGTAGGTGTGCATAAGGACATTTTTCTTCTTTTTTGCTTCTTTGGAATTAACTTAATTCCAAGACAAACGTAATAAATTTGTCTTGACCCACCCATAAATATTTATAATTATAAGGTACAAACTCAGTAATACATTTGAGGTTGTGTTACACATTGATATTGGCACTTGCCCTCATGCCTATGACTGCAGCACAATAATGCCAATATATCTCAGAATAGAACTCACTTTTGTGCATTATTGTTTAATTATAGCAATTATAGCAGTTTCATTAGCATACAAAAAAGGAGTAAACGCAACACCTGGGATTAGCCGGGGGAGATATTAACCTTTTTGGTCTTCAGACAGTGGTTCAAAGCCATTATGCTACATTCACCCCCTTTGACCTCCCCCCAATCCGGGTCACGGGATCAATGTAACGGCCAGGACCGGGGTAGATATTAGGTTTTTGGTCTTCAGGGAGCAGGATCCCATGGTACCCGCAAGACCCAATAAATGTTGCGGGCGGGGGACGGCATTTAAATACCGGCGGTCGGGAACAGGCGGTCAATTTAAAAACAGCATTCCCTGTAAAATCCTGCTTCCTGAACATTCGTTCTCACATTCGTACCCTGTTGTCGGTGTCACAATATAATATGTAGCCTACCTATATAATATACAGTATGTCCCGTCGCAGTATGTCCCGTCGCAATATAAAACACTTTCCCTCCCTCTATCTGTGAGAGGAATTCCTTACAAATAAACAGCCCCACTCTCTCATTATGTTTGGTAATGTTATTGGATCGCAATGTATAAGCTGAAGGACTCCGGGACACGCACTACTATGCGCTGCAGGACTAAATGGCATTTAATTATTTAGTTGCGGGAGGAAGTGGTGGGCAGACATTAACTGCCGGCGGTCTGAAATGAAATTGTGAAAGTGTTTTAAGAAAACACTCCCATGCAGGGCTCTACCATGAGCCACTCCTCTACATAAACATCATACCGCAGGCCCGAACGGAATACGCGGCCGCTGTGTTCTGATGAAATCTCAGCGGAATTTCCGAGGATTTTTAACACGTTCATGTTGTAGTTTACTTTACCCAGGCCAGCGTAATATCAGAATCTGAACACAACTTACTTGTAGTCTCGCTCCCAGAACTTAACAGGCCTGGTGTATGAGGTGACAAATACAGCACTGCCCAGGACTGGGTTGAGAGGAGTAGAAAATATTGCCGAAAACACAGCCTGGACGAACAGCACGGCAGAGTCTGAGATAATTAAGTTAAGGATCTCTCCGACATAAATGGAATTGCTCAAATAAAATTCCCTCAATATGCAATAGATGGATCCTGTAACATTTGCACCCATATACTTTGCAGTAAAGGGCAATTAGAGCAGCAGCAACCAAACATAAAATGTGTTGTCTATTCTCCACTAGTCTCTCCCTAACATTTTAGTCTAGTTTTATTTGACGAAATTGTCAATACACTTTATGAGTAAAACTTTTTTACTCACCAGGTTTTTATTCACTTTTTATCATAGTTTTTAGTCTACAAAATTCTCACACACACACACACACACACACACACACACACACACACACACACAATAATAAAATAATGTTGAAGGATACGGGGCACAGCAAAGGGCTGGGCGAAGGCATGGAACGCGGACCCCCAAGTGATCTGCCAGGGGGCGATGTAGGTCAACACAAAACGCAGTTTGTACAGCAGGTCCCACATCTGGCACGGGAAAGACACATGCATCAGCAATCACACACACCTGGCCCACTTTGTCACAACGTGCTCCAAAGCAGTGGTTCTCAAACGTTTTGATTTCAAGTACCCTGCCATAACCCCCTCAAGGACACTACAAAGAGAACCAGAGCTTTAAAAAGTAAAGAGAAGAATGAATAAACCAGAATGAACCAGATGTTTACCAGTTGACAAACGGCACATCTCAAGAACAATTTAATGTAAAGTCTAGCATGTACACTCTAACCTTTTTTGAAATTATACACTCAAAGTCTCCTATGGGAGACCAAATATCTACCGTGACTCATTCAAAAGGGAGTCCCCGCTTGGTCAACCAGCAGATATGCTACCCAACATTAGGGTTAAAAACTGCATCTCTCACCTTGCTGAAGAGAATGGACATGAAGTAGTAGTCGATGAGGAAGGTCTCAGAGAAGTTGGGATGGTCAAAGTGAAAGAAAAGCGTGGTGAAGCACAGCGTGACGTACTGCAGCGACGGGGCACAGAACGACGAGCGCAGCAGCTTCATCCCTGCCACCGATATGAAGAGAGCACGGCTACTGGAGGAGTGGAGAGACAAAATAGAATAGTACAGTGGTTTTCAACGCTTTTCATATCAAGGCCCATTGTTTATTCGACATTTGAGCCACGGATCACCATTTGATGAGATTCAGCCTCTCAGACACAAAACTAAAGTGAAGACCTCTTTTTTTTCTCATGATTCACATTTGTTTGCTAGCTCCGACGCACCTGTCCTTGTAGGTGTGCACAAGGACTTTTCACTACATCAAAGAGTATCTACCATTGCACTTAACTGGAGGTTCCAGTAAATCAGAAAACTGAGTGTCAAACTGATATAACAGTTCATGACGTGTGAAGATACTTACTAGATGTCCAATTCTTTATGGTTCTGTCCCACAGCACGGGCCTCTGTCGTTAGGGAGTTGAGAACTACAGCCGGGTAGATTAAGTACTTCTCCAGGCATTGGAGCCACGCGTACAGCTTCTCAAACCACATCAGCTGAGCAGCATCTGTAGCAGACCACCGCATGAATTACAAGCTAAAATTGAAATGAATAAATAAATGAATACATACCAAATTAATAAAAAGAAGCCACTCACCTCGGACCTCAAACTGGCTGTACTCTTTGGAGCGGAGGACCGGGTGCGCCAGGCAGAACCAAGGTAGCTGCTTGCGAAGCTGAGGCAGGAGATAATGCGTGAGGAAGCCCACCACTCCTGCCATGATGTACAGGACCAAACTAAGAGCAGGCTGAGGATGAGAGAGGGGAACAGGGGAAATAAGATAGAGAGCGAGAGAGGAAGGTTTAGCTAAAAAGATGAAGCAAACATTGGAAGTTTAAAACCGCTGAGAAACAAAGTGCTTTAGTTTGAATTAAGGTATAAAAGTAAGGCTGTCAAAATGATCACGTTAACCCTCTCACTGTTAACCTAATTTAACATTGGATTGTGCCTTCAGCCAGCACTATTCATATGTTTAAATTCGTCATTTTAATGCCAAAAGAAAAATCTGTGATATACATACTACAGCTCATTCTCACACAGCAATCCTATAGTAATATATATTATTGCCACCAGGTGTCCATCTGGCTCCAATAAAAAAGGGGATGGCTGACAACTAACTTGTAGAGCTATGAAGACTGTGCTGGCACTGATGGCGAAGGTGATGACTGCCATGAGGGGACACATGACAAGATCTGAATGAAGAATCTCTTTCTATAAGAAAAAAGACAGACAGAGAGAGAGAGAGAGTGTTTAATGTTTTCTCGCTGCAAGCATTACATCAGTGAATCCAATATATGATGAAAAGTAAAACTGTGGTGCGTGCGACCAATCAATATGAAACTGTCAAATCAAATCCACGCCTGGATTTCATCTCAGCACATTAGAGGCACAAGAACCTGGCATGGAACATTGGATTTAGCTTGAAACAATACAAATTAATTGTCATCAAAACCCCAGGCACAAAAACCAAAAGTAAAGCAGCACCATGGTTAGACAGTTTCTAAAGGCTTATTAAGGGTTTTTGGCTTCTTTACCACAGAGTTGCGTAGCTTCTCAGGAAGTGGGTCCTTGATCTCCACAGGGGGTTCCTCTGGTGTCCGATTTTCCAGCTCTGGGAATAATTTAGCTCGGACAAGAGACCTGGAGGGGAGGGAACAAAAATAACACTACTGGGATACGGATATATGTGATGATGAATATCAAAGATGTGAATCGGTTGTAGTTACGAGGCCACCGGCTGAAGATAATCACAGCCATGCCGGCATTGTAACAGTGCAACCTCGAGTGCAATATTGCTTTTGAAATGGAACCGTTTCTGATTTTGACACAAAATATACTTTGTTCTGGATTCAATCCTCAAAACATATTAGGCAACATATAAAACAGTCATCTCAAATTAAGTTGGTAGAGCAACATCAGATGCAACACCTGTATGTTGTACATATGAATCCTCTTATTACCCAAAATATGTTGCGAATGAATCTGGGCTGTTTGTAAACGACTGCATCAAAGTGTCAAGTGATGTGTCACTCAACAAAAATAAAATAAAAGTAGATATGCCATGTGAAGACAATAGAATACTGACCATAGGATGGTGGGGTCACTACTCTGACGACTGAGGTGGTAGGACAGGGCCAGGAGGAGCCCACAGAACACGGAGAACAGCACCGGGACATGGGCGTCGCCCCACGGCGCCTGGAGGTCAAAAGGTAAAAGACAGAACATGAGGAGAGACCACATTCAACTCACAACCTGCCCGTTTTTTTTACAGAATGTAGGATATAAATGGAGGATGACACATTAATCACATCTGACTTATTCACATTGTGGTCATTATGGTGGGCGGAAGAAGCAGCATTTCTCACACCCTGAAGAAAGCGTAAGCTGACATGTCTTGGTGTATTTTTTTTAGTATTATTCTAGCCCGATGAATTAGGCCCTTCACATTTTTCAAACCTACAGTACCTTGAGTGCCTGCATCTGGATTATTTATGCTATTTCGACTTTTTCGTTTTTTCCCTTTGAACCCTTTTAGCTCTTCCCCATAGCTCTTCCTCTTGCTTTGAACAATGTTTCTCTATTCATGATGTTCACTCTCAAGTGTCCTTACATTTATAGCACCAAGGCAAAACCCATACAGCAGAGCAGCCACCAAGACACTGCGAAATAGGCTGAAGAGAGACGATAAGGGGCTGGTAGTGGCTGTGGAGAGAGACATGGATTAGATTTTTTACAGCGACAGTGCACATTAATCAACAGAAATCATCACTGTCAGTGTGCCAGTGTTAACCTTGCGGCTAATTTTCAACTTTGACGTGCAGAAAGAACCCCAAGTGAACATGGGGAGAACATGCAAACTCAACAGAAAGGCCTCAGTTGTATTTCGAACCCAGGATCGACATGTGCCAGTTGCTGAGCCAGCAAGACCAATCAATCACCCCTCGCTCTCGCTTTATATTCTTCATTTGTTTTAATATATATCCAACATGTTCTTACCAGTTCCCCCAAAGACGTGCATGTCAATTTGCTCCAGCACACACATAATAAAGGTGTTGACCTGAGGTAGGAGCCCAAACAGGAAAATGACCGGGAAACACAATGCAAACACTGTTGGAGAAAACAAAACAGACAAAAACTAAATTAGTCAAAACATTTCATTCTTTTTGAAACACTTAAAACAGACCATCTACAAGCGTATTGGGATGCTGATGTTAACCTGATGACGTGTGGTTTGTGCTTTTGAGGCTTACAGTTCAAACTTCAAAGAGTGTTTATTATCATTTATCCATATGAGAACACCTGTCATGTTTTATTAAAATCTTGATGTTCTGCTAATTATATTGCCAACTTGCAATATCCTCTCAGCCTACAGGTTGGGAATCAGTGGTCTAACACACACACACACACACACACACACACCTATGAGCATGTCCCTGGCACAGAGGAGGAACTGCCCAGAGAAGAAGGTGACACCGTAGAGGGAGAAGGGCTGCAGCCTGGCAGAGCTTCCAGACAGGTCAAAGATCCAGATCATCACACAGCACAGGCAGAAGTACACCGGCCGGCTGTACACAATGATCCAGTTATGGCCCTGTTGTCAGGAGGGAACGGACAGAGAGCAGATAATGGGTGAATTACAACAGATTCAATGAAAACAGGAAGGTTTTCAATGTCAAATTATTTCATGATGTTCTTTTAAATCTATATATTAGACTGGAGGATTTGATGTATTGCCCATTATTACTTCTGAAGACAAGTGAAGATTATAAGAATAGAAGTAGAGTGGATGCCCCAGCCTGTACAAGTCTCTGGTGCCGCGACAAAGATTGCCTTCCCCTTCCAGCTTCCCTCCTGCAGCTAATTGTGCTTGGCTGCCCAGGCCAATCCTTATGTACCCGACACAGAGGATTCAAACCCCTAGTCTTCGACTCTCCGTGGTGGTGAACAGAAACTTTACCCCTACACCACCCAAGTGCTTAACCCTTTTACTGCTGCCATTTATTGAGAAATTAGGACCTAATTCATGCCAGCATTTTTTTAATTTGAGCTCTTATTTTGAAAAGCCACATTTTGCCTCAACCGGAAGTGAGCTTATCCCTGCCAGCTTTACGTTGCCAAGACAACCTTTGTTTACATAATCGAATCAATGCCGGTACATATAGCACTGCACAACGTCGGCTCTGTGCCGTCAAAGAAACGCTGGTTTGACCAAAAATGCCATCTGGGACAAGGAATAGGAGATACAGGCGATTGAAAGAAACGGATAGAATGGATTCTTATGGCGACCGCGATCTAATCTGAACGATCCAGTGCAGTGCTAACAACATTGCTAGCTAACCGGCTAACGTGAGTAGCATTATGGCTCGATCGATCATATGCACTATAAAAGTATAATTGCCGAAGGGCTACGGCAATGGCAGCAAGGTGTATTATCAAATTGAGGCTTTGATTGCCGAAGGGCTTCGGCAATGGCAGGAAGACGGTTAAGTTATCAACTGGAAATAAAACACTCACATGCATTGGAGAAGCTGCATCAGGTTGTACACTCTGTAAGAAAAGATGTTGGCATGGATTGATGGTAAGTTCTCATACAAAAAAAAGGAATCAACAGTTTAAGGAGATAACAATGAAGAGATCATACATCAAATATCTAATGTAGATGAGAGCTATGTGTCTCCATTCTTATACTGACAGCACCAACATTCGTTATCTAAGCTTCTCTAGATTAATTAATGTGGCCTTTTCACTTATTATTGCAACTGTTGGTTGCTTAGACTTCTGGTGCATGAGAAAGTGAAGCTTATTCAATAGCCATGCTTGTATGACACTGTTCTGGATAAAATGCGAAGTTTCTCTTGATAATGGCATCAACTAAATGCACCAAAATCTAAAACAGAATGAGGAAGATTCAGTTCTTGCAAGCCAGAGGCAGGACTGCACCTTGAGTAAGGAGTACTGGCAGCTAGCGATGACCAGGCAGAACTGGAAGACCCAAATGTCCCTGAAGAAGCCCTGGAGCAGCAGCAGGAACCCCAGGAAGGCCACCAGGCTGGCCAGCACCACGGCAAACACATTCTCCCCCACGCGCCGGTTCCTGACACAAGGGTGAAGTGGGGTCAGTTGCACTAGACGTGTAACTACCAATTTGCATGGTTTTGATAGCGTTCTTTAAAATCCACTTTCACAATTCAAGGAATGATGCATGTGGTTTACACATAAAGATTTACATTTTAAACACATTTTAGTCACCTTGTAGGTGCATGGTTATTTTGTGAGAGCTATCAAATATGCATATTTTCAACATATTCATTTCATTTTCAACACCCTATTAAAACATCCATCTATCATCCTACCTGTCTAACAAGGCTAGCAGGGCCAGCCGATCATAGCGAACCCTCAGCCACTTCCTCGGCAGCACCCAGAAGCGATAGTATTGTTTGGGTTTGGCCTTCTCCTCAATCATCAGAGTGTTCTCCTGGGACTCCTGTAGAGACTCGTGGTCCAGGTCAAACTAGAGAGGTGTGGTGATAAGAGGGTTGAGAGGACTCCTGAATATTCATCAGAACCAGTTTTATTATCGTTATGGCAATTATTACTGCACAGACTAGGAATTTCCAGAGCTGTTCAACACAAAAACATGCGTTGCTAACAGCAAATATGTATATTTGTTCATAAATATGTTTGCGCCTGAACATTTACCTCATCTTCGTTAGCTCATCAAATACAATTCAGGTGTGAAATTTAGTATTTAGCTTATAAAGACAACTTAGCTCTAACTTAACACAGGGTTGTGTTCAAACTTATTGACTCAAAGGCACACTAATGGGCAAGTCAAAATCTCAAGGCACACCTGATATTCGTATCCTGTAAAAATCCCTGTCACCTGTCACTGTTATTACTCTGTTTTAGTCTATAAACATTTATGTTTATATCTAATGCCAAGAAATATTCAACCACGCTCTATTTACACCTTTCCAAGAATTGTGGAAATCGCCACTACTCTAGGGACACCAGATTAAAAGTGGCTAAATATTTTTTTAATTTGCACCCGTTTTGAGAAGTAGTTTTTTGTTATTTTTGTATAAAGAATAAAGTGTGGTTGACACAAAATCCTGAAGCACACCTGGACTTTCTCTCGTCACACCAGTGTGCCTTGCAGTCGGCACACCATTTGGGTGTGCACTGGACTTATATATTAGACGTCTGTATACATTTAGACCTTGATTAGCCTGGCTAATCAAATGTAGACGTCTATATATAGACGTTGAAACAACATTGTTTCAACGTCTACATTTAGACGTCTGTATACATTTAGACGTCTACATTTAGACCTTGATTAGCCTGGCTAATCAAGGTCTAAATGTAGATGTCTATATATAGACGTTGAAACAACATTGTTTCAACGTCTACATTTAGACGTCTGTATACATTTAGACGTTTCAGGGAAGGCATATCCTGTTTTCAGTTTGTGAAAGTGTATTTTGGCCAGTATTATTTTTGCCTCAGACCTTGGCTGTGACAATCCTGTCTGGGCTGTTCATTAGTTTTGGAGGTAAATAAATACGAAAGAAATCTATATTTTTGGATTGTGTCGATTCTTGGAGCCTTGACCATTCGGCCAACTGTATACTGTGGTGTCAGAAGAAGAAGAAAAGACAGTTCAGAATGCCTACAAAGCAACATCACCAGCATCCTCCATCTTGGAGGATGACGGTGCCACAGGAGGAGCTATCAAGGAAAGATTCCAGCCCATGGTGGAAACAGCCACTTCCCAAGAGGTAAGCGTTGTCAACCACATCAGGTTGTTGGAGCTCTTTCATCAGTTCCATGGGTCATGCGTTAGCCTTGTTTGGGTCGATGATGATGATGCCAATTACTAATTGTGGGTGGCTCTCACCTGGGATATAAGGGAGGCTGGAAATGTTGAGGGGGATGAATGAATGAAATGTTTTGCTTGAGACTAACGAGTAGACAACAACAAGGGAGAGCCGCCAGGGCCTTCAGGGAAGTGTTATTTCTTACTTTCGTTTTTTTAAAGTGTATTTTGGACCAGTATTATTTTTGCCTCAGACCTTGACTGTGACAATCCTGCCTGGGCTGTTCATTAGTTTTAGAGGTAAATAAATACAAAAAATATATTGTCGATTCTTGGAACATTGACCATTAGGCCAACTGTTAATGGTACCCCATCTTATTATGCCAATTATGAAAATTACCAAACATATGCACGTTAGCATCCGGCAGTTTCTAAATGCTGGGGAACATTTCTAACATAAAACTTTAGGCCGGGTTCGTATTCTGGCAAGTGGACTATTGGCCTTCGAAAACTTGTGAAATGGACATTCTGCATAATGAGTACTTTTTAGTTTTGGTAATCTAAGTAACATTTTGATACCAATACGTACTCAATACGTACTCAAGTAAATTTTGAATTCCAGATTTTTCTACATTGCAGTATTGATACTCTTACTTTTGTTTCAAATAAATACAGGTACTTTTTCCACCAGTGATTTAGTGATAAATGGTAAATGGTGCATTTATATAGTGCCTTTATCCAAGGCGCTTTTACATAGATTGCGCATTACATTCACCCACACATGCAAGGCACCAACCAGCACATCAGGAGCAATTAGGGGTTCAGTGTCTTGCTCAAGGACACTTCGACACCAACTCTGGGACCTTCGAACCTTGTGGTTACCATCCAGAAACTCTACCCCAGAGCCACCGCCGCCCCCACAGTGATAGCACATGAAACAAGCAAGCAGTGCACTGCTCACCTCAGGCATCTCCAACGGCACCCTGCGCACCTGCATACCCTGTAGAACCACAGGCCTGGGCTGGAGCATGGACAGCACTGGTGCCCCCTCCTGGACCTCAGTGGAGGTGAAGCTAGAGGACTGCGACTGTCTCTCTCTCTCCCTGCATGTCAGGTAACGTCAACAAATGTTAAGTATATACCCTGTATACTGTAGTTATGGGGGACAATACTGCACTTGCATATCATCGATGTCTGGTTGTACGACAGAAACAGAACATTTTAAATACAATCTGTGTTCCAATGGATCCAAAGGAATGAATCACTTTCATACTGTCATCCCTATTTTGGCCATGTCATTATAGACATTCTGTAGCAAAAATATCAAATCTAAGTATTAAATTCATGGGGGGAAAAAAGGATAAAAAGATTCAATATAAAAGCTTGATAACTTACTGCACTGGGTCCTCGTAACCACCTCCAGCAGGTCCAAATGTATATGATCTCTTCACTCCTGTTACCCAGAAACACAAATCAACCTCTGTGAGTGCAAGTGCAGAGTTTGAAAAGAGACTATGCAGGCCACTACTGTTGCATTATGTAAAGGTAAATTAATAGGGGATTCACACTGAGACGGACTGAATCCATTTCATTGGAACCGTTTCCGAATACGGTTGCCTGGTCCCCGATGGCCATGATTCACATTGCCCGAGATTCAACAGCTCACCGGGTACACTTGCATAACACACTTTAATCCTCCTGATGACGGTGTGCTTGATGGCTGGCGCGCACGGACACTGACCATCAACTGTGCGACATTGTCTCAAATAAATCCAGACACACTGAATTGCATTGCCTCTTTGGCTTTTTGCCTTTATACTACTTCACTGTCAGCCTGCCTGCTATTCACTGTGTCAGTCAGTTATGTGCTCCAGTGTATTAGTTTGCTATGGATTCTACTTTAGCATTATTATTATTTTGTTTTACTTTGGAAACTGTGCCAAGCAAAGCCCAAGAGCCACGTGTAGTCCGCAGAATAAGATCAGCGCGGTGCTGCGCGTATAAGCAGATTCAAGGGCGGCGCAGAAGGGCGGCGGAGAAGGGCGGCGTTGAGAAATGCGTTGGTGTTACGCATCGTGCCGCGGCTGAGTTTTTTTTTTTGACGCTTGGCTCGTCGACTAGAGATTAAGTCACGTTCTTTAAAAAAAACAGTCCACTTCCTTCTTTAGGTACGCATGCATTCACATTGGAACGATCCGTATCTGAATACACTTCAACGGTCCAGAGACCCTCCCCCCATGCGGTCCCGGGGACGGTTGGGCGATCCGCTCCCGGGAACGGTACGCATCATTCACACTACCACAACATCTGCCAAGTGGTCCCGAGTGCGCACCCGGGACCATAGTGTGAATCCCCTATAAAATACTAAGCTGCTGGCCCTAGTTATCTGCACTGGATCTGAATGAGTGAACAGAGTGTCTATTACTAAATATAAATGTAGAGTGAATATATGAATATCTATACTTCTCCCCTAAACATTTGTCAGAAATTAAAATAAATTATGAATGTAAGACTATCAACACTGAGTATATACCTGTACTATATGGATTACATTAAGCATGTTGAAAAGTAAGGGAAGGTTTGTAGCATGTTGCTCCTTTTTTGAGACAGTGCAGTGATGTCGGCAGACAAAACCTACGCTCATGCAGAAAACGCAACATAGCGTTTTTTTCTTACCAACTGCTCTCTTGCCATAATTCACAGGGAACACCAGGCCTGTTGATGTTCTGTTATTGGTCTCTAACATCTATGGCAGTATTAGCAGTATTCTCAGTCAGAGACATATTGAGAATAGTGTTTGGGGGTGGGAGGGGCAGACAGCAGCATGGAGCAGCTTTCATGACTTTGTTTGGTCTGACTTGTTGATAACAGAGTTGATTTAAAAAATAAAAAATAAAGTTTGGTTTGTGGTGCTTGCCGAACTGTTCAATACAAATACACATATCGTTACACCACTAATATCTAGTAAAAGTATGAGTAAGTGACAGTACATCGTTTTAAAATTCTCAAATGGGGGTCACGCACGCACGCAGGTTTAAACACCACAACTCGCAGGAAGTGCAGCATAGTTGCCATTAATATTCACTCACCACTCTCATCGTAGAAGTAGTGCACAGCCCCCTCTGATGTGTCGTCGAAGGTGGAGGCCTCGTGGATGCCACCACGGGGCAGCAGCAGCGAGGAGGCGAACTGTAAGGCTGAGGGCAGTGTACGGGTCCGGGAGTGGGAGGAGGTCCGAGCCCTCTGGAGGTCCTGGAGGCTACAGGAGGATGGCAACATTGACGCTTTGGTTTGTTTTTCCATTGATTACCCAGCTAGCATTTAAATAATATTTTCACATGCAGATCTAGATTCACTGCCAATTACTACATTTCTAACAGAAAACTGCGTTATGTCTACATACACACTTTTTGAGGGGCGCTAGCCCCTCCTATAAGCAACTATAGTGTAGATTCTGTCTTAACAAACATTAAATGACATTGACAATGAATGGAGAATTTACGTCATATGTGTCTGTGCAAATTGGCTGTCGGTATGTCGGTGGAAACCCTTGGCCAATAAGGGACCACCATTATTGGTGACGTAACTAAGGTGTGTTTCAAGGTTGGTACAATAATTGATTAGAGCGCCCCTTACTTCACACAGGTGTGATTTTTTAAGTGGTGCAACCACTTCCTTACGCAGCTTTGTGTGGCTGTAGGTCTGAGCACGAACATAGCGTTTGGTTGGTTTTCACTGTTGTGCAGCCTAACACACACAAACATTAACTGTATATATGATGATTTGGGGTGTGACAGTACAGTAGAGGGACCCCCACACGGTGTAACTGTCATTTCTCGAACGTTTCGGACGCGGGGTGGCTTGCCGGAACTGGGCCGGCACTCTGGACACGTTCCTGTGGGTCTGGAAGTTTCGGGGACCCCCCAGGGATGCCCACACGGAGTTGCACCACTTACTTCACACGGGTGTGATTTTTAATAGGAAATAACACAGGAGGTTAGTGCTGCGCTCATGTGGAGCGTGAATGTTGTGAATGTGAACATTCAATGTTGTGCAGGATGAAATCAATGTGCTTGGTATTTTTCAAACCTGGAAGCTTAGCTGTGACAAACTCTACAGATACTCTATATATATATATATTATTTTTTTCCAACCTTCACATTGACGACATTATAACAAGTATAACTCAAACTCAAGCACCTGTGTGAATATTGCTAGCTTGTTCGCATGATTTAGCTTGGCTGACCTGGGTGGGGATCCCATGGTGGAGGGGGGAGGTGTGGGGTTGCTGCCTGCGTTGTGTCTCCTGCGGATGGCCTGGGTCCTCTTTACACTGCTGACTGAGTCACGTTTGCCCCCGTCCTCTGGGGCCATGGCTGTAGGGGGACAGTGACATATGAAAATATTTGCCTATAATGATTTGCCCAAAAGCCTACTGTACGGACAAAAGTTGGAAACTAGCAATACTCTTGCTGTAGCTCTGGTCCATAGCTCTAATGCGTTGCATTTAGAGCTATGTTACTCTCGACTTCCGGGGCTCACATGAAAGCAGACCAGCTCGTCTTAAGCGTAAATAAAAAGAAAGTTTTTGCTACTCACCAAAACAAAGGCGGGTTGTGTCATTAGAAAGCCTACTTTCCTTAGTGGAAGCACTCTGAGCCCCCCACCACATGTATAAAAAGGTACTTTTTGGCCAGAAAGGGATTTTTTTTCACCGGAGGAAAAATATTCTCTTCAACATGGTGTTCCTATTTTGGGAACGTCATTACCATTTTCAAAAGTAGCAAAAGGAGGTCACATTACATAACGTTGCAACGTGTTGTAAGCTTGCAGATCTGCAATTTTGTACGATACAACGAAGTAGGGCATTATTTATTACATTTACAAAAAAACAAGCTGAAATACAGATGCAACAGAGATGATATAAAACAGAGACCATATGCCAAAGACCAGTGCTGTAATTAGTGTATGTAAACAGTTGAAATGACCTCACCTCCGCCCACAGCCCCCTCTTCAACCAGCTCTCCTGTCCTCCACCCCATCTGGTTCCCAGTCCAGGAGCCTCCCAGAGAGTCCAGCCGGTGGTGATGAGCTCCAGGAAAGCCGTCAGTGTGGATGTTCCGGGCCTCCAGGTCAGACTTGGAGAGTGTGAGGGTGCGGGGGGCCGGAGTGGAGGACAAGGGCATGGCGAGAGCCACAGGGGGCACGGCCGCTGTGGTGCTCTGACCCCCACCGGCCCCGTCCATGCTGAGCACCCTGGCGTGAGTCTTTGCGCTTGCCGTGCTGGCTGAGCGATGAGCAGCACGTGAGTGCGTGTGTGAGGGGCCGGCCACAGAGTCTGGCAACTCCCCGTCCCTTTGTGGGGCAGGCGGCGGAGCTGCAGAGGGTAGAGGGGACACGACGCCAGCGTTGGTGAGGTCTGGGGAGTAGCAGGAGGTAGAGGAACTCGTGTCATCTTCGTCGTCGTCGTCATCATCGTCAGAGCTGTAGCGCCGCTGAGACCCCAGGCTGGAGCCAGCACTCATGTCGCTGCCGTCGTCCTCATCGCTGGAGTCCTCAAATAGGCTCTCGCTGTATGCCTTGACGCCCAGCCGGCTACGCACAGGGATGTAGTCCCTGTGCTGCCTGTGGCTGTGGTGACGCCTGTACGGGCCACAGTCGAAGCTGCCGCTCATTGCGCCGACCCGCTTGCGGGGGGCTCGGGGGGCTTTCCGTCGGCCTGGCCTGTGGCCCGCGGATGTCCGCAGTAGCTTCAGGTCTTTGGGGCGAACCACCTGCTGCTGGCCCTGCAGCACAGGCCGGTCTGATAGCAGGAAAGGGGCAGATGACACGGGGAGGGCGGGCTCAGAGCTCACTAGACCCAGGGCCAGCCCTGAGGACACCGAGTTGGCCTGTCGCGGCGGGGGCGGCGGGGGAACCGGGACGATCCGATCTATATCACGAATGTCCATCGAGCGGTCACTGCTCGAGGGGGAGGAGTTCTGTTGGGGGAGAAGAGGTGGCTGTGCGATATCAGAGGGCAAGTCCTCCCCCTCTACGAGTGTCCTGTCAAGCCCTTGGCTGAGAGAGTGATCTTTGGAAGGTGAACGCAGCAGCACGCTGTCGGACAGGTTGTCAGTGTCACTGCCGTCCTGAGCCGTTAGATCCTCCAAGGGCTCGGGGAGCTCAGAGCCTGCGGCAGGGACTGAGGAGAACGCCCGTGCGTCCGTGGGTCGTGGCAGGCTGAACGAGGGGCTCTCAAGCTGCGTGGAGTCAGTTTTCTCGCTGCGGTAGCTGCTAACAGTGCTGAGGGTCTCACGGTCCGTCGTGGCCCCTCCGGCACTGAAGCAGCTATCCGTGGAACCAGCGGCTAGGGCCACCCCACTGCGGCTTCCCGGGTGCTCTGTCCCAGGGCCAAATGCCACAGGGTCGAGGCCCAGACCCAGAAGGTTCTGACTTAGCTCTTCGCTCAAGCTGCTCTTTATAAGTGGGCTAAGGGGAGTCTCCCCCAGGCTCTCGGACTCAGCGGAGGGACCAAGGGGAGAGTAAGCCCCCATACAGTGTCCCTCAGGACTCTGGGGAGACAGTCGCTCCAGCGCCCCAACCTCCACCTCCAGTATGTGTTCTTTCTCCCCACCGTCTTCCTGACTGGAGGGGGAGGGTGGTATAGACAGACAATCCCCAGGCTCTCTGAATCCGTTTGACACTCCAGGCACTCCCATTAGGCCTGGGAATTCCCCTCCGAGAGCTGCAGCCAAGCAGGACTGGACGACACTAGCAGCCCCTATTGAGCGAGAAATAAACATTAGAAAAAACGAGCTGGGCATGACATCTTTTTTTTTTTCATTCATTCTCAATAAATTAGATTGATTTGAACCTTAAGGAAAAACAAAACAAAAAAACAGACATTGTTCAGTTAATTTTGCAACCCTACAAATGAAAAGCTTGCTTACTACTGATTGTATCTTGGGAGCTCTGACGTAGAATCTCCCGGTGAGCTGAAGTCATAATTACATTATTGCTGCCTTGCTCCCGCATTAGCTCCCTGATATCTGAAGTGCAAATATGAAAAACTGTGGTTACAACACGACTAGTAGGAATAGAACAGAAGAGTAAACATGACTTTATTGTCATAGTACAATGCACAACAAGAAGAAATGGTGAATAAGTGAAATGTTGCTTTGTGATGTGACAACTATGACCCCGCCATTTATCTCATTCCAAATACTCAGAGACTATCTCATTCAGTCAAGATAGTGGTTAACACTTAACAGTACTTATTACCTCAGTACAGGCATGAAAACTTAAGATAAAATTATAATATTAATCAAGATATATCAAGATTATTATCAAGGCATCCTCCAAAACAAAGAATGGACTGATTTCTAGAACTTGGTATGAGTTCAAACTAGTATAATACCAATCCAGTATATTTTGCATTTTCTTAAGTCTTCCAGTGCCAACCCATCATGCTATACATTGCACTATACATAATTTGTGCACTTGTCAAAAATACAATTTCAACATGTTATGCTGTTGGGAGTAGGGGTGTTTGATATGGTGATAAATATCGTCGGGACGATACAATGTCTCCACTCCATTCACTGCATCAGATGCAGTGAATGCACGTTCTATGATGGGTAATTTATACTTCTGCAGTATGACGGTTTCGTTCACCAAAAATAACAAATCTACAAGCCAACAACGCGTCGCTACTGCACCGCAATGCAAGGCATAGTTTGCTTATAGTGTTCTGTGTCCCAAGTCCCGCCCCCTTTCTTCTGGGCAGAGAGGGAAGCAGGAGTTTGTCTACACTCACTGCGCTCCGCACAGAATAATATGTAAAGAAATGGACGGGCAATTATACTCAGATGTCGAGCGAGTGGAGGTTGAGGAAGGGCTAGTTCCCAAAAAGAACTGTACGTTAGTGGTATGGAACTATTTCGGATTCTCGGTAAGGGACAAGGACCAAACGAACTTCATTTTCAAACTCCTACAGTTTTGCTGAGGGCCACTTCATACTTGCAAAAACACACGCTGTGTGTGTGTGTGTGTGTGTGTGTGTGTGTGTGTGTGTGTATGTATTTGACTGCGGACCCCCATCTGAAAAATATTTTGTGTGTGAGCTTGTAGATCGGCTATTTTCAAATAGCCAATGTGTATGATTAAAGTGGTTAAAAAGATATGTATGATATTCATACATTTAGCTGGGGACCCCCTGGAACTGCTGGACCCCACTTTGAGAACCAATACCAAAGCGTGTAGGTTAATCACTTTTTTTAAAGTGATTATATTATATATCATATTTTGCCACATGAATTCACATGCACCCTGCATATTCCATCGCATTATAAATATTAAATTATATTTTTGCCCACGTTTTTCTGGAGGGTCTACTGATGGGATTTAATGTTTGTGTTAGGGACAAAACAATTTCTCATCATTGTCAACGGTGTTTTTAAAAGAAACATTGAACTAAAAACAAAGATTAAACCCGTATATAGGAGGGGCAAAACGATAAAATATCGTTTATCGTGATACGGCTTGAAAGAATATCGTGATAATACTTTTGTCCATATCGCCACCCCTAGTTGAGAGATCCGGTTTGTGGCGACTTTGTTAGTTGCTTGCCAATCAGGGCTCTACCATGTTGGATTTGTTTTCACAGGGGGGGTGGGGGTTATGCTCATGCTATCAGACATACAGTAGCTGTGTTCGCTTTCACTTTACATTGCCGTTCTGAGCTTGAACGACCTAGTCTGCTTGGTTGCCAAAGTGGCTTAATTTTCTTTATATTTTTTATGTGTGTGTGTTTCTCATCCAACTGTGGGACTGGGGTTCACAACATGTAACTGGTTTGAAGCATTCACTGGCATGCTTTATATAACACTACACACAGTGAGATTGTAAACCTAGCCCAGTATGCGCAGCATGGCGGCTGCATGAAAACACAGATACATACCCTTGGTGCCTCCCGTATCTTCTAGCTGAGGTAAAAACTCCTAAAAGCAAAAAAACACACACACACACACACACACACACACACACACACACGACAATTTGAGATCCATTAGGATGTGAATATAAAGCACATAGGACAACTAACAACAAAGTACTTAAGTTAATGGAAGGGAGAGATTTAAAATAGCCCTGCGCAAATTAACAACTGCTTAGCACGCAATAACCCTTACCGACACCTGGTTGAGCCCAAACAGTGAGTGCTGAGAGCTGCAGCGCACAGGCGGTGTTGAGTTGACCTTCCGAAACACAGTCATCTCCACACCGATATGACTGTCCCTGTGAGGAAATGAAAACGGCAGTGGAAAGAGGAAATAAATACACCATGCAGCATTTGAGTATACTGTGATCTCCTTCAATAGTACTTCTTCAAACTATAGCACAAACATCCACTTATTGTTCACGGGACGTAATGGCTCTCATCATCAATCTAGAAACCAGCGCAGATCCAACTGTAGAAATCATGTTATGACAGGGTTCATGTGTGATTTATGAAACGGCTGTATCGTATTAATCATAGCATAAGAATGATAGTGTTGATAAATGTGACAGCTGAAAACGATAATTTAAATATCATGGTCTTAATTCTGGCTTTAGAGGTCGTGAACCTAGAGTGCACAACATGGACAAGTGGGAATACAGCCAAGAAGAGAAAAACTTCTCTGGGTGGAGATAGATATTTGAAAAAGGAAGTCAGAAGAATGTGGTCTGGAAAAATAAATCACTGATTCAGGATTACGGGCCATCAAGGACAGTTGACGAGAAACAAAGTCATGAAACTAATGTCTTGACATAAATAAAAATATTTTACTACTACTACTAATAATAGGCATTTGTACATTTCCCGTAATGAATAGCCTACTTGCCATGTTGCCAAGCAACAAATTGTTAATACTCAACAAGTATTAACAGTTGACATTTTAGAAGTGACTAATGAGGTCCTATTTCTTAAATATTGTAATACAGGCCCCAGTGGCTGTGGCTGTGCTGGCCATGGTTCTCTGGGCTGGCTGCATCGGATTTTCCAATGGCACGCCACACCCCGTCATCCTGTGCAATAATGGCGTATACACCATCTGTCTGACTCCTAAACAGCCTGACGAAGAGCTCCACCGTGGTCTACAGTACGTGCATATTTGTGCATTGTTGAACCGGCAGTCTTGCTCTGTTAAAAGGTTTGTCTGTGGGGTTATCACTGAGACCCCTTTTCCACCGGTTTGTTCCCAATGGGAACCGGTTCAGTTCTTTTTGTTTTTTAGTCCATGAGCCAGAGCTCCAACATTGGTGGGCAATCTATACCCTATATTAAATTGTTTATAGGATCAATACAAGTAAATTAATACATGATAACCCTTCCACAGTAGTAGCTTTTTCATATTTTCGATTATTTTGCATATTTTCCTACATAATGCCTCATTTGCATATTTAAAAATGTAAAATTTGTAATACAATAAATCATTGTCTTCATGTAAGTACTCAGCTGGGGAAGTTTAATGGTGATAACAATCTAATATAGGTAATGGTTTTGCCTACTCAATTCATAATTAACGTTTCAATTTTAGAGCTCTGGCTCATGGGCTAAAAACCAAAAAGAACTGAACCGGTGGAAAAGGGGCCTTATTGTGTGAGGAGATAACCTTTGTCACAAATTGACGGCCGTGCCCCCATTTAAAACAATATGGAAATAGGTCTACCCATTTACATTATGGACATATTCAGTAGTAGATATAGGGCTAGGCCTTTACTAAATATATTTTGACATGCTGTATAGGTTAGGTTTAGTTATGCATGATTAATCGGTAGCATAATCGGAATAGGCCATATCGGCGATAAAAATGTCATTTCGGTATTTGAACGATCTCAAAATAATACAGATTATTTAATCGGTTTTCGCCAGCAAATGTTTTTAAATGAAAAATGTAAAAAGAATCATCAAGGAGTTCAATATAAATCAAAAGTGTCTAGTACCTCTAGTCTAGAACAAAAGCCAAATCAAATATGTAAAATCTTGAAGAAAAATAAATGTAATTTGTGTACTCATCTCATTCAGTAGTCATTCAGTTGTGAAAACAGACACTTGGAAAAGAGTATAGGCTATTTATTAATTTATTTAATACTTTTATTAAGACTTTGGGCCAAGCCTCTAGGGCCTATGCTTGTTTCCGGTCATAATTTCATAATCGTGCACCCCTAGTTAGGTTACATCTTTTTAAGTGATGAATGTGTGGTTGCATAAATCAGATTCCCCAACTATGCTGCACTGCAAGTCTGTATCATGCACTATGCATCAGTGGTTTCATTTCAGGCTTATCACTGCAACCACATCCCAAAAAGTAAATTCCTTCTATGAACCTTAGACTTGGTAATGAAGTGTAAAGGCTTCTGACAAGCTTGCTTATCTAACATTGTTTACCTGTGTTGATTTCCATCATGGGTTGCTGACCCCTCCTCTCCCTCCTCTGCCCTCGGGGCATCGGCCGTGAGTGAGGCCTGCTTCTGCTCTATGATCTCGCCAAGGTCGAACATGGTGTGAAGCCGGAAGTTAACCACCTTTATGGCTGTGAAGAAGACTGCCACCACAGCACAGTACACCCCTGCTACCACCAAACTAGGAGGAAGGGCCTGAGAGGGAGGCAGAGATGACGACAGTAAATGAGGCTAGCTCTGTATACTGTAGTGGAGTCACGAGACTACGTCAAAGAGATGCTGAACTTTGGTAGTTTTAAGTGTAGTCTAAATTCAAATATTATCAATCATCTTTACCAGATGCTAAGAGAGGAATCAGAGGATTGGGGACAAAGAATTACACATTTCTTCCCTCTTTCCCTTTACTAATTTTCTGATGAAAAAGTCTCACAAACCCCATATAAACACATAAATGAATGCATACAAAGCAGACTCTACTGATAAAGAACAACTTGATAGATTTTGGGCCAATCGCTCCTCCCAACAAACTTTCCCAATGTGAGGATGGTCTGAACTGATTATGTGCCAACTGGTTAACTCTTTAGTGTGAGCGGTTTACTGACGCGACGCCCGATGGCTGCAGTGGAGCTTTGGCCTTACAGTACGTTTTAACAGTGGGTGAAAGCCAGACGAATTTTCTGGAAGTGCATCATGTCTATATGGGACCCGGCAACTACCGGCGATTGCAGGCGAACGGGCGATGGTCGAAAAGTGGGTGGGGCAACGTCGCTCGAAAAGCTCAAAATGATTCGTCTTTTCGGGCGATTGGGCGATGTGTCGGTCGATACTCGCCCGCTGTTAAAACGTACCGTTAGTGTGAAAGGAACACATGACTGAATGTTGAGCAGCCAAACCACCAATATCCAATGAAAGCAAGCTGTCTGGGAAGTATCAAATTTCCTCGCATCATCAGAACTGAAATCTGTGTGTAAATAATGCATAATGCAAGTCCGGTTATTTACACCTGTCCATTATTTCACAGGGACTGACCTCTGTTACACGACAGGTTCATTAATTTGTTTACAGTACACTCTCGGAGTGAAAACTGTTTAAATTAAGGATATATCGGTTGGGCTTTAATACAAATCAAGGTTGTACCAAAATGTGATCATCAGTAAAAGGCTGTGTGACTGACTTCCATCACATTCACGTAGTCTGTCTGGCAAACGGCAAGACCAACAAAACAAGTCAGTGTACTGCCTGCAGTGCTTCTAGTGTCACAAAGAAGCCGCCACCCACTGTTAGTGTCAAACTAGTATGAAGGCTTGAGGGGGCATAGTTGTTTGACACATTAAAAGAAAGTCCAATTAAGACAGCTGAGGCTAATGATAGACAGTCTCTAAAGCCTCATTGCATGCTGGTGTTGCAGTAAATAGCAGATATACATGCTACTTGATCTGCCATTTACTGAGCACGACACCAGCAGGCAACAAAGTATAAATGAGACTTTAGTCCTTCCGACATGGTGTGGTACATACATTCTCTCTCAATAATCTCTGGAACTGTGGAATTGCAACTAACTTACCATGTAGAGCAGAAATGGGAAGGCAAGGAGGAATATCCAAAGGTATAGGTGGAAGCAGTTGGAGAACGTACTCTGATGGGGGTCCACGTACCAGCCTCCTGTGAGCGAAGCCCACACCCCCTGCCGCAGTATCTGAAGAGCTTGGGAACCCATCTCCCTCCTTCAGGTCAAGTCAACCCAAAGTTGCAAGGTCTCCTCGGAGGCTTCTAACTGTGCTGCAGTTGTAGCCACAGTGTATCAGTGTGTCTACAGTGGCACTTCCATTTGGGATGGCAGTTTAACCATTTGGACTGAGTACAGTTTCATCAAGCATGCCAGTCCCTCGCGTCTCAAACTCGTACTTTAAATGCGCTTGCTGACAAACGCACTGTTGCCAAAAAATCTAGCCTAGTCCTTGTAGGGTAATCAGGAGAGTGACTTTTTGGCACATTGGTAATCCACTGAACGTATAAAAAGTATTCATCTGTAAGAAAAATCAAAGCTGTCTTTGATTTAATTCCTCATATTCCACTGTTAACAGGAATTCAACGAATTCACGTCATTTGTATTGGAACATACACAAGCACATAATTTAAAAAGATAACACCTTAAAATGGTCTATTACTTATTGGTTTCATGTCATTATTTACATAGCAAATGCTGATTAATCATGTAAGTGATGACGTGTAAATGTGTGTACAGTTTTACTTACTACAGTTTAACTATTTCCAGCCAAATAAACAGCATTTTCAGAGCTAGGTCAGTGTTGCCACAACCCAGCTTAAGTTTTCTAATTGACAGTAGCTTGGTAGCGACCAATTTAGCTCAATTGAACAATATCCATATATATGTCGACGGGGACAATTAATCAGTCGATAGTCGAGCTTGTTAACCGTCGGTAACTGACAATTATTTCAGCGGATAGCCTTTACATTAGCATAATATGGCTAGCTAACGTTAAATAGCTGATAACAGTTCACTAGCTGGCTAGCGTTAGCTTCCTTTTGGTGTGATTTGATTTAATGAACATGTTGTGCCTCTCAGTGTGAGATCCTCTCGACAACATGAGCCCCGTACGGCAAGATGACTAAAACTTGAGTTGTTGTTCAGCTTGCCTCATGTTCTCCTTTCTTCCGCGTTTCAGTCCTTTGCAAGAAAATCTCAGATTTTTCCTTCCCACTAGCCCAGGATGCTAGCATGCTAGGTGGACTATGCTATGTGGACTAGCCAAAGCTGTCGATTAGCTGCAGGGCTAACTTATCATTGTTTTCTGCAGAGCTGTGAGGAAGGTCTCTCGTCCTCTTTGGCATAAACGCTTGTCGCCGTTAGATATCCAGCGGTTGCGGAGGTCCTCTTTCATGCTCAGCGACAGCTGCTCATATCATTTCGTGGTATTTTGCATTTTTGTGTGGCAGAACCGTGATGTGATGTTTCAAAGAAGCTAGCTTGGCTAACTAGTTGACACACATGCTCGCACATGCGCATAGAGTAATGTTCCCAGAAAGCTGATTGGTTGTAGCCAATGCGTCATAGATGGGCGGGGTCAGCAGCTGTCTTGTGTTCAGGGTTCATGTCATCAAAGATATCATGCACCATTGGGGAACAGTTTATTTAGAACAGAGTAGAATGAACACACACACACACACACACACACACACACACACACTTTCATCATGAAAAACTACACTTTCTGAAACTGGTGAGACATTACTATAGACAGGTTATTTTCTTTTTTAAAACAAAACACCTGCAGTCTCCGTGCTGAGGCTACTATAGACATGACATCACTACAGCAATATGAGGAAGATAGAATTGTACAATTATTAAATGTGTTTTCCTTTTCCATAATAGGAGAGAGAGATGAGACTACATTTGATATCTAGCTGGCACATTATCTAGATAATTAGATGTCTATACACTCTATACTAAATTAATGAACTGGGCCAAAGCCCATTGGGAATGTATGCCTCTCTCTCCGTTGTATCTGTTGTCAGAGAACATAGTGCAGTACCTTATATCATGTACTTGCATGCCAGTCTGTGTGACAGGTGATAGCATATTGATGACATCAGGGATCTGCCTGATGGCATCCATATACGCACGCAGACAGACAGACAGACAGACAGACAGACAGACAGACAGACAGACAGACAGACAGACAGACAGACACACACACACACACACACACACACACACACACACACACACACACACACAAACACAAACACACACAAGGTCCATGCACGTATAGATACATAAATGAAAATGAGATAATGAAATAAAATCCAACTAGATAAAGTGCCCCTCGGGCACAGGTCTCCACCAGGGCAGGTCAGGTTGTGGCCTACTGGTGGCGCTATAATAGGCCAATGTGAAAAGGGTGACATTCTTCTTACGCCTTGGATGGGAATTTGATGATTTGAGGCATTTTGTGCTGAAAAGGTATGTTGCAAAAATCCACCTGTTGGTGGCGCTATAACAGGCCAATGTGAAAAGGGTGGGATATATTCCTCAGCCTAGTAGGTAAGTCTTTGAAAGATTTCACAAAAATTGCACGCTGCAGCCTGCAGTCATGATTTGAGGCATTTTGTTCCAGAATTGTGTTTTGCAAAAATCCACCTGTTGTGGCGCTATAACAGGCCAATGTGAAAAGGGTGGGATATATTCCTCAGCCTAGTAGGAAAGTCTGTGAAGGATTTCACATCAATTGCATGCTACTTTCATGATTTGAGGCTTTTTGTTCAAAACAGGCCAATCCTGCCAACTTTGAAAGCCAATGTTAGCCAATTAGGATGGAATATGAAATATCGGACAGATCCGGGCTTGAACACATGACTATAGAGATGGTGTGTAACAATTTGCGGGATTTTTGGACAGAATCTGGAGGAGTAATATAAAACAATGTGTTTTTCTAAAGTCAGCCTCCTGGTGGCGCTATAACGGGCTGTTCTGGAAATTTTGGGGCAGAGGCTCATCGTTGGCATCGAGGGAGTGTGTGTGCAAAATTTGGCATTGACCGGGTTAACGGTACTGGAGATTAACTGTACACAGACGGACGGACGGACGGACACAGTCACACACGGACACAGTCACACACACACACACACACACATGGACGGATTGCAAAACATACTCTCTCGCCATGCCTTCGGCCTGGTGGAGACAATAAATCACATTCAAGTAGATTAAATGACTTTACTAAAATGTTATGGAACCTTCAATCCTCTAATCTCGCTTTATTATTGTTTCTTTTACAAAGACACCAATGCATCTGTGGCTGAAAACCTGCCTGCACAAAGTTGTTGTTTTCTCTCTCTTTTCCTGAGCTCATCCTCAACTTCATTTTGACCTCAACCTTGGTTGTGACCTTGACTTTTGTTTTACCCAAAAGTTACTCAACTTGTCATGGCAAGCGCGTTGATAATTCCTGCCAAGTTTCATGGAAGTCTGCCCATCCGTTCTAGATTTGTACCTTGATCATGTCTGTAACCTTGAACTTTGACCCAAACATTTACCATATTTTAGTTGGAAGCATCCTGATCGTTCCCACCAAGTTGCATGAGAAACACACACACAAACAGAACTGATTACAATACTGTGTCACTGCCACACTGCAGCAGGGAGGGTAAAGAGGACTACTGGCTATAAGTAAGGAATATAAATTACAAAAATAATAATAACATTAACACCTTGGTTTCAATACACCAGAGGCATGTTCTAGCCAATAGAGCCAGATTTATACTTTGCATTGCTCACAGAGTCGGAGAGAGAGAGAGAGAGAGAGAGAGAGAGAGAGAGAGAGGAGCTAGATGATGAAACTCAAGTGTAAGAGACATGTTTAAAACATGACGTGGCCTATAATTTGGGTGATATGGTAAATAATGCAACAGAAGAAAAGGGGGGGAAAGGCATGCACTGCATTCATGTAGAAACATTTTGCTGCGGTATGTCTGATCTGAATAACAGCAAGTAAATGTTTTCAATGCTCAGACATGAGGAGTGAGATACAGCAATGGGCCAGTGTAATATTTACTCCATCGTATGACAATGTAGCATGCCAAGTAAGCCTGGCTTACGCCTGGCTTAAGCCTGGCTTACTCCGTTACTCCGTTGTGTGATAATAGTGAGTACATGTGTCAGGATTCAGGAATCAGGATAAAGCCTGCATGCGATCTACTTTCTGTTGCAATTGAAAGCAAATTATACCTTCTATTATCTTGGACAAATCAACCTGGATTCACAAATACAGACAATATAGACACATATTATTTCACAAAGCTAGAAATAGGACTTTCATATTAAGTAGTTTTACAGGCTGACACAAATGATAATGCCTATACCGATTAAGTGGATATAGGTGCATCTATCTGTAACAGTTGATCATTTTGTCATACAATATAATGCACTATTAAACGTGTATCCCTGTCTGAACTAAGACCATACAGTATACCAGTGTCCACAGCATTGCACTGATTGAAATGGAAACTTTATTTGATTGGCATTGCACTGATTGTAATGATTTCTGCATAGTGCAGGGTAGTTGTATATACATCTTATTGTTTTTCTTGCCTTTTATTATTGCACGAACTGCAGTATACTAAGTCCTGTAAACCAGAAACCTGGCTTTTTCGTTAGAGCTTGGCTTCTCTGCACTTAACAAGTAACAAGTGGTCTCTTGGCCAGGGACAAGCATATATTTTGTGTTCAGTTCTTAGGTCATGGACTGGTTTGAACCACAATCGCTTGACTCACCAGCACCAAAGTTGACCATGAGAACTGAATACAAACTGGATTAAAAGTTTCCCAAAGTTTTATCATGTGAGGCTACCTTTCCTTCATTGTTACTTATTACTGAAACTCACATTTCCATTGTTTAGTAACAGTTTTGTCAAGTTGTATCGGAGCTTGGCGTTCTCACAGCGTGTTCAGCATGTTCAGCTCATCCCTCGTTGTGCTTTGTTATTAATGCTACTTACAATTGTGTATAATTGTTACTATTGCAGTCACTAGTATGGATATTGAATTGTTTTGAGCTTTTGTTTGTTTTGGATTGCTGTATTTCACACTCTGCACCTGTTGCACACCTGCCTGTCCTGTGATCCTTCACCATGGTTTCTTCCTTTTCTGCTGTTGTTTTTGCTTGCCCAATATTGGGTCTAATGACAGGGGGTGCTGTTTCCTTTCCTTTGTTGAATGTGGGTCTCTGAAGCCTGTTGAGACTGGAACAGTGATTAAGGGCTTGACAAATACATATGCTGGTCACATGACAATGTAAACCTTGGACTGAATCTATAAAGAAGCAGCACAACACAGTTGCGTACAAAGTATATAATCAAGTGTATTTTCCTCTTTATCCATGATCTGTACACATATTAAGATCCATTTCACAGGAACACTATATTACAATAGCAATGAGTGAGGACTGGAGTAGACTCTGAATAGTCCATGTTGAATGGCACTTTTATATAAAACAAACAAATAAAAAAACAGGAAATCACAGACATCGTTTAAGTAAATGTAGACATATTTCAAGAGACATCAGCTTTATGTCAGATCCAGTGAGCCATGATTTTAGCACAAGATGGCGGAACAAAGAAAACATATGCACACTTCCATTGTGTCGTCTCTGCATAATATCGAGCCTGCTGTCATGAAAAACAAAAACTATTTGCAGCTGCGAGAGGAAAGTGTGCTTTTTCTCTGGATTTAAAAGGCAACATAAATGTCATGTTTTAAGAGGAGTGGCAACAAGATATACACCGAAATATCAGAGAAATACCAATACAATTCACAAACTTTCAATAATTCATCTCACAGAATAGTCTTTTTAGTAACTGGTAGAAAAAACAATACGTGTTTGGCCGATTTACAAGGAATAGCTATGTCTTAAAGATATGTTAGGAATTTTCTGTGTGCTTTAATCATTTTTCCCATGACAATTTTGAGGAGGAAAAAGTAAAGAAAGAGAGAGAGACTGCCTCCTGACATGAAGTGGGGTAAGTTCTCTCTTTCCATGGAGCAATAGGAGAAATGTCCTCAAATGTGATTCCCCTGTTCCACCCCCAAGAAATCCACTGATCAGGCTGCAGCGTTTTGACAGTGAAACTGTTTGGGGTGGTGATGGGTGGGCAGCCTCTTTCATGTAATGTCTTTTTCATGCCCTTTCCCCGCATTCTCCCAGAAATGAACATACACGTTGACACTCCTTCGGTCCGCTAAACCTCTATGTACATACAAACAAATTATGTTTTACAGAGAAACACCCACACTAAGAGTGGCATGAATGATGCTGAGATTATTCCTACATTGAACGGCATGGCACATTGACTGTGATATCTCACCGAAAAATTAAAAGAAAGATTTGTCATTCTCATCCATCCAAATATAAGTTTCATTGGCTAGAGTAACTCTGTATCATTTTATAGTCCATTTTAAATTCTGTGTTTTCCATTAAGAGTGCTATACTTCATGCGTCAAAAATATGGTTTATGACATTGTACCAGTAACATAAAGCCATAGCCATGGGTAATCCGAGAGAACTGGGTGACTGGAAATTTGTAAACCTGCATGGCATAAAATGGAATTTGTAGGGGCAACTATTCAAGTATGAATAACCAAGTAAATGGGGGCTATGGCCTTCTTTTAGTTGTAGTCAGAATTGGTGAATTGCTCTGTGCTTGTCTACCATAAATATTACACTATTCGAGCTTGTCCTGCCTTATATGATATTATCATAATGAGGACATGTAGAAGTGAGACAGATCTTTATGAGAAAAAACACTGACACAGAACTGTTCAGATGTTCTTACTCAGCATTTCTGTACTGGGACCATATCCATGCTATATACAAAACCAAAACGGGATATGCTTCTTTTGAACTGGTGCATAACGCAAAAAACAAAAGTGGTATGCCAGCAAAGATTGGGTGAACTGAATTCAGACCAAGTTACAAGTTTTAACCCAGGTGACATACTTCAGAAGAGCCTTTGACCACTTCTACCTGTAAAGGAGCAGAGCAATTAATACTCAAATCAAATGTAGCCGTCAAAACATCACTCTTCCCTTTTGTTTTTCTTGTTTTAACCAGTGAGGTTTATCTTGAAGGTGGACCTGGTTAATAAGGGGCACCGAATGAAGAAATAATGACCTGTTAATTGCCTAGTCTCAGACGTAGTACTCCTTATCTTTGTTCTTCTTGCCCTTTGTGGCGGCCTTGGCTACAGCGGCCGTTGCCGTACCCGTCACCGCTTTGTCTTTGACCACCGCCCCGTTGCCCTCGGTGGGGGAGCCAGTGGCGAAGCCATTGCCCTGGTCCGCCTGGTACGAGCCTTCATCACGGTTGCGGTACTTGTACATGGCATATAGCAGGATGAGGATGCACAGCGCTGCTGCCGCCACAATGCCCACCACCATGCCCGTAGTGCTGCTTGACTCCCGGATCACCTCCACGGCACCCGGATGGGCCTTCTCGTCGGGGGTGGTCGGGTCGGCTGTGGGCACATGGGGAAAATTGGGGGGGTACGTTAGTCCTGGCGTGTTTCGGGAGGATGGGGGGGCGGCGGGAGGCAGAAGCACCTGGTCACGGGTGTTCATTTTGCCCGCTGGGATGTGGAGCTGGTCGGGGTTGGTTGTAGGGGTGTAAGGAGGTATGGGGCGGGGTTTCTGGACTCCACCCTCGCCGGCGGCCGCGGCAGGGGGTGGAGGAAGGACTGTCCTGTCAGTGACCATGGGGGAGTTGTTGCTGTAAAAGTCCTCGTCGTCAGATTCCGTCATTTCCCCCGAGCCGAATGCCGATACCTCCACAGGGTCACCGCAGTCTTCTTGGTCTGGAGGACAGGGAGGGTGGGGCGGGAGGATCAGGGACTCTTTGGTGGTCTCGAGGGGTGACAGGAGGGTGGGAGGAGGTGGAATAGCAGGGTAATGGGTGGCGATGGACGGAGGCTCAAGGGAGTCCACTGTTATTATGGGCAACACTAGTTCCCCTCCTGGAAAGGGAAAAAGAGAAGGTAGGGGAAGCCTACATTAGAGCAGAGTTAGGAAATTCTAGCTGGGAGTAATGAGCAATTGTCCCTGCGAAAGCAGAGAGAAACAATGTACTCATTATCCAGAATATTCCTAAAACAAGTAGGACAAGTAGGACAAGTATTGCATTCTGTTCTGTGTCATGAGGTATGTTACCTGAAGGTTTTTGAAAGGAGTAAATATATTTTATTCTCATGTCTCATGTGTATTTATTGATCACAGTGCACCTGCTCATGAGGTTAGCTGGATTTACCCAGTTGAAGGAAACATGCACTGATAAAAGTCATTATAGTAGGCCTACATGGCAGAGATGCTATGTGTCTGTGAAAATCACTTGGTTTGAGAGAGAGAAAGTTAGCACTCAAAAATATCACTTGCTTCAGACGTTATTTCAAGGTTCAAGATTCTGTTAGTGTTACATCTTGTGTACATGTAAGTAAGAGTATACAATTCTTTATGTGCACACTGCATTTTAAACTGGTTTGTTAAGACCACTGGCAGAGAGCACTCCGACAGGTACAAAGCTGTCCAACTCACCTGTTCCTGGTTCACACTCTTCCAGGTCTTCATCGTCGCTAGGGCACTCGGCTGACGCTACTAAAATATCATCAGAGTTCTGGGGCTGGAGAGGAAATGACGGGACAATGTGTTACTGTTAATAATTTGTATCCATCAATCTACCATCTACCTACCTACTGTACCTACCCCCTACCTATTTTTGGTACCTATGTACCTACCTTTCTATATAGATTGAATGACAGAAAACTGGAGAGAGATAGACAATGAGTATGAGAGAGAGGGGGGGGGGGGATAGACACTAGGGACAATCTACAACTGGTAATCACAATCACACTAGGCTAGCGTTTCGTGGCTCTGGGTAGTAATTGTACATACAGGGCATATTTGCAAATTATATCAAAATTGAATGGTGCGCTCTGCAGAGCGCAGATCTTCACCAGGAGGCATAAATTGCAATGATTATAGAAGGACTAAGATTGGTTTCCATGCACCTCACTCATCATGACAATAGCAATAGGCATCACCAAAACTACAATGGATGTTTTGGTTATACACAGAAAGGAGCAGTGGCTGCTCCTTTCTCGAGGGACCTCTTTCTCGAGGACAACCAACTTTGCTGCATCAACAACTACAAAGCACACCTTCAAAGGGAATTGAATTACACAGTCTCTTTTTCCAATTTCAATGAGATTGTAATAACAATAAAGAGGCCTTAGTAGAGAGCTCAATTCAAATAATTACTTCACTTTTGAAAAGCTTTGATTTTTAATAAGCAACTATCATTTTCAAAGGTAAGGTAAGTCATGCATATGCCTAAAAGGCAGACAGGAACAAATGGCAATATGCTGGACCTTGAATGTTCAATGATTTGTATCTGTGGCAGAATGAAGAATAATAGAAGACCCTTTATATCACCCCTGGGGCTGTATTTTGCGTGTCTTAAGTACCAGGTCTTATTCCCTAACTTGAGTAAACTAAAGACCTGGAGGCGTGGTCAATGCTCTTTGGCCACTCAGAATAGCCAAATGGCATTGATCACGCCTCCAGGTCTTTAGTTTACTCAAGTTAGGGAATAAGACCTGGTACTTAAGACACGCAAAATACAGCCCCTGGTGTCTTAAAATAGTGGGATTCCATGAAACACTACACCTGTTCAGTTAATTACTCCCTTAATAAGAGAGGGTGGAACTAATTAGTGAAATCAGTGGTGCAGTTTTGATGTTGGGCTGAAACCCAATTACACTAATTAATACTAATTAGTGAAATCACCCAATGTACAGTAGTGTTGCACCGAAATAAAAACCTGGATGCACCCAACCCTTCATACTGTAGCTCATACCTTCAGCGTACTGTATGCACCAGTGCTGTACACAGAGGTCTAAGTAATCTGACTGTCAATCCAGCCCCCTCTGGTGTAATGTGTGCAACACCGTGAAAGTGAAATCGCCTGGTGTAGCATTGTGTCAGAGGGGAAACCCGAACAAGAAGGCACACGCATGCACACTCCATGACTTTGATGGCCATCGTCAGATTAATATACACCCTCTGACCTTTGAGATGCTCTCCCTCAGGCTGGGAGAGCGCTGACGTCGAGTGGTGGTGGTAGCCATGGTGGTGGTGGTCTCCATGATAGTGGTGGACATGTCAGAGGGGGCCAGCGGCGTAGCTGAGGTGGTGTCGGTGGTCAACACAGACAGAGAGTCTCCGACCAGGCGGAGGTTGCCCTCTGCCAGGACGCTGGGGTCGTTCTCGGCTGCTAGCTTCAGAACCTGCAGGCCATTGTAGTAGAGTCCAGATACCTGACCCTGGAAAGGACGTCCTTTGTCGCTACCACCGATCCTTATGGCCGCCTGACTGTTGAAGATGGTCAGCTGTCTCCCTATTGGTTGGGAGAGACAGAGTGAGAAGGAAGGGGTGGGAAAATAGTGGAGGGGGATAGGGAGGGAGGGATGGAAAAAGATGGGAGGGGAAAAAAGGGAGATAAAGAAGGGAGGGGGAGAGAAACAAGGGGGAAGAAATAAGGAGTGGAGGGAGGGAGAGAAAGAGAGGGAGAGCGGGAAGAGGGAGGGAGAGAAAGAGGGAGAGAGGGAAAGGAGGAAGAGAAAGAGGAGAGAGGGGTGATGGCGAAAGAGGGGGAAAATGGCAGAAATAAAGACAGAGGAGGAAAAGAGAATGAGAGAGCGATAAAGAGAGAGAGAGTGGGATAAATAATAACGGTATATTCTTCAACCCAGATGGGCCTCTGAGATTCTGTGTATGGCAAATTTAATTAATTTTTATTTAGTTTTTAGCTGACCTAATGGTTAATTTGAAAGACAAACTATTTATATCAGTGGTAACTGATGCATGTTTCCAACTTACGACTTTAGGTTACAGGTTACAATGACGGGCTAGCGCCTTACAGACATTATTTAGGTGCCTATTTGAGTGTTTCTAATAGGACAACGGTAGTGGTCTGGAGTTGACTGCAGACGTAGTAGAGTAGGACTCACATATTATGTGCTGGGGAGAAAGGACCAGCATGTAATACCTTTTTCTAATATGGCCCGGGAGACGGGTCCAGCCCTCAGGATGCTTTTTGCTACCTTCTGTCCACTATTATTTCCTACTTTCCTTCCTACTACAATTGCGTAAATAGTCATGACATTTAGCAGGGAGTATCCTGAATTAAAGAAAGTAGCTAAATATCTAGCCATAAATAGCCATTCTATTTAGAAATATCATCCACAACATCCCCAAAATGGTAAAAAATAATTAAAAATAAATAAAATAAAATTGGAAGATTCTCAATAAAGAATGATTATTTTCCAGCACGTTATAGTGAATATCATTGCCAAAGTTCATAAGCTTCAATTTCCCAAGATGACCTTTCAATCTTGAAAATTGCAGTAGGCTATAGTGAAATTATACCTCGAATCAGAAAGAAATTAATTTTCAGTCACTACTCTTTCAGATGTGGTAAGCTTATTTCTTGCATCTAACAATAATGTCCATACAGTACATTTGAAGTGAAGAACATGAATCAATAATTGTTTCAATGGGAAACAAATCTTCAGCCATCTGGTTGATACTGATCAGCATATTTCCCAGGTCAAAAATGATGTCAACTGTGAATGATTTGGAGTAAAGAAGACATTTTATTTTGCTTGAGGTAGATAATGAGCCTCAAATCAAACTCTTTGTGGTTTGAAAAAAATGTTGCAGGTAGAATTTATTTTGACATCAATCCAGAATGAAATTCTACGTTGACAGGATTTAGGAGATGACAAGACTTAGGAGGATCTCTTCCACCTTATCTGCAGAACTTGAGTAGTACAGTAAATCGGTGGTTAAGTCGGTGAACATTCAAGCCATTAACTATAAACTGCTCACCACACAACCGATACGATCCATTTCAGCTGATTTAGGAGAAAAGACGATACAGATCTACAACCTCCAAGCGCATTGCAATTGCAATGTGTTGTGAGCTTGTAGATTCACTGTTTTGTATTTTTTTTAATATTTTGATATAGACCTATAAAAATCAAAATGCTAATAATACTAGTACAAAATAAGTCTTAAGTGATTAAAACAAGGAAAGGCCACATCACAAAATGATGGTATCCTGTAAAATCTCAGACGATATATCTAGTCTCATCACAATATTGATATACTCCAACATACAAGTGAAGCAGTGATATTGACCCCCAAGTGCTGGAAAATAACCATTTTTGATGAGAATGTGTCAGTAATTGTTTTGTATTTTTGGAGATACATAAAAATAACAGAATATTATTTTGCAAATCTTCTCTATTTTCAGGATACTCCCTGCCAAATATCATACTTGATGGCTATTAGTCAATTGTAGTATTTACATTTTCATTTACATAATTTCACCAGAAACAAAAAGGGTTTTCATATTGGGGAAACTTGTGATGGCAAAGGTTAAAAGAAAAAAAAGCAGCAGGAAACCTCCTGAGGGCTGGACCTGGCTTCCAGCCTATCACACATTGTCTGCTCACATTATACAGTAGGTTAATATCATGTCTTTTAGCATTGTGGACACTTGGAATTACATAATTACTGCGCTTCAGACTGAAGCTTTGTCAATTCAAGAACTTGACTGACAACTTGGCCTTCTTAGGCGGGCACATTAAAATGATTCTATATGGACTCGCCATTGTTTCTGTTCCCTGGCTGCAGCTACAGCAATCTGGCTCCAGTGTTGTCAGCAGCTTTGCTGATAAGAAGTATTATATCATAGGTGGGGGATTGCAGTATTTAGCCTGTCTCACGAGAATACTTATTAGCATAGCTAATAGCTGCAAATAGGACAGCGATCTGCTGTAGCAGTCTGTCAGTGCCTGATCCCCTTCCCTGTCACTGTGAAACTATTCAACAACAACAAAGAAACATCTATTGGAACTGGAGATGGCTGTCCGGGTACACGCAGCACAAGATATAAAATTTCAGGGAGGGGAACAGCTGAAGTTATAGCAATAAATAGTCTGATAGGGGTTGGGGTTAATATCAGTTTAGGATTGATTAATGAGGCCATGTTAGCATAGTTAAAATATACTGTGTATTAGTTTCATATATGGTAATAATGTTAGCCAGAATTTTTATATTTTTACATATTTTACCATAAATGAGCCACAGAAGAGGAATTGCAGCATCTAATTACATACATGTATTATTAAGAGGGTTGGATGGTTAGTCAGGGATTATATGTTTTAGTTAACAGGTTTAAAATATCTGAAAAGGTGCAGCCATTCCACAAGTGGTAAGGATGACAAGGGAGGGCTAACAAATTACACTTTAATAGTATTTACCGCATTATTTCAGATTCTGTTGACATTTACATTAAATATGAGCTCCAAATTCATATAGTGAAATTTGGAGTATTATTTGGTTGACAGGATTTGGTCCTCGTCACCCTTGTCTCCTGGCACTGCACCTCTCATGGGGGACAGGTGTAAGGGTTTAGGAAATATTTAATGGATTAATTAATTAATTAATTATTTATTACCTTTATCGAGTAGCCATTCGTCAACTACTCGACCAAGTCTGTATGGAATTCTTTGCCTAGCAATAGCCAGTCGTTCATTATCATAGTGCCCTTCAGAAGAGTTTGGAGAGACAGGTTATAGGTTAAAAGTCTGGAAGTTGAAAGATCACAAGGTTAGAAACAGGATTATCAAGATTAACAGGTTTAACAAGTTGTACATTTTAACCCAGATCTGAGTTAAAAAGAAACTTGTGCTTTACTTAGTATCTAGTTAGAGGTATGCACTGTAACAGCAGTACACTAATTAGGATAATGTTTAGGATATTTATAAAATTCTAGCCTAGTTAGTGGTGATTGGCTAGTTAGTGTTCAGAAAACACATAAAGATGTACACAAAAATCAACTAATTGAAGAAAACAAGTAATAGATTATTACAATATAGATGATTACAGATTATTGTGATTTAGTCACACATGCATTAAAAATAGCAAGCAGTTCAAAACATTATATGAACAACCAGGAAGATTCATTGTTCTGGACAGTAACATACAGTACATATTTATGATAGAAAACGATAATGTGATTTGATAGATACTGACATACATGGATGACACAAACAGGGGAAAAAGGTGAGACAAACACAACCAAAGTCCAAAACAATTACCGGTAAACCCCCCCTCCCTTCAGTCATATGTGTTTCATGTTGAGGTAATAGATGTGTATTATCCATTATAGTCCTGATATTCATATAATCCCTAAAGTTTAACACAATCTTTTCAACAATGGATTTTAAAATGTACCATAGTCTTGGTTTTGCCAGATGAAGCACTAAAGAACAATGTTAATACCAATGTCTCTGAAAGAAGGAATGTTATTTTTACCAGCTGAGTCTATCATCGATGTGCAAGCTAGTCCTCTGGTCCTCTAGTCCAGTTGGCTTTCTCATTGGCTAAACTGAGATGCGATGTTTCTGTGTGTGTTCTCATTGGCTAAACCGTGATACACTGTTTCTGTGTGTGTGTGTGTGTGTGTGTGTGTGTGTGTGTGTGTGTGTGCACGCTTGCGCACCGCAAATATGTCCGGGTGGAAACGAACGACTCAGAACACAATAGTTTCGCCTTAGAAAATGTAGGTTCCTACCTAAAATACTGCGCTGAAACTGACAGAGGCATTTACAGCGGACCCCCGCAGATAATAATAATAATAAAGCTGGTAATTAATTGATTATAAAATCAATTTGGGCTTGTTCTATTAGAACTGAGTGTTAAGTTAAGTTAAGTGTAAAGCGTTGTAAAGTTGTTGTCTTGGTCTCGTCATGGGAACACATAGACTGATCCAGGCATGATGCAGTGCCACTTGAACCATAGAAACCCTATTCTGGTCATATCATAATAGGCAAACATTCTTTGAAAATAGCCAATCTATAAGCTTACAATGCAATGCGTTAAGAAGCTTTTAGATATCGTCTATTTTTGGGAGAGATTTGGTGTGGAGGGGAAAAAGGAGGAACCAAGTGCAGACCCCAGTCAATGAAGTTTAGGGTTTAAGTGGATAAGAATGAATTAAGTAAGTGGATGAGGAATGAGTTGTGTCTGTGATTAGTCATCAGGTTTTCATTAACATTTGTGTATTTTTCACAAAATTGACAATATTCACATGGCAACGATCGTGTCCATTATTGTCCATTTAGCCCTGTGTTGGTATCGGCTAGTCTGCACCTTCGCATCGCACTTGGCAATCATTTTGCTCTTATGCAATACCTGGAGTAGTTACTCATCCAGTGTATGATGTACGACCGACAGACAGACAGACAGACAGGCAGACAGACAGACAGACAGACAGACAGACAGACAGACAGACAGACAGACACACTTTTTGGCCCCAAAGAAATTCCAGTTGGCACAGTATCAATGTTGTTTTAATTTAATATGAATACACCGTAGAAAGCAATGATCAAATTTGTATAGTTGTCTATTTGAATTCACAAATAGAATAGAGACGGAAAAACCAAATTTTTTTGGAGAGATACGCACGCACACAGCCACCCACCGACACACCCACCGACACACACACACACACACACACACACACACACACACACACACACACACACACACACACACACACACACACACACACACACACACACACACACACACACACACACACACACACACACACACACACACACACACACACACACACACACACACACACACACACACACACACACACATTCTCAGCTTAACTGCCACCTTTCCAAGGTGCTGATGTAACTCACTGTTACAAATAAACATTAACTGCTAGATGTACTAAGCAGGGTGACTTGAATTACTGGTAAATATCTTCATTCAAGATAGTTATTTGTTGTTTTGTGTTGTACGTCCCTGTGGCTGCTTCATAAAGAGTTTGAAATATATCTGCTCATAAAACGTCTCGCATTAATATTGATCTGTATGTGGAAAACAAAGAGTGTTGACTTGCAATTTGTCAAAAGGCACATTTCCATTTCGATTATGACCTTCTTACAAGTACATTGCAAAACTATCCCCAAAGTTATGAGACCTGTGTGACGAGCAGACCTGGAAGTCCCTCTCACTATTCAAGGCTGTCACCCTAACTTCTCTCTCTCTCTCTCTCTCTCTCTCAGACTTGTCAAGGATGTTCTCTCTCAGACTTGTCAAGGATGTTCTCTCTTTATGAGAAAGTTATTTTCTCTTCTCCCTGCTTTTTCAGAAACACACCTAGTATAGTACGCACGCACCCCAACTTGACATCATCTCTCTATCTAGAACACAGTTCTTCTCTATGATCTTACCTGGTGGATAGCGCTCTATGACTGGCTGGTTGTCCACCTGGAGAGTGGCGTTGCCACCACTGCGTGTGAAGCGCACAACGTGGTACTTGCCATCATTTACTATGACCGCAGGCTCATCGATGGTGATATCATCTGTTCCAACATTGAAGATAACACCAATCTTTCCTTGATCCTGCAGGTGAAAGAAAAGGGAAAAGAGACACAGAAAGCAAGAGTGAGTAAGATTAGCACAGTGAAGTGTGATCTGTATTAAAACAAGATATCGTCTTTCGGAAAAAAACATCAAACAAAAAACATAGATAAGATGAAAACAATTTGCACTTTATAAAGGCTAGAAGGTCCCATAAGTCCTGACACTTCAACACTTGCTCCTAAATTCAGCTATTATGGTGTTTTCTTTCTTTCAATAAGAGAATCTAGCATTTGTTAACCCTCTCCAAAGAGCACTTGGTCTCAGTTGGCTATAATTACGGACGGACGCAGCGCTCCTACAGTATATCTCTTAAATGTATAAGAGTACCTAGCATGTGGGTAACAGATTGGAGGGTTATTATTTATTTAGACATATTACGCTATCTAAAAAAATCACATCTGTGTGAAGTGAGGGGCTCTCTTATCATCATACATCATCTCTTTCCGGCCAATCACAATTTGCGTCTTCACTTTTGTCTTCAATGTTTGTGTCATAGGTGGTGGTAGCAAAACAATGTTTGTGTTTACACAAAACCTTAAAGCTGGACATATTAGGTAACCTGACTCCGCCAGCTGGTGGCAGCAGTGAGTTCCTCCTCCTGCTCCCATCTGGTCTCTTCCGGGCAGAGATGATGCACTCCGATCAAATTCTGATCGGAGCGATATGCGGCCGTATGCGGCCGCTAGAGGCGGGATCAAACGTGAGACTGGTGACGTATTGTAGCTGTGCCACAGGGCAAATGTAAACATAACAGGACTACAACTCGAAATTATTAAGGAGATATTAGATTTTTCTCCCGCTGCTTCGGGTTAATCGTTTCTGCTTGAGAGAGACCAGATGCAGGCAGGAGGAGGGAAGTTGTGTACTCAATACTGCCGCAATCTGGCGCAGTCAGGTTACGTAGGAGGGCCCTCAAAACAATGTGCAGGCTCTGCTGTGTGAAAGTTAAAGGTAAAGTTAAAGATAAAGTAAGAGAAGGTATAAAATCTAGATTTCATTGTGTAAAGCACTTTGGTCAATCATGATTGTTTTAAATGTACTATATAAATAAAGCTTGATTTGAAGGTTGCTGTTTCTTGGCTGCTGTAAGACAATAAAGTAGGGATGCACCGAATGGGAAATTCTTGTCCGAAACCAAATACCGAATAATAGAAACAGTTGGCTGAAAACCCAATATCCGAAAATGACTACTATATATATATATATATATATATATATATATATATATATATAGACTCCTGCAGTGCGTCCTCGTGGCCACACACGGTAACTGAGACTTTGCGGTCCCAGGCTGAACTGGAGGGGATCTCGGAGCAGCAGTGAGCAAACCCAGACAGAAAATCAGGAGTGGAGCCCCTAAGGCGGCTAGGTGTCACTGCTGACCCCCTGCCGCCAGCTCCTGCAGGCAAACTGATGCCAGATGTACTGCCTTGCTTTCCTCTGGATCACATCAGCACGGTCGAGAGGGGGATTTTGATGATTGGGCAACCCAGGATCTCCATACACCCTGCCCAGGCTTGCGCCCTGGAGAGGTCACTCCAGCCTCCCCCTGGAGGGAGGAAAAAACACGGAAGCTGGCAGTCTAATGCGCATAAGTTTCCACCCGATTTGCGGAGAAAGCAGAGCGCCACGGACCAGTTTTGACGGTGGGAGGAATCATTGTATTCCATTGGTTCCATCCACCAGTGCTGGCGTTATCCTGTTGGGGCATTGGGTAAAGCTCAACTAGCGGACGTCAACACTAGCAAAAATAAATAGGATGAAAACGAAGAAAACGAAATCGAAGTTAGCTCTTCGAGTAGCAAGCTGGAATGTCAGAACCATGCGCACAAGGCTCTCTGACAGCCTTGACCTCATCGACGACTCACGCAAGACAGCCATCATTGACCGCGAGCTCCACTGACTTAATGTTGACATCACTGCTCTCCAAGAGACACGTCTCGCTGACTGTGGCTCTCTGAAGGAAAAACACTACACCTTCTTCTGGCAGGGCAAGAGTGCAGAGGAGACCCGGGAGTATGGGGTGGGATTCGCAGTGAAGAACACTCTGCTTCCCATGATAACCCCACCGACAGGAGGCTCTGAGAGGATCCTTACAATCCGCCTTTCCACCAGTAGCGGGCCAGCCAACCTGTTGAGTGCCTATGCCCCGACTCTCTGCTCACCACCAGAGTCAAAAGATAGGTTTTACGAGGAACTTGATGCGGTTGTCAAGACCTTCCCTAAGACTGAGCCTTTGCTCCTCCTGGGAGATTTCAATGCCAGGGTAGGTGCTGACCATGAATCCTGGCCTGACTGCCTTGGTCACTTTGGAGTGGGGAACATGAATGAAAATGGACGTCTGCTAGAATTGTGCTGCTACCACAAGCTTTGCATCACCAACACCTTCTTTCAGACAAAGCCCCTGCACAGGGTCTCCTGGAGACACCCCAGATCTAAACGTTGGCACCAACTCGACCTCATCATCACGAGGCGTGAGGCACTTAACAGTATTCACCTCACACGAACGTTTCACAGTGCTGACTGTGACACAGACCACTCGCTAGTCCTCAGCAAGATCAAGCTACAGCCAAAGCAGATCCATCACACCAAGCAGAAGGCTCGTCCACGTATCAACGTAATCATGACCACCCAGGCGCAATCCATCGTCATCACTGACGGACGGATGCCTATGATGATATATATATATATATATATATATATATATATATATATATACACACACACACACACACACACACACACACACACACACACACACACACAGTCACACACACACACACACACACACACACACACACACACACACACACACAGTCACACACAGTCACACACACATACATATTATTTACTAGTTATTGTACCATTGCTGTCATAGCTGTACAAAAGGTAACCCCAGTTCTTTGACTATTCGGTTTTGTGCATCCGTCAGTGCATCCCACTTCTTGTGAGACACTAAGCCACTTCTTGTGTTGAAAGGTTCATAGGCTCTCTCCTTCATTTGGGATTGTCCTCCCAGGGTGGCCAACTCTAACTCAGATTCCCTGATGTGGATGACTGTTGTCGACAGAGTCCTGCTGTTTCTGTCTGTCTTTCTCTCCTTTCTCTCCTCATTGACCGTCAACAATTCTTTTAAAGGTCAGAGCTGCTTCACTAGCCAACCCTCTGGGTGGCAGAGAATCCCTTGTTTGTGTTTGTGTGTGGTGGTGCCTTTGCTCAAAAATCTGTAAAATGAGGCAAATTTGTAAATGGTTGAGAAAAAAGGTACAGTTGTACTTCTAAAATGTATTGAATTGACAAAACCCCTTATTTTACATAATGCATATTATGTAAATTACTAAATTATATTAAATAAATATATTATATATTTTTAAATGATGAACTTCAGATGAGGTGTGCTTACCATAAAGAAGTACTGTAATACCATGCATCTGATTCTGTATTCCTTTTTTTGTCATGAGAGCTATTTTGAGAGAGAACAGAGACATTTCTTTGTGTACGTAGAATATGTTAAAGATGAAGTGCCGTGATTTTTGTACTTCTTCTATTTTGCATGTGTCTATAGTTAACATTACTCTAATAGACCCCCAGGTGTGGTTATAATATTCAAATATGTCTTGCCTGTGTATTTTTGGTTTCTTCCTGAAAGCCTTTGAGTCAAAAGTCCCAATCGAAATAACACAATTTTAGTGACATCATAACCCTAACCCCCCCACATTATCATACAGCAACAGGTGTGGGTGAGGCTTAAGTTCAGGTAGGTATACAGGAAGAAATCACGGTCTTTAATAGTTTTCTGGTGATGTGTTACTGGTTATGTATCTTTCAGTTTTTTCTAAGGATGTTAACAATAGATGAACATATAGGTCCTAGCTTCATCATCATACTATATACTATAATTGTCTGAATGTCTGAATGTGTGAATGTGTGTCACTGTAACTGCCGTAGCTCCTCACTGCTTGCACCAATCGCTCCCACTTTTCACACAGGCATTGACCATAATAATTTAACAAATTATAAATTAATAATGAATTTATTAGTGAATAAAAAATGCGAAAACGCACCAGGGCGCAGTACCCCCCGCAGCCGGCAAGTATTTCACAAAGGGGAAGGGCTAGTGGTAATAATTTACAAAACTGCTGAAAATAATTAGCTTCACGTACATTGTCTTGAAGTGGCAGAATGTGGGGGTGGAGATTAAATAAGAGGAGCTACAATATGAAAAAAGGTAATGAAAGGTAATGAGATATGATCAAATGAGATGAGATGATATGAGATAAAATGAGATTAAACAGGATTAGAGAATGTGAGGTGAGGTACAGTACTGTAAGGTAATGAAAGATGAGGTACACTAACCTAAACTGATTAGGAGTAATTTTCAAGATTCAAGATGTTTATTGTCACAAGGATGTACAATACATGCATTGTGAAAAACCTAGGTTGGGGGAACTGATATGGGTTAAAAACCCATATCAGCACACAAGGCCTTTCTTAATTCCACAGAAGATGTTCATCGTTTTTTTTGTTATTTAAAAAAAAAAATGCCTGGGGGAGGAAACTGCCATGTTGTGTAACCAGGTTGTTCATCATTCATAGCATTGAATTTACAGCGAGATTAGAAACAACATTTGTGCAATCCTTGAACGATCACGTAAGAGTGAAGTGCCAGGATAAGTGTCTGACTAATGTCAGACAAGGGAAAATGTAAATTAACACAACAAGATGGTACCGACGCGAGGACTGGATTCAGAAAGAATTACTTAAACCATGCAGACGAAAACACATCTCTGTCGCTGTGACAGTGGCATCTACTGGGCTGTGTAAACCTGGCCTCAGTGCCGCACTGTCATCCCGTTATCTCTGCCTCTAAAATCCCACTGCCCTTTCATTTAGGCTGACAGTAAAATGCATTTGGCAGGTGTTCGGTATTAAAAACAGTGGCACCGTTGGAGACCCGCGGTGTCTCATTAATCACTTTCTAGGCCACAGATGGCACCTTTTGACTTCTACGGAGGGAGAGCTCTCTCTTCCAACGTGCATGTGTAACTGCGGTGATGCTACACACTACCGTCGCCATGCTCGGCTTCACTTCGCTCGTCGAAACACTCCCAGCGCACCACCTCTTAATTTGGCTTCTGGTTTCAATTCTGCTAGACTGGATTAGTCTGTTCAACCTGTGAGGTCACAAGAGGGGGCCATTTGAGGCATAATGACACTCCCAAACACAGTCTTTGGGAATATTGCAATGTTGCATTGGTTGAATTTACCATGGCTCTCATGAAGGCCCTTAAAACTAGGCTCCAGACTTCCCAAAACAAACTGGTCAGGCTCCTACTTGGCCTCACCCCCCGAACCCACCTCACCCTTGCCCACCGCTCTCAAAGGGCACCTACGGACGGCTACAATTCCAAACTGGCCCCCGTAAAAATCTGAATCCCCCCGCCGCCCACCCCCTTTTCCCCTCACTGTATATGTTTCTTTTCCCTTTTTACCTCCTTTATGATGAATTCCTGTTCTGTTCTTTGACTACATACAGTAGAAGTGTCTATTTGTACGTCTCTAAATGTTTTGATGAATTGAGTACAAAGGAGTAGTGCGATCGGCAGAGCGCATCAGGGGAGGCGAGGTCCTCGCACTCCAGGAACTGTACAAAAAGCCTTGTGTAGTCAAAGCCCAGCACATCATCAATGACAAGAACCACCCAAGTCACAAGCTGTTCAACCACCTACAACAAACCGCGGTCGGGCAAGGGGTCCTATTGCACTATCAAGACTAGTACCACCAGATTCTGGAGCAGAACAGCAGAACAGGCGGTGTAGGCTGGTCTCAGACCTATCGGTGGATTATACAAGGGACAAGTGACTTGGATTTGAGCTTTTCCGCCGTGTTCAGTTTTTGCTTCTTTTTTGCACCTTAACTAATGTTCATAGGTATATCATGCACAGAATACATCTGCTGCTATGTTCACTGCTGTGTATCTCAGGCACCATGTAATTATGTAGATGTTTTGAATTTATCTTGTTAGATCTCCTTCCCAGTGCCCCCGTTTCCGCCACGGTATTCTGAAGCCCGCTATTCCGACGCATCGCCATTCCGACTTGCCGCATTACTAACCCTACCCTTAACCGCACACGGAAGCCACGTAGTCAGAATGGCGGTGCATCGGAATGCCACTGTGTCCCCGCCCCCCCGCTTCTTCTTCCCTTTCTATTTTCAACGAAAATTAACGATACAACGAGCACAAAACTAATTTCACCCACTTCTTTACTTCTGTAAACCTGACAATACAGCTGATTCTGATTTGGTACAAATGTGCACTTTGCGCATAATGCATGAGCCACAGCTGGTACAATCAGGTGTGGGTGGCTCAAATCCAGTCCTTTTCTAGTGCAGATAATGCTTATTTGAATATTGTACAAAACAATTAACTACTGTCTCTCAACCTGCTAGCTGCTATAAAGGCAGACCATCCATTGTCACTGTTGATGCCTGAAGATTTTTTAGGGGCGCTATCCCCTCCAACTCCTGGCTTTGTGTGTGCCCCTGTGTCATGTGGAAGCCAAGTATATAGACTTGTTTCCTTTAAGTACTGTATGCCCCCTGTGACGTCATGTGGCAGCCAAGTCTATGCACTTTTTATGTTTTCTTTAAGCATGCCCCCGTGACGTCATGTTTGTGCGTGCCCCAAAGACGCCCCTCACATCACACAAGTGATTATTTTGTGAAGCATTACTGCATTCAGCATGCAGGCATGCAGTAAAAAGTACAAGGGCTCCATCCATATTTAGTATTCATAAGGCAGCAACGGAGCACTGAGGCCATCAGACCAAGGAGGAGGCCACAGGGTTTCCTTATGCTAAAATGTAGGTCTGTCCTCTGCTGACTCAGTTTCACAGTGGAATCGCAATATGGCCCCAATCCACCTGGTTGACTGCTGACTCAAAGTATAGACCCTCTTCACTCTGTTAAAAGCTTGAATAAACAAGTGACCGGCCTTTTGCAGCTTTCCCAATTTTCTCAGTACTACTTCAATATCCATGTGTTTTGGTACATTAAGCTAGTCTGGCACATTCTGTCACGGCTACCCAGCCTCCTACCTAGTTGTTTTGACAGAGGGCATTAGCTCTGCGAGAGGCATTTCCTAGGAGCAGCTGGCTCCATACTTGAGCTGGAGAGTGAGTGTGAGGGGGTTCTTAGACTCTGGCAACCTGCAGCTACTCTTTTGATTCACATGCACTGTGCATTCCCATAGCTGCGGGCCATGGCTAAAAACATCAGAATAAATTTGAGCGGGGAAAAAAGGATACCTCGAAACTTAAAATACAGGAAAACACACAGCTGAAGTGAAACACACAGGATGACACAAATAATGTCTTCTGTTTTGGGCTATTGCTGTTCAATTTGAGCATTTCAAAATGTGCTGGGGATATGAGCCTTATTATCATACACAGTATCTGACTGCGTCCATGTTTTGCCATTTCACTGTCTCCATCTACTGTGACCAATTCAAACCATTTTATTTCCGCTTGATTAGAAACCTGCACATGTGCGCTGCTCATCTAAATCCTCATTGTTAGCAGCACCACATTTGTGCTGAAAAGCGATGTCACTGCACTGCATGGAGTGGACAGTGGTTGGGGCGTGGACAGTGGTTGTGACATTGTCTGTGTTTACAGACAAATCTCGACTTCATAAAATATGGATGATGTAATGACCATAGTCAGCCAGCACTGAACTTGCCTGTGAAATGCATCATGGGAATTATAGTACACTGAGGAAGGCAGAAAGAGACAGACTGTTGTCTGGTTGTTTCTGTGTTCTTGTCTGTGTCTGACGTGTACAGTAGGCCTATGTGTGGTATAGTTTTTGTGTTAGTGAAATTTACATTAGGTTATTGCTGTGCTTATCTATTTGTTGTGTGTACCTTTTTTTGTTAAATAGAAATTGACATATTTTATGGTAAATAAATAGCCTTTATTGGTTCTATGGACTATGATAACAATCAACAACTACAGTCATTGAAAGGCACTAAAGCATGATACCCTTAATGTAAACTGCACATGCTGCTAAATGCATTTGTGCATTAAAGGGAAACGTCTCGCATGCCTCCAGAGACCTGCTATCCTTGGTTCCTCCATGCTGCACAGGGTGCCACGCTAGCCAGCTGTGGCAGTGTTGGCTGGACCTCCTGTATGCCCTGGCCTGGTACATTCATATCCCAAATTCCCTACATCCACTGCTATACGAGATGTTTAAGATACATATTTATATTTAAACGCATTCTGCCTTGTAATATATATATATTTTTTCCGGATTGTTCATGTCTTCCATATTAGTCTTATACTTATACTTAGTTTAGTATTATATGGATTGATTGATTGATTGATATTTTACAGTATGTAGAATGTGTACATTTCAAACAAAAGTCAATACAAACACTGCTACTTTGAGGATGAAACCATGAAAAGCATGCACTAAGACTTGTTTACATCAGCTCCATTTTAAATTCATCAGAACATTAAAGATGTACAAATATACACTTCTTATGGTTATATGGTGTTCTACTCTATCCCATCCCACCCTTTTTTGTGGACAGCCGTCTTCTGTCTCAACATAGCTTTAACAAAGGCTCTAATGACAGAGGTCTCACAAAGAGCCGAGGGCCAATGCATATTCCCAAAGTGGTGTTGCCATTAACGAGACAAGACAGCAAGAAACGGACGTGCGCGGCAACTATCAATGACACACATCAGTTATTGTGAGACACGGTGGTCTTCAGCAATATTGCACCGACAACAGAGTGGACTTGTGAATGATATGAATAGAGAGACCAAACAACAGTCAGCGTTGCAGTTTGAAATGAATTTTGAAGGGTGGTCGGACAGCCATCCAAAGAGAAATTAGATAGGAAATGGAAAAACATGGTGTGGAAAAGATAAAAGCCTTATTTAAATAGAAAAAGATTGAACAATTACTGTCAGACGGCTGCTGGGAGGTGGAGACATTATTTGGTATGAATTATGTAGAGCACTTTGCTGAATGAATCTGATACAAACCGTGTTACACACCAATAAAACTGATGGAAATGTGTATATCAAAATCTCTTCTAGGCTTGAATTGTTCCATAATTCCCTCTTTGAAACACATCACACCATGACAGCAGAAGCCAGAAGCAGCTTTAGAGATTTGTATTGTGTGTTCCTGTAAATCACTGATCACTGATTTCATGTTTAGATTTTTACTTCCATATACAATGACCCGTTATGATGCAACATACTCTCAAGCCGTAGAGTGTGATACTGACAGCTGTTGAGCCTCAGATGTTAGTACTTGCTAATATGAACTAATCACTAACATTTCTCATGATCTCTGAACATGGTGACACTGTGATTATCACAATTTAGGCATTTAGCAGATGCTTTAACCAGAGAGACTTACAATAAGGTAAACACAACATACATCAAATGCAGAGAGACAGTGTAGTCGAGTGACTCAAGAAACCTACTAAACTAAGATCATGTGTAAACCGAGAACCTAGCTTCAGTCTAAACAGTTACTATTAAAATAATAATATGTTCATGTAACTATAGGGTACAAGGTAAACAATAAACCTAGCATCTGTCTAAATAACGTGAGCCACTCTGTCCATGCTTCTCACGATGCTTAAACGATTCAGTAGTCCACTGTCAGATTCAGTAGTACAAAGAAACTGAGGGGTGAGTTTAGTGAATGATAAGGTGACGTTGCAGGGCAACAGCATTGATACGATGCCAAACTGGTGTTTTTTCCCCACCCACGCACCACAGACCAATCAGAAGCCACAGGTCCATTTCAACTTGGAGATAGAACCCTTTCCAGACTGAGTAGCGAGTGATAATTCAGATTCACGGAACGCAGCAATTCTATAGGGTCTATGAGTTGTTACAGAATACAATAACAGTTGTCCACCACAAGCCATTGAAGCCAATGTAGATCCAAGGTCACACTAGACCATGAACATCCCATTTTGATTTCATTGTTTTGAACAGTTACAGTACATCTCTTTATAATAGCCATAGTATTCTATTAAATGTTCATGTTCGGTAGTTATATATTAATTACATGAGTTTATATTAATGATACAGGCCTTTTGAGAGTAAAAAAGGGTTAGGGTTAGGAAAAACGGAAAATCACAATTATGACTTTGATGGTAATTTAGAATATTTATGCACTTCATATACTAATATAAACCCCCTCAGTCATTCTGCAATTATTCATCATCTTGCAGCATTGAATAAAAGCCAAGCAATCAACTTAGGTCAGTTCAGTTCTATAAAAGCTAATCTGAAAACCCATTGAAATCCTTATGCGTATTCTCTTTTACCATGAAGCTCATGTCATCATCCGTTTTACGTCTGGAGACTCCCGTCCAGGACAGGCTTCAGACGTGTCTCCTCAGGAGACTTGGCTCAGATCTGACTCCATTTTATAAACCAGAAAATCTTTTTATTCATAAGAAACAGAAATATGTTGTTAAAGACCACATTTTACTGCAGGGCCATGACACTCAGCAGATGGTGAATTTTGGACTAATTTTGTGAGCAAAATAATTGTCAAGGCAAAGCGCCTATTTTCAGACCAAGGTGCCAAAAAAAAGAACAAAAACAAAAAATGTCCATATGAAACTCAGAGACATGACTGCAAAGAACAAAACACTCTATTATTAAATAAAAGTCTTAAGGTGCATGATGCATAATGTCATGAAAGCCTTATTTATTTATTTCGCAAAATCAATCAAACTCATCCACTTTTTGGTACAATTATCTTTTCCTCGTTCCCTGATTTCCTAAAAACACTCATGTGATCTTGTCACTGTTGACCCTTAATGGATGGTACTGAAACTACATGGATGGATGGAATCCACATGGAATCACTGCTATTTCGTTTCACCTGCCAGTGTGGAGGAACTAGTGCAGTTTACAAAGAATGCTCTCCCCATCCTGCTTCCCTCCGGCAAACAAGGCTAATTGTGTTTATTGGAATCAAACTCATTCTTAAACAATACATTTTCTTCCTCCGACCCCCCTCCGAAATCCGGTTTTCTGTTTGACATATCATAAAATATATAAAATGGACACCACCCAATAATAGCAGCACAATTGCTTTAGTGCACCTGCCATTACAGTATGTAACACTACACTGAGTCTGTTAATTTAGATTAGATTACTGATCGAGTAGATGGTCCACAAAAAGGGCTAAATACAATGCACGGATAATAGATCAATTTAGCGCCCAGGCCGTAGCGTAACGGTCTGGGCACCGGACTGGTAATCCAGTCGCAGTGTGCCGCGGGTTCGACTCCCGGACCCGACACGGCCTTTACTGCATGTCATCCCCCCATCTCTCTCCCGTTTCCTGTCAGCCTACTGTCTGTCCCTTCAAAAATCAATAAAAGGCGTAAGCCGCAAAAAAAATAAAATAAAAAAAAAATAGATCAATTTAGCTATCAAGGCCTGTTTCAAACAGTATGACATAGTCTGAGATTTAATTTAATTTTTTTTTTTTTGTAAAGAAGTAGTAGTCCATTAGGCCTTTTCGTCAATAATTCAAGCAATTTCCTTTTGAATTGTGGACTCAGAAACACAGCTTAAGTGCAAGCAGGCTTACTCTACAACTGGTACAACATCATCCCACTGAGCACAAACTATTCACAACCTACAGTATATAGTGCTGAAATGATACACACATATAAAGTGCAAAATTAGGTGCTTTCTGCCGCATTATCAGCATTTCACTTTTACTCTGTGATAGTTCTCAAATTCGGCCTGAAAACGCCGGGTCAGGTTACTTGGATGGGTTGGGCCCCATCCAAGTAACCTGACCCGACGTTTTCGGGCCGGGCTGTATGGTAATTAGCCGGGCCTCGGGCAGGCTCAGTTAGGGCCGGGCAATCATTTTCAGGCCAGTTCATCATATTTTGGACACAGCTGGTTTCTGCCCGACAGCAGATATAGGCTACAGTCAATATACAGTATGCACATATGCCAAAATGCATATTTCACAACAACTTTTTGAAGCATATTTTAGACTCACTATGCTGATAACCGTCTACATTTACTGCCAGCAGTCTGGGAATTCAGGCCAATTGTGCAAATTGTGCAAAATTGTAGTACCACTTAAACAAGACCATCAAAAGAAGTGCAGTGAGGCTCTAGGATGCCTGCTGTGCCAAGTCTGTGTAGTTACTTGAATCACCAATTAACTAGGAGTAGGATGGAAAGTAGTTTTTACTGCATTGCCTTGTTCTGTTCCAGCATTTGCTGGTCTAATTATGCTGCCTAATGGCTATTTCTGTTTACATTGCCTTGGACATTATGCTGCCTTGGATTTTCAGACCACTTAACCAGAAAAAAAAAAGAAAAAACAGAAAGTTAGCTGATCATACATGGCGTCACATGTATGTACATACTCAATGCTATTGTAAACTGCACTCACCACCTCACTAAACCTGATATTTATTTTCACCTCTGCACTTTGAAAGCATGCCCTTCAGTTTGAAAGCATGCCATTCAGTTTGAAAGCATGCCCTTCCTTGTCTGTGGTGGATTGGAAGCAGCAGTAACAAGTCTTCACTCAGCTTGTCAAGTCAAGTTCACAAGCTCAAGGTTCAACTTGAACGTCTAGACTCTGTCGGAGTCCAAACGAGCCTAGAGAGGCCACGTTGAAATCATAACATAAGGTCCCGCAATTCTTTAAGTGTGCAAAACAAATACCAACAAAATCAGTTCAAAAGCAAAGTCCTTTCAATGCAAAAAAGGCAGTGAACCAAGTCATGTCCCCATTAGTCTCGCATAGACAGACAACTACAACTTCCACAATCTCTGAATGCTATAGTCTGGAACTACACCTACCGAAATCCGAGCAAGGAAGCTGCGATTTCGGTTCACGAAGATATATTTTAAAATATCTGTACAATTTATTTATTTTATTTCCATTTCTGCTAAGCAGCAAGCTATATACAGTATGCTTGGATGATTTCGATTTATATTAGGATAAATTTGCTTGACTGTAAAGACGAAAAATAAGTGGGGTGGAGGCTTCACTGCCGCTTTATCGCTTTCTCATGATCAGAGCTTCCGTTCTCCAGATAGTATGACGGAAGCAATTGAAAATTGTGAGAGGCAGCAGTCTGGAAATGCAAGAATATGTCACCATGTAGCCTTTTGAGTGAAATTATTTTTAAAATAATTTTGGGGCAAAATTTTGGATGTTGAACTGCAAGTCCGAGTTGATGGTAGGGAATTTCTACTTTATCAGATCGTTCAGCAAAGAGAGACTTCATGTAAGAGTTCAATCAATTAGACTTCAATCAATTAGGTCTGTAAAAGGTGAGACACCAGGGCATGCCCGTTATCCATTTACCGGTAATCTTAATGTAAATCTGAATACTGGAAACGGCAGCATCTGACAGCAAAGACTCTGGTCTTATCACGTTGCAATCAGAAAGCTCTGCACGAAGTAATGACAGTCATTGATGTCAATCTGAAGGTTCTTGGTTCGATCTCCAGCTCCATGTCAAAGTGTCCTTGAGCAAGACACTTAACCCATAACTGCTCCCAATGAGCAGGTTGGAGCCTTGCTTAGTGTGTTATGGTAATGCACTTTGTATAAATGCACCATTTGCAATTGTTGTATTTGCTGAGAATATCTTGAAATTTGAAATATAAACTATAGAAGGTCATCCTACTCTGAGCAGAGCATCAATGGTATATCCATCTAGGTCAGGATATACAAAATGTGAGTAAAGCCTGTAGGATTATCAAAGACCCCAGGCAGCCATCGCAACTATAAAGAGTTTAGCTGCAAGCGGTAGCACAGCCTCAAGGCCCAGCTAGACCAGCAAGTTCTGGCATAACATTTACCTAGAGGCAGCTGTGTATGCACAATCACTATCACATACACTATATACGGTGCTGTGTAGTGTGTACCCACACAGCACCTTAAGCCCAAACCACACAAATGGGTCTCCATGCAACTCCTTGCAACCAAACGGTTGCGAGTAGACACATGAAGATGCATGTTGACGCAAGCAACCATTGAATTGAACCAATTGAATCACTTGGGTCGACATGCGCCACCATGCACCGACGTGCAACAGGACATATATCACACCACTGGGACAAACACTAAAACCTTTTTCTTTTTGCGTCTCGACCCATTGGTGAGGTTTGGGCTTCACACACACGCACGCACGCACGCACATACGTAACATACCATCACAGCCAATAGTTTTCAAATAGTTATCCTCAGTATAGTATAATGGAACATGTAAACCATGTATTACTGTTTGGAGGCCTAGGTTTTGGAAAGAGGTTTGAGTTGAATTATTACACCAGTCACGGCTGTTTGACAGATGTCCCTTCTGGTTTTCATCCTGGCACATCTGTCTCGGGGCTACATTCTGCTAAAAAGGCTGATTTCCCTCGAGAAGGGACATGTTTGCTGCCAGCTGCCAAACAGTTACTGGTTTCTACGAAGTCGCATGTGTTTAAGGAGGCTTGTCCCTAGATCTGAACCCTGTGTCTACTTACAGATAACAAACCATATATTTTATACTGCAGCAGGAGTTATTTCTTTCCTTCGATGCCTCAGGGATCATATTTAAATGTCATTTATTTGTGAACCATCATGGCTGGGACAAACTGTTTTACTGATATTTATTGTCTGTTATGCTTGCGTTGCGTTCTAGTTTCTCTGAATCGCAAATGAGATCAACTGAAATTGTCCTCTTATGTTCAGGTACTCTTGACACAATCCGTACAGTTATTACACTTTAAATTATTATACTGCTGCTCACAAATATGAGCATCATTCCATAGAGAATGCACGCATGCCATCAAATATTTAAAACTTAAATAGCCATTTGAAATGAAAGAATTTCAAACTCAATAAATAAATGCAGTGTAAGTGTTTCTCTACACACATTTGTAAACTGAAGTATATTTAGCCCAAATATTGACTAATAATATAGTTTCTTAATCCAGCTCTCTGTGTTCTTTCATCCTGGCCGTGCGGCAGCCGCTGTTTGCTACTGTAACTGTTCGGGTTCGGTTGTCTTGAGAGCGTAACCTCACCGCTCTGTAATGTTACATCTGTAAATGTAAGGGTTGACTCAAATGTCGATTCAGGGGCTTAGCTAGTGTGTTTGCTGGCACATAGGCTACAGCAGGTAACATGTACAAAATGTTTAGAGACAGGGCACACAGTGCAATGCAGTGCATAGGCTCCATGGTAGGCTCCATGGTAGGTTCACTAGTCTGAACACCCTTTCAGCAGACTCAAATAAATGTATATTAAAACGGAGGTCTACCAGCACTCAACTATGAGCATCTCTCAAAACTTTTGTTGTGCTCTTTACTTTTTTTTTTTTTTTTTAAGATATATTTTTGCGGCTTACGCCTTTATTGATTTTTTAAGGGATAGAAAGTAGGCTGACAGGAAACGGGAGAGAGATGGGGGGATGACATGCGGTAAAGGCCGTGTCGGGTCCGGGAGTCGAACCCGCGGCACACCGCGACTGGATCACCAGTCCGGTGCCCAGACCGTTACGCTACGGCCTGGGCCCGTTGTGCTCTTTACTGACAGTACACAAAAATATAACTGTCCAAGTTAGGCCTACTGAGAAATTTGCAATGATGAAATGCATAAAAATTAATTTGTAGGTTTGCTGCAATATGGATTTGTAAACAATTTTGTCCTATTGCCTGATGGTCAAGATGTAGTATCTCTATAGTAGCTACACTTTAGTCGCTGGCAGGGGCAACCATTATGCTGGAAGGGCAACTCAACTCCACTCGAGTGACCACGATGTGACTTTAAATGTCAAATGTTTATGTGAATCTACTGTAATAGCCGACAGCTCTAATAGTGTATAAACAGTTGTTGTCTAGCTCCATATTTAAACTTTTTACATTTATATATTTATTTTTGTAAATGAATGCCCTACATCGTCATACTACAGTGCCTCACAAAAGTAGCAAAAATAGCAGGTAGCACATCGGCTATTTTTGAAACATTTTTAAGGAGGTTCTTTTTCCCATTTTCTGAAAAGTAAAAGTTTTGGACATACAGTACAAAGTTTTTAGCCGACAACGATGATATGCATCCAGTGACTGACATAATAGGCTATATACGCTATGTTTCATTGACAATATGTCACAGAAATTCAATTACAATCAAAAGGGAGGGTTATTGAATGAAGGTGCTATTAAAAATGCTCTAAAGTTCATCAGATAAACAGCTGAGTATCCGACACTGATCCAATACTGTCTGACGGCACATCCAACTTTAATGGGAGCTATAACATTTTCATTGCTTTACATCTGCATATCAGCTTGTTTTCAGCTGCAAAAAAGGAAAAGAAACACATCCTGTTCAGTTGACCATATGTTCTGATTAGTGAGGTTCAGATAAAAAGGGTTCTGCTGTAGCTCATATAGACAGAAATGTTGATTCTCAGGGAAAAAAAAATTGTAAATCTTTATTTCATTACACTCCAGGAGGAGTGTAATCAAATAACAATAACTAGAAAACTGTAAGAAAAACATATTGAAATCTGACCGAAAATATAAATAAAGAGGCTGTAATTAAATGTGGCAGTAATGTTTTGTAATATGTAAATACTGTAGCTAATTATAGTAGCCGTCCACCCCCTGAAGCGCCCTGTGTACAGACCTACTAGAGCTCCCCCTCCTTACAAATCTTAATTTAACCCCTGCTGATTAGTCGCTTCTTTCTCTGGTCTCTGGCTGTGGGAGTTGAGAAATGTTTACGTTCACAATCAATATGCATCAGACCACAGGAATAACACATTTTGAGAAATGTCAGCCCTTAAGCCTGATTTATACTTGATTTAGACAAATTATAAGCTATCAGCCTCTATTTTCACAAAACCAGCGTCATCCTTACAATGTGCAGCTGAAGAAAGTCTCCGAGCCCATGGGTGCTCTCCACCCGCACCAAGATGGCATCCCTTTGCTGCGTGCTGAACCCCACGGCTAGCCGGTCTGCACGGGTGCTTGGTCGTTCGTTGGGGGCCCAGGTGTATGTGATAAGAGCCCCTCCTTTTCCAAAGATGTATGTCGTCCCAGCTAGAAAGAGAGGCAGAAATGTAAACATTAGTGGGCAATAAGCAATGCTTTTAAAAGGTTGTCCTATTTCTGCTTGGTTTGAAGACTACAGTGTCTGCACAGCTATTATTAAACTGTTACTTTGCCAATTGTTTTAACCTTTTTTTGTCGTGCCTTTGATGTCACCAGTAAACCACATAATAGGACGATAGGATTCAGGTTTAATAACAGATTGTAATAGAATGTCACCAATATGTAAAGCATAAAGGGTAAAAGGCGACATATCATAGTAACTTAATGAAGTGGAACAAAATGAATGAAAGATGACAGCAAGAATGAAGCACAGAGGTTTAAGTGTCTTCTTTCTAAAGGATATATATTACAAGGAAGAGATCAAGCGCAGCAATTTGGGTTTTGCACAGCAAAGACAGATGATCTGCCTCCAATGTGTACTGGGAATGTGGGGCAAATGTAATCTATAAACATAAGCACAATCTTGATACAAGACACATGTTAAAATGTCCCTCCAGCTAATTTGACTTTTCTCACTGTACTACGTAAAAGCCAAAGGTGGTTGCAATGCTATGGCTATCAGCAGGGTGGATTAGCAGGCAGATTCAAAGTGGATGTGTCAGCAGGCAAGTAAGCGATAACACACAAAAAGCTACAGATGCAAGGCTATCACATTTTTCCTAGCACTATGGGTGTATACCATCCCAAAAATCACTATGAGAATTAATCCCCCCAGTTTCTACCGATGACCCCAATTTTGGGGCCCTGGCTCACAGACCTGGCTCATTAACACTTTATTTGAAGCAAACTTGTGGAGAGAATCAGATGCACTTCATTGCTAAATATGAGACTTGTGTACATAGAACTAACCTTCTGTGGTGCAGTGACAACCCACCATTAAGGGTTGATGCAGTATCAACAATGATTATGCAGGAATCAAACATTGCAGAACAAGCATTAGATAATACTATAGCTTTAAGATTCAAGCAATGATTTACTTAACTGTTAAAATGGTGTGCTTTACTCTTAAATTACAGTCAAGTGAAGCCCATTTAAAAAGTATTAGCTAGGCAGCTACAAATTAAGTTTCCTAATTTCAAAAAGAGATGGGCATCAGTGGCGGAATATCTGGAAGCAGAATCTACAAATGGGTAGAGCTGCTGCTCAGATACTAACTTAAAGCCTCCCATATCACAGTGAAAAGGCCAAGTTCACCCCCAAAGGTAAACAATATTATAACTTTACTATTTATTTGTGTTTTTTTCTTCTTGTCCTCGTTATTTCTGAGGATGTATGTGTACGGGGAAAAAAAACACACACACACACACACACACACACACACACACACACACACACACACACACACACACACACACACACACACACACACACACACACACACACACACACACACACACACACACACACACACACACATATATATATATATATAATATATCACACACACACACACACACACACACACACACACACACATGTATGTATATGTGTGTGCAACTGTGCATGCATGCTTCTTTAGAATGTAATGTAATTGTCTCCACCAGGCCGAAGGCATGGGGAGAGAGTATGTTTTGTCCGTCCGTCCGTCCGTCCGTCCGTGTGTGTGTGTGTGTGTGTGTGTGTCCGTCCGTTAGCAGCTAATCTCGGCCACCGTTAACCCGGTCGATGCCAAATTTTCCATACACACTCCCTGGATGCCAACGATGAACCTCTGCCCCAAACTTTCCAGAACGGCCTGTTATAGCGCCACCAGGAGGCCGCTTTGTGCAAAACAAGTTTTTGCACAGCACACCTACAGATTTTGTCCAAACATCACGCAAATTGGTACACAGTCTCTCTAGAGCCATTCAACCAAACCAGTCTTTCAGATTTCTCAGACTCCATCCTGATTGGTTAAGATTGGCTTCCAAAGTTCACAGGAGTGCTCAGTTTCAAACAAAATGCTGCAAATCATGAACACATCGCGTGATTTCCGTGAAATTGTGCACCCACATTCCCACTAGGCCGAGGACAAAATGCCACATGAACAATTTCAACTCAGCCTCAAGGTGGCGCTATAACTGGCCGAAAAGTGTTTTTACCTCTAACTGCACGGATCTGTGGATAACCTGGTGGAGACCTGTGCCCAGAAGGGCACTTTTTCTAGTTAGTTTTGCTTTTATGAACTGAGAGATGTGTAATATGAAACAAATTGCCTGTAAATTATTTTATAATGGCAATAAACAAGCTCAAAAAAGAAAAGAAAAAAGTATTAGCTTTACATTCAAATGTATTCATGAACAAATGAGCACTTGGTGGTGCAAGATGTTCCCAATAAATCATAGCTGTTTTCACAGAATTTAGCAGGCCCCAGACATTGGCAGATAAAACCATGTGAATGATTCTCTATGCATGAGCTGGCACCTCCTGGGGCAGAGCAGGGCTTCACCATAAGCGGGGGTGAACATTTTGTAGTGAGGCCCTAATTTGGAGAAAATGAAACTAATCAGATCCTTTCGGGAATATTGGGGAAACGCACTATACAAATAAAACTTGACATGATTTTCTAAATAGCCATTAGGAACAGTACAATGGCAGCAACAGAAGAAAGAAGCAACTAAATAAGAAGGCAGTACAATGTCTGCATCTGTTGCAGCCAGGCTGTTAATAGGCAGAATTAAGTGTGTTGTAATCAGTACTGTTGCAGTCTTAGCTTCAACTTCATGAAACACACTTAACTGTAATCAGTAATATTCCATTCCATGTAATAAACCACTCGGGCCCCAAAGTTGGTTATAGACAAGAACGTGTTACTTGTTGGATATGATAGTTAACATTAAACAGGCCTTAAAAGCCTTATACTGGCTCAGGGTTTCATTAACCCATTTTGGGCGGGAACTCCTTTTGGTGTTAGCATGTTATGCTTTAGCTATTGAAAAATAGCAGATCTAGTGTAGCAGATCGAGTGGCACGCTACGAGCTTGTAGGTCTGCTATTTTTGAAAAATCTAAGAACCACTGGGTTAATGAGGCACCTGCTCTTCTAAACTCCTGGTATTGTTTGTTTCCGTGCAGATTATGCCTTGTTGAATTAATGTTAATTAATGCCTGGGATTTGCAGTCAATTGTGAGTCAATGGCCGTAATTAAATGAAGACTCTCCATGAGTGAGCTTTATTGGTTCTTCTCCCCTGCGGCTGGGTTTGCTACCTCTGTTCTCCTCTCTCTTCTGTTCACTCTGATATGACTATGACTAGACCTCAGTGCTCTGTTACACAGATTATGTTGTGGACTTTGAAGCAGTGATTTTAAAATGCAGCTACTTCTGTATGATAATCTTAAATATGGATTCCATTAATTCAAAATATAGGGCTTTATCAGATATTTCTAAAACATAGCAGTCCGACACCCCACTTGTCTAGGATTGCAAAGCATGAGAAAACCTTTTCAACAACATGACAAGGTCAACAGCTTTAAAGACATTTTATCTGAATAATCTGTTGGGACACATCTCTTATCTCTACTGCCACCCAAATGCTCGTTCACAGCCATCTAAAACAACAACAAACTGCAATAATAAATCATCCTGATTTTTCACCAATGTGATGTAAAAAAGAGGAAACCAGAGCAGAATACAGGCATGCACATTGGCTATAACTGCACAGCTGAGAATATTATGCATCTTCTGTTGCCAAAGGAAATTATGCGATTGTTAAAAAATATATTTTTAAATTAAAAACATACAACTGACTACAAAGACTGGCCAGCAAAGATATAATGATATCACACTCATAAAGCATAAAACAGTAACAGGGTGAGACAGGTGAAGTGCACAGTAAAATGCAGAGTGATAATGAAAGTCTTATAATGGCATGGCTTCCATGTGGATCTCAGATGTCACTCACATGGCCAGTGTCATCTATAACATCACTACTATAAAAGCATATTAATTGCATTTGGACCTCCATTGACTTAAAGTATGTCTGTCTGTGTATGTGTGTATGTGTGTCTGTAACAAACGTTACAGACACACATACAGACAGACCCTCTTCTAGATAGCTTGCCCATAGTACTTTTCTTTCCTTCATTTTTACTTTCAGAGTCAGTCAAATTAGCGCTCAGGATTTAGCAGTGTGGGGGGAAGTATAAAAGGCGACATGTGCACCAGTAATACAGAGCATGAAATATGGAGGGCCGGTGCACCAATGACAACGTGTAGACACATCTGTTTATCAAAGGCACAAGCCCCTGCATTAGTCATGACATCCCAGCAGTTCATTGACTCCCCCTCGCCTTTCGTCTCTCGGTGTATCTCTCAGGTCAGATCCGTAATGAGGTTGTAAGTTAGTAACAGAGAAGGTCAGGATTGGTCAGTGTGGCTGAGTTGTCAGCCCTGCCAGGTTCTGTCTTTTTGTCTTGTCAAAGTGTCCTTGGGGCAGGGGACACAACCCCTAACAGCTTATGGATAACGATGAAATGTATATGCAAATCAGGTCTATTAAGACTTCTAATATAAACCACAGTGTTCTCCTCTCCGTTTTTTTAATCTCGGCACCTCCCTCTAGCTGACTCTAACTAGGCATCCCGTGGGAGTACACTGTCTCATGGTCATGCAGAACATCTGAGCAAAAGAAATACGGTGTCCTTGTTGAGTTTCTCTACTGCAATATAATATGTATATTGTATCATTACCAGCAGGATACTTGGGTCTTAATTAGATCAGTACTCTTAGTTAACAGAAGAGTGATGAATACTGCATGGGAATGGCATGTGGTTACATTTTTAATTTAAAACTGTAATAAGAGTTGTGGAGAAGTCAATTCAACTCAGTAAGTAGAGTGGTAGGCTATAGCAGATTTATGCTCTTTTGCAACTGTCCCTATCAGGTTCCCTGCAGCTTCCTAAGATGTGACCACAGTTATAGCAGATACTTGTCTCCACTGATGTTTGCACAGATAGATAATCCATAGATCTATTACTATCAACCTCTTAGATCTGGCAATAAAGCTCTTTAGTACATGATGATGTTACTGTTAATTTAATTAATAAAAGGACTATTTACTGGCTATTAGGTGATAATTATCATTTATGTTAACGAATTTAACTGTAGCGTAAGTGAGAATTAGAGACTTTCTCCGGCCTTCGCTTTCTAAAAGATGTCTGAATTGACGCAAGAAAGGTTGCACATGCCCTTTTACTAATGCAAATCCTGCAGCAGCAAGCAAACAGCAAATGTCAATGACTGCTAATAATATGCATAACATTATAGCTCTGAAGCTGTAGAGCAAACAGTGATTAAGTCTGATCTCAGATTCCTGATGACATTTATATCGTTTCAATGTTTCTGATGATGATAATTAACCCAACAGACTGGGGAGTACATTATATGCAGACTTGTTGCTTGTTGTTGTCACAGCTTTTGATACCATGGACTATAACTTATTACTTACATAATAGCTACTGTAACTCGGCTGCATGAACGTTTATTGTCTGATGTAAACAGCATGTTTTTGATAGTAGCCGTTTCTCAAAGGTACTGAAAAAGTTACAATATGGTGGGTTGACACAACTTTGTATATGCCAGCATTGTCAGCTAATGATCTGATCTGTGTGGTGAGATACTGTACTGAAAACTTGTTATGTGAAATGTTATGTGAAATTTGTCTAATTCAAATACAGTACAAGCTGACTACAGCATAGTTATTTTTTTGTATTTTTATTTTAACTCATTATGCTGTTTCTTGTCTATTACTGTTACAGAATTAGGCTACTGTGATATTACTGTATAAGTGGAACCCACTCAACCCAGGAAGATGAGCTGCTACATGAGTAGTAGCTAATGGTTATCCTAATAAACTTAAGTTGCCTGCTGGTGTTGACAGTGCTATGAAAATATGTCCATGCCATGGACACACACACACACACACACACACACACACACACACACACAGGTTTGGCGGGTTGGCTGGGACGGTGCATACGGACCGGGCGAAATTATTACTTGCGCGCTCTGCTTGCGCAAGTAATGAGTTAAGTTATAAAGATAAGACTTCAAACAAAACCACTCTGCATGTTTCCCTGCACATGCTGACAGGAAATCTTGGTAGGAGCTAGGTCACAGTTATAAAAGATCCAGCCGATACCTTGTGTGATAATGAAGATAATAGTAACAGTTTGGGGTTCCAGAGGTGGACAAACTATAATATTTCACTCAACGACCAAAACTTTTATGCAACCGTGCACATGGTTTTCAGGTTAACCACTTGAACCTCAGCATCCATTATACTTGGGGAAACAGTAGCAAAAAATAGAAGATCTACAGAGCTCACAATACACCACATTGTGAGCTTGTAGATTGGCTATTTTTGGCAAAGAGATTTGGTGGAGACAGAAAAAAAGCAGTCCAAGCACAGAGCCCATGTACAGTTTACTGCTGTATAGGGTTACAGTGGTTAATTAATTAACCATTACATTCCCAAACCTTTTCGGCTTGACACCCTAAAGATACATTTTGTGTGTTCCTAGCACGCAAAAAGACATTATGGACATTTTTGCTATTTAAAAAAATAAGAACTAATCTATTTATTTGTAAGAAAGGTAATAAAAACAAAAGTAAGGAAACAGCATAAAAATGGATCTGTGTGCCAAAATGGGTCATGAACCTTTGTATGGGAAACACTGTACAATAGTGAAGCTTTTACAAGACACACACTAGACACACACTGGGCTGGTGCAAAAAACTACTTCAGACTGAAACGCCCTTTTAAATTACTCTTGGCAATATGTCTGGACAGTCAATTAGACTTCAGCAGATTAGTGTGCCTTAACAGCTTTCTCTCAAATTAAAACAATATTTGGGCTTTTTCCATCTGGGCAATCTAAATAATTCATAGTCAGTTATCTGGATGAGGCTGTAAATGTAATGACTCATAATCTGAACAAAAGAAAAGAAAAGAAAAGGGGGGGAAATAAATTACATTATTGCTGCTGGCCACTGCAGTGCCTTCAACATCATTACCATGAAAGAAAACAGAATCATTACCATTTGCAAAGAAGGTAGTTAAGAACTAATAAAACAGCATTTACATTTCCAATCCATCATGGCCCATAGCACTTACCCTAACCCCTTAGATAGCATTTCTGTTGGCTTAGATAGCATTTGACACAGACTTATAGCATGTTATGTGGACAGCACTATAATTGTATTGTATATAGTCATAGCACGCCATAGTACATATGTATAGCATAGTAGTGAATATGTATAGTTTATTATGTATAGTGTATGTATAATTTCATCATATAGATATTCCACTGTTACCTTCTTAGCTTACGCATGTTTCATGATAAATGCTTTTATGTGATGTATTCCCATGCTTTTGTTCTTGCTTAAATGTAAGTCGCTCTGGATTAAGAGCGTCTGCTAAATGCCTAAATTGTAAATTGTAAATTGCAAGTAAAGGGGTCCTTACACACGTGATTTAAATTATCAGGAAAATATATTTTTGTTGTAACTTAAAGACAAATAAAGACATCAACCTGTATGAGTACCGGTAGTTTTAATGCAAAATATTTGCCGGCGTGTATTTTGCATTTTTGTATAGTTTATTCATCCCAAGATGTCTTAATTTTTTAATGAATTGGGAATCAACCCCCCACCTGCCTCGCTGTATTTTAAATTAATGCACTGACCCTTGAGTTAATGAGCACCACAATGTTTGAACGTGTACATTTTTCTATGCATGCTTTGTTTTTTGATGAAAGGGTCAGGGGTCCAAGTTTGTGTGTGAGTGTATCTTTTGCGAAGTCAGTTTTGCGAGATTTGTTTGAATCAATAGATTTATTCATGAATATATGAATATGAATATATACAGATTTTTATTTGTATTTATCCAGCCTAGTTTGTTTGCTGAGCGCAAACACTCTTTTTAGCAATGCCATGCTTTCGAGCTGCATGATTATGGCCCAATTATCATCAATATTGAGATGATATGATTATTCATCACGATTTATCATTGAGCTTAGTGATTACCTGTATCATTATATCACTCTCACATAAAAATAACACTGCTTTCACATTTATGCTACTGTGCATTACTGCTTAAGTGGTCCTTCGTATTTATCTCAATTCTGTGCATCTCAATAAATACCAAAACACTAAATTAAACAGAGCACTGCTTTCACTTTTATATTGTACCATATTCCTGCAAATTAGCACATCCTTACAGGCTTAAATGCTGTTTGTCTTCACTTCAGTGCATGTCCCTGTAACTGCATGATGGGTGTGAATAAAACTTGAACCTAATTGGTTAATGTTTTGAACCCAACTACCAAAGTTTTATAGCATCAGCTGGTAAACTACACAGATCTGTACATTTTAACTGCCATACCGGAATTTGTCATAATTATGATGGTGTCCCACGCATCACAATCCATGAGACCACCAATGCACAATGCGTCACAATCTTGTAGATCTGCTCATTTTGTGTTGCAAGACACTGCTGCCGTACAATGAAGTATAACTGCATGTAAACATTAGCCAGCGAAGAGGGTGAGAGAAGGAGAGACATGCAGCCCACAGATGGAAGCCTGAATACTTTAGTTTTAATGGACCACAATGGAAACTAGTTTAGGCTTTTTTGTGTTCAATCCATTTGACACTTTTAATTGGTGATAATGTGTTGTTTAATCGTTGCCAATAAAGTATTCTAACGAAATACAGCACCGCTTCCAATCCACTCCTTCTGTATTCACGTTGATGGATACAATATTAACATCACTGTGAATGTGTGCAGGAATCTCCCACATTATAAGTCCTAAACTTGTGGGAATCAATTAAATAACCCCTACAATCGATTCGGCACTGGAATTCAGGACCTGAATTGCATTGCATTACAGTAAAGTGTTCTATGGGTGGAGCACAAATTCAAATTGTAAATAATCGGACATTAATGGTTATTTAATCATTAGAAGCCAAATCCGTGATCCCGATTAAAATGTGATTAATTGTGCAGCCCTAACCTGCTTGTCAGTATACACGTGGTTACAAGCAATACTAACCCGTAAGGGCATCCTCATTAAAGTTTTTCCTGTCTGTCAGGTATCAAATCAGGAACCTTGCAGCCACAAGCACACTCCTCAAACCTAAATGCAATATTAATTGTACAGTAGGACTGTGACCAAAAATACCTAAACACATTGAAAGATTTGAAACATAACAAATATATGTTTAGACTACAATGAATATTCTTCAGAAAGATTTCACGCTTAATAATATGAAATTAATTTAAAAGGTGCTAGTTGCCTACAGTGGCAAAAAGGTGAATGGATTCATCATACTGTAGCCTCGGTACCAGGCTTTCATTTTTGTTGGTGCAAAAATTTAAAGCCTGGAGGAACGCATTGGCCGCTCTGGTCTAAAAGTGGGAGTCAACCCTTCCGGGTGGGCGTTGCTCCAAATGATGTGACCTAGCGCTGCACTAGGGGGGAGAGGAGGGGCCGGGGGTGACGGACAGATCGATGAGATCCAATCAGGGCGTGCGCAAATCTCAGCCGCGACCCGCCCCTCCAGAAACTTAACACGTTAGCTCAGGCTAATCATACTGTAAATGTCAGCTTGTGGGAAGGTGTCGGATATGCTCGAGCAGGATGGCACTGACATTGTGTGCAGAATCAGAGGCGGGCTAATACAGCTAGTCCTCTGACAGCTAGGCTAAACCATAATCCAAAATTTAATGTCAGTCAATGAAGGGCCCACAGTCATACACAAGGCCCACAAGGTGACTCTGTCCTTCAGGCACTTTTTTATTTTATTTTAGGAATTAAACCAAAGGAAATAAATGCTTTCTCAAAAGAGTAAAGGGAAGGAAACATCTGTCACCTTCAACCCTATAACAATCTGTAGAGAAATAATGTCAGTTTTTGTTGACCTGTGTTTGTTCTCTGTGAGGAAAGGCGTGGTCTAATGCCAAACAGTTGTTTTGGGGCGATAAAAATAAGTCTGTGAAAAGCAAGCCAATTTAGAAGTAACTATGTGAATGGTGTTGTGCACACAGTAGAATTTTATCAGTATAACAATTCCCAAATATTAAGTATTCCAGACAAATAAAGTCAAAGATTACTAAACAAAATGATTAAAATAAATTCCATTAAATTGCCACAGTCCTTCAAGTATAAACTCTTTCCCACTTCAGGTTTACAAACTTTTTCAAGCTTGCTGTTCAGAAGAGTTAATAAGTGTTTAATTCTGGGAATTATTTGAGACACAATATAAAATTAAATACAAAATGATATGAATGATCTATTCATTTGTCTGTTTTGTTGTGTTGTGTTGGTAAAAGCAGATAACAGTTTTATTATTATATTTTCCTCTTTCAAGAGGAAATCCTATTACAGCCAGATCAAAACACAGCCAGGGGTCAGCAAGAGGTGTAGATATGAGCCATTTATTTATTCTCCCTTTGTAGCAAGCGAACATGATGACAGCAAACTCCATGCTGTATATGTGGCACTTTAATGTAACATTGCTTTTTGGCAAACACAGATAGCTCTTAGAGGATGACCTAATGTTGAACCTCTCATTGTTCAAATGTGAAAAGATCATACAGTGTTAGAAACAAATATTGTATGGCTTCTGTGTATTTCTCTGCCCAGTGGCCACCACCATGCAGACATTTTACAAGGCACTACACCAAACAGGAAGCAGTTTGGGGAGAGTGATCTGATCTCTCTGTCGCTGCACTGCAGGTTGGTCAGGACAGCTGTTCAGCTGGGAGTGGAACTATAGGGTGGTTCCTCCCAGTGGTAGAAAAAACTACTCAAATGTTTTACTTAAGTAAAAGTATCAATACTGCAATGTGGAACTACTCTGTTACAAGTCAAAGTACCGAAAGTGTGAAGTACTCATTATGCAGAACGTCCCGTTTCAAGTTCAGAGTATTAATGAATGTAGAATTATGTGCAGGATGTAATTTACATACAACATTTCATGTGAGGGACTTCATTTATTTGACTACATTTTTTAAATAGTTTATTTTAAACCAAAAATCCTCTCTCTCACACTTATGCCATTGTGCCAGTGATCAACCTGCTTTGTGCCAATGTTGGCACCGGTGCCAACGGTTGCCTACCCCTGGTCTACAGTGCCCAAGACAAACAAGTAGGTGTTAACATTAGTAACTTCCTCCTGGGGGATCCCGAGGCGTTCCAAGGCCAGTGAGTCGATGTAATCCCTCCAACTGCGCCTTGGTCTGTCCCGGGGTCTCCTCCCAGTGGGACGTGCATCGAGGACCTCCCTAGGGAGATGCTCGAGAGGCATCCTTACCAGATGCCTGAACCACCTAAGCAACAACACTAAAACCAGGAAATAGACTTAATCTGTGTATATAAAATATATATTCCTTAGCAAATCTCTCTTGGCCCTGAACAAGTGAACAGAGTAACTATACACACAATGTACTTGTACTAAAGTATCTCAGCTACCAGGTGGGAGATGTTACTCATCCAACACATTTTCACCTGTTCTCCCCTGCCAGCAAATGGCAACATCTTGCAAGATACCGTATGCAGAGTGATGTGAGCTCTGCAATGCACATCATCATTTCATCGATGTCGGATGGAAAGTTGAAATATGGAGATACTAGGTTTCTGCCGCACAGCAAAGATTTCCTTTTGCAATCGGCTGTCAGCTACATTAACATCTCTCTGGTATGTCAGAAGTTGTATGCAGAATTTGGCCTATTTTTGGTAATTTATGTGGTTTTGAGGCAGAGAAGTACCAGCAGCTTTCCCAATAGGCTGGGACATGTAGGGGGACTAACATAGGCTTTATTGGAACCAGTTGGAACTAGTAAATGTAATTTAACCTCTGGAGTGTGAGTGACTTCTGTTTACTGGAGAAGCGTGTTACTGAATACTCTAGTAGTCTATATGCTATCGATTAGAATATAGAGCTATTTAACACTTGAAAAAATACATTATGGTATCTCGAATTACAATGCCCCTGCAACCAATTGGATTTTAGCTTACCGGTATAGAAAGTTAAGCTAGTAGCCAACAGGTTAGGTGAACATTGTATTGATAGACAACAGTTTAGGTGTGGCAGCTGCTATTAGCCAGCAGGTTAGCTGTGGGAGCTACTACGTGCTACGAGAGAAATAAGGGATGCCCAAAATCTCATTTTTATGGGGCACGTAACAAGCACTGACCAGATTTGATTGTCAATGTACAACCATGTACAAGTATACCATCTGGACATGACGCTAGTACAGTATGTCGTATATAGGATCAATTGTAGTTGCACACTTGATGTAATACTTTATTCAGTTTCACTAGATAAGCTGCCTTCATCAGGGTTGAACTACAAAAGTTTCACTGCATAAGTGTAACCTGACCAGTAAAAAGTTGTTGGAACACTGCATGAACTGGGGAGGACCATTTAACCTAGAGGAGTCCCACGAGAGACAAAATAACAAGTATGAAGAGTTGGTTATCGACTGTCGAAAGCAGGCTGGAAGGCAAAGTGCATGGCCATCGAGGTTAGCTGCAAAGGTTTTGCGGGGCAAACAAAATAAAAATGACGAATGATAACAGCTTCCTGTGCACTGCAGTCAGGGGGCATAGTTACGAACTCTATAATGGCATTCAAAGATCGTGGAGTATCTGGCTTGAGAGACTACCGGCCCTGGATTAGGAGAGGAGATCCATGGGGAGCAGAGAAAGCCAACTGAACACAGGCCGGGGTATCAGCCTCGGCTGGGTCACCTGGGCGAGAGCGTCTGACCCGAAACACCTGTGTAAATTAGCTAGGAACTAATTTACGTTGTGAGAGGGGGGGGGGTCAATGAGACATGACTACATGGTTTCTGAGGCCCTGACCCTGGGAGAACACAACCATGGGGACTGCAAAAACGTTGTATATATTGAAATTGTTCAGCTGCACTTAATAATAGAGGGTTGTCCTTTCTTTTCTGACCGTCTCCGGCGTCTCGAACAATTCACACCTCTGGGTTGATCATAGTGTTATTTATATCTGAATGTCATTATAACCCTGTTCTTTAAATTTCCTTTGCATACGAGCAATATTGCAGTTCACATTTGCTAATGAGAGTGGCAGGGAGTACGAGAGGAAAAGTTTCAGCAGCATGTAATGCAGCTAATAATGGAATCTAGACAGATTTGCAAATCAGTGTAAGTACAGTAAGTGAAGTATAGAAAATATAAGATATCCTAGGATAGTGTCACAGCAGGATGCGCACACATTGTAGACTAATGACTTGCTAATATCTTCTGATGTGTACATAAATCATCAGCCTACAGTATAACTGACTAGACGCAGTGCAAATGTCTATGCTGTGAGTATGATACTATAGAAGAATCCAAACACAGGGCTAACCGCATACACGGCCATTCCATTTCTACCTGCTGGCAACAAAAAGTGTATTATAAAAAGCATTATTGTTGCTGTGCAGCAATGGGTCGGGCCGGCATTTTGAGGAGGAAATTAAGAAGAAGGAAGGGGAAAAACATTGAGAAATACAATGTCGATCAGCAGAGCTGTATGGATAAATAATATCATTAAACCATGCACGTCTCTAATTCCAGCACATATCTAGTTAATTTCACAAACTCAGTTAGTCATAAGTTGCCAGTGCCAACCCAGAACCTAATGGTTCAAAGGCGAGTTGTCTACTGACTGGGGTACCCGGGCACACATAGCTACTAGTTAATGTTCAGTACACGCATTTAGTGACGCAATATTTAGGAAAGACCTGAAATCATGGCTCCATCTACACACTCACTGGTCATAGTTAGCTTCCGACCCTGGATAGCCCATCTCCCATGCTCAGGACTATTCTCTCAGGATACCTCTTGTCCTATGTATATAGCTCCCAGGAGTCCCAGCCTTATATATAAGGATTATTTATTATATGTTCCATGGTTGTTTTTGTCTGTACAGTATGTATGTGTATAGTTTCATGTTTCAAAGTGGACCACAATGGAAACAAGCGAAGGCTTTTTTGTGTCTAAGTCCATTTGGCGTTTTAAAAAAATGATGTCAATTTCTGTAATTTTCTTAAACTAACCAATAAAGTATTCTATCTATCTATAGTGAGAAGAAATATAACAAATACATTCAAATAAATTCAAAATAAATATATTGTTTAAATTGTTTAATTGTTTTCAAGTCTCTTGCATTACTCAAGCCATTATATGTACACAGGCTGCTCAGAATTTCCGAGCGAACATGAGAGCACTCTAGATCTCTGCACCCTGACCCATAGTAGTAATGATAACAACAAGGTAGAGTACCAGAGTTGGGAAGAATTACAGTGCAGTGTTTACCTTTCGGTATTGCTTACACTAAACCATTTTTATATGTTTGACAATTCAAAAATGTGGCTATAACTATTGTGGAGGACAGAGTACAGTATAAAGTTTCTTGTCAATTAGCCCTTCACTAAATCCCACCCCAAAAAGCGATTGTCCAATGCCAATCCAAATAGTTTAGCAACGGTTGCTATGCAGGTCAAGCTTTCTTCGCTGCTAACGTGCCTATTGGACAAGGATGGGTTGGGGAGGGACTTAGTGAAGGGATAATTGAGAGAAGGTGTGAGGAAATAACTTACATTTGTTTAATACTTAAAAAATATTCCTGCCAGCTCAATCATCTGAACATTTGTTCTCACTTGGGCCTACATTTTGGTGAAAGTTGCATTGAGGTTGCATAATGAATTTTAAAGGTCCACCATCAGGCCTACAATGCCATGTTAGAAATAGCAGCACATGATATGATATGCTTGAATATTTCAGGGGTTCTTCACTCTTCAAGGGCCAGGTAACAGAACGCTCCACAGGGTTTGACCCACATGAAAACAGTGTCCCACTGAGGCAGAAGGCAGTTAATGAAGCAAGCGGCCATAGCTGAATGGTCAGAGAGGCCTTCTGCAAATCTGAAGTTCTCTGCTTCTCCCAGTCTATGTGTTAAAGTATCCCAGCAAGACATTTAACCCTTAACAGCTTCCCTGATGCTGTATGAATTGTGCCCACTGCTCCTAAATAGAGTATAAAAGTATAGTCTCTCGAGACAAACTGTTGACTCAAGGAAAAGAGGGCGCTGGTTTCCCTTTGTTTTGCAGATGGGTTCCCAGATGGGTTTTGCAGATGGGATAAGTAAACAAGGCAGGACACATTAATGAAAAGTGACAAAAATACCCTAAAGGAGATTTATTAGACATATTATTATTATTATTAGACACTGTGGTAGTTTGGGTACCTTACATATCTTCGGTTTATAAATGTTTGCATCACTACTTTCTTCATTGCGAGTGTCAATTCTAGACTGTTATTCACAAATCAAAAGTAAGCTTCCTGAACGAGTGAATGGTAACAGGGAGGCGTAAATGCCTTAATTCATGATTAATTAATTAATTAGGCATTAATTAATGCCTTAATGCCATGAGGCAGCATGGATCTATAACTTTAAAAGCCCTGAACCTTAATGTTGACTTGCTGAGACGTCTTTTCTTTAGTGCCTTATAGTATTGCATCCAAGTACCAAGCTACGAGTGTGTGGCTCCTTTTGTATTTTTATGCTTGTTTTTGTTGGCTGGCAGCGCATCATTATAGGTGTGTGTTACTATTTACCACCAGCAAGCTAACTTCTCAGTAAAAAATAGAGTCATCCGGATTTGTGTCCAGGTAGCTCAGTCGGTAGAGCACTCGCCTTTCAACCGCCAAGGTCAACTCAGCGTATGAGTAACACGGCTTCGGAAATACACACTTAAACTCAGCATATGTGTAGCAAGGCTTGATGTCGTGCAGTAAGTACTGGGTGCTGATGGTAGGTGTTGTGCTCCACCTCAGCATCTCCCAGAGGTCTAGTGCATTGAAACAGCACCCTGGCTGATACCGATAATAAGTAAAGCCTCTCTGACTTAAGGCTCATACATAGTCTGGATTTTCGGTGGTTAGGTGACCACCGAACTGCAACATGACGTCACGAGCCGCGGTGAAGAGCAATCCACCGCCACCACTCCAGCCCTTCTCTCTGTTTTTACTCACCACCGCTCAACGTTATTTCAGCTCCGGTGGTCAGCTCACCACCGGAGCGGTGGTCACCTCACCACCAAAAATCCAGACTATGAATAGGCCTTTACAGTACATCCCTATTGGTCAAACCATGAACTCCAATGTTATTTACTCATCACCATTTAAAATTAGTCTATAGCTCTAGCTGTGTGTTATGTTCATGTTTTCAAGGAGGTCCCCTCAAAGCACTTTTACTGACCTTCTCTGAGGTTTATGGTGATGTAAGATGATTCTCTAAGCCTGTTCTCAGTGGGTGTATTATAAATATTTGTGAAAAAAGTAGTATGGGGGAAATTAAAATAAACTCTTCAGTGGACTAAAACTATTCCATTCCACACAAGTTTGGCTCAGTTAGTGTACTTTTAAAGCTGTCATATTCAAACTATTATAATTTCCCATAATTTCCCGACTACCTTTTTTCACTGATGAAAACTAGATAAAAACTAGATAAAAACGTAGCTATGATGACCAAAACTAGGTTTCTGCAACAAATAAAAACTAGACTAAATCTTAGGGAACGACTAGTGGAGAAGACATCCAGTATTTAGTCGACTAAAATTAGACTAACCAGACTAACTAACATTAAAATATTTCACTTGACTAAATATTTTTAATTCAAAAGACTACGACTAAAACTAAATCAAAGTTGCTGTCAAAATCAACACTGATCAGGATCCAACTTAATTCTTTATAATTGATTATCCAAAACGAGAACACTAAATGAAAGTGTACAACGTGGGCCTCAGTCATAACACACACTATAGCTACTACACACTAAGGCTACTACAACTACTCTATGTAGTTTAACATGATCTACCCTGTGCTTCATATAGGGAGCATGAGGCACTGCAGCAGGGAGTACGGAGCCTATAAATAGTACTGGCCCACAGGCCATTACTAGTCTTTGTCCAGCCCTGACACACACACACACACACACACACACACACACACACACACACACACACACACACACACACACACACACACACACACACACACACACACACACACACACACACACACACACACACACACACACACACACACACACACACACACACACACACACACACACACACACACACACACACACACACACACACACACACACACACACACACACACACCCCTAATGTTTCATTTACTGTAAGCAGCTGGCAGCTATTATTATTATTTAACAACCAGATTTTAATTGCCACTGTTAGCTAAATATTGTTTGCCAAATATTTGGGGGCCCACCAGTTGGCCTCAACCCACAGGTTGGGAATATCTGCATAATATACAGGGTTATGGTAGTTTATTTAATGAGTTTGTCAGGACAACAACAACATTATGATCATACTGTATGCCCAACATTAGAAACTACACTACTACTGTGTTTTACTTGATTGTGTGTCATCCTGCGTTGATACTGTTGTAGGTGATATTGTGTTGAGATTTCCTGCTCTATGCATACATTTCGGTCTGAGGCACAAAAGCTACAATTAAGGCTGCACTTTCTAGCCTGGGTTCCAGCCTGATTCGCTGCGTTCCGTGGATTTGTTTGTAAAGGGGCGAGTCGTTTGGGGTATTGTATCTGACAGTGGACAACTGAATCAAATTAATGTTTACTTTTTACCGTAGGTTTAGTCTCCAACTGTTTTTTTTCAACAGTGATAGAGTGGCGCTGGCTGATGACCTATCAGCAACAACGTGGCTACGTAAAAGGTGACGTTATGAAATGCGAGTCTGCTGCCTGCATATGGCCAGATAGGGGATACATTTTATCTTGACCATCAGGTCAATCCGGTGGATTGTGCAGTTCGGGTAGGGAATGAGGCATTACCCCAGGTGTAGGAGTTTAAGTATCTCGGGTCTTGTTCACAAGTGAGGGGAGGATGGAGAAGGAGATCAGCCTGTAGCGTTACTGTTGTGACGAAGAGAGAGTTGAGCCAGAAGGCAAAGCTCTCTGTCTACCGAGCAATTTTCATTCCTACTCTCACCGATGGTCATGAAGTGTGGGTCATGAGTCATGACCGATAGAATAAGGTCGTGAATACAAGTGGCCGAAATGAGTTTTCTTTGACGGGTGGCTTAGAGATAGGGTGAGAAGTTCAGTCATGCGAGAGAGACTCGAAGTAGAGTCGCTGCTTCTTCGCATGGAAAGGAGCCAGCTTAGGTGGTTCGGGCATCTGGTTAGGATGCCTCTTGGGCGTCTCCCTAGGGAGGTCCTCGAGGCACGTCCCACAGGGAGGAGACCCCAGGGCAGACCAAGGACCACGTCCCACTGGGAGGAGACCCCGGGGCAGACCAAGGATCACGTCCCACTGAGAGGAGACCCCGGGGCAGACCAAGGATCACGTCCCACTGGGAGGAGACCCCGGGGCAGACCAAGGATCACGTCCCACTGGGAGGACCACGTCCCACTGTGAGGAGACCCCGGGGCAGACCAAGGACCACGTCCCACTGGGAGGAGACCCCGGGGCAGACCAAGGACCACGTCCCACTGGGAGGAGACCCCGGGGCAGACCAAGGACCACGTCCCACTGGGAGGAGACCCCGGGGCAGACCAAGGACCATGTCCCACTGGGAGGAGACCCCGGGGCAGACCAAGGACCACGTCCCACTGTGAGGAGACCCCGGGGCAGACCAAGGATCACGTCCCACTGGGAGGAGACCCCGGGGCAGACCAAGGATCACGTCCCACTGGGAGGAGACCCCGGGGCAGACCAAGGATCACATCCCACTGGGAGAAGACCCCCCCCGGGGCAGACCAATGATCACGGTCTTGGAACGTCTCGGGATCCCCCAGGAGGAAGTCACTAATGTTGCTCTGGAGAGGGAAGTCTGGAGCACTCTGGTGGAGCTGTTGCCCCCGTGACCCGACTACGGATAAGCGGTTGAAGATGGAAGGATAGATGGATGGATCCCGTCATGTGACACACGACCTTTGACATAATCTAAATGTCTCAATAGAAGAGCAGGGAGACAAAATACAATATAAAAATACAGTATAGGTTACAGTATATGTAACAGGATCTGACCGAGGGGAAGCCATCGCAGCAGCCATTTAATTTTTCATTCATCTAATATGTTCTGAAGCCATAGTATCAATCCTGTAATGCCAGGCTACATTTCACTTAAATGTCAGAGCTTAACACAGCATGACATAAATGCAATAATGTGTAATTGTAATTGATATTATATCCTGATATATGTCCAGTCCTCCAGCCGTTAGCCGAATTCGGCTAATATATAAGCTAATTTCAATACTAAGCCACTGTTTGAAGGTAAACGCGGACATGCCCACGCTACATTACTTATCGACACGTGTCGTGTTATTATTCCCTTTATTTTCATGTCATGTACATTCCAAATAAACATTAACCACGTTATGGTGTTATAATGAATGGATTATATTAAAACATAGCGACGCCTTCTTCATTTGTTTTGGAAAAAGAGGAGCATTTCCGCATTTTCTTCTTCTTTGTTGGCCTGGAATGCCTGAGATTGGCTAATGCCGTATGGCGCAGGCTTCTGTGATTGGCATTGGCTGTTTTTTTGCTTCCATATACAGTACATGCATAAGTACAGAGGCAGAAACAGCTAGAGTGTGCATGTACATGTATGTATGTATGTTGCTTAGTAACCTGGGGATACAACATGAACACAGAAGCTAGATATACCATGGACCCTTCCGCTAGACAGGATTTTATCGCTAGAAAGATTACCGGTAGTATTTTGCTTAATATGTCGAGTATAGAAGGTTTGAAACTAAGCCACCAACTGCAATTGAATAAGGACCTATTTGGACATGGATGACGGAGATGTTGGAACCCTGTCCGAGGATGAAGATGACCCAGACGAAGATTCCAGTGTAGCAGGAGATATTAACGACGATATTCGTGTATATGAAAATGACACGGACTGTGACATTGTCACGTCGCTAGATTATATCCACGAGGATGCATTAGCTAACGAGGTCGTGCATCTTACTACAGAAAAGGAAATGGATAAAAGTGGTAAGTTTGTAGATCTGCTGTTTCTAAAAGTTTTGCTTAATGTTTAAACTGTGTTTAAATGTAGGTTTTGCATGAATGTGACTGAATGCGACACAAAGGAATACAAATATAGGCCAATATACTCTAACATACAGATTGGGCAAAATTACATTTTATTCATCTAACGAGTTACATAGTGCTGCTTTAAGGTAAATAAAAAATGTACCAGGAATGCTTTGATAGGGCTTTCTATTTGCTTGAATGATCAGAGTCTTGCATGCAAGGGTGCAGTCTGGTATGATATGGCTGTAATACCGACAATGTAATTGATCACATTTGTAGACCCCATTACAAATGTCAGAGCTGCTATTGCGAGATAAGACAGTACATGCATTGCTCTCCTTTTCATATAGCAGATAAAAGCGGGTCTTCAATAGTCAGAGGGAGGAGGCAGAACATGACTTTAAAGGAGCAATATAAAAGAGAGCCATCATTCTGATGCCAGCACTTAAAAGCGCCAATTCAAGAGGTGGAACAAATTTGGTATAGATTTTTCATAGAGGACAAGTCAATACCTTACTGTATATGACTCAGTTCAAGTGTTGTGCTAAAGCAAAATAATGTTCTGTTGCACTGTTGTATTGCGGTCAATGCTTTGATTAGTGTTTTATGGATGGAACCATTCAAGGAGAACATAAGATGGATGCTCAAATGTCTGCTTACTTTAACTGCTTTTAACCGCTTTTGCGTGCAACAAGTTACATTGTATTGATCATTTTTTGGACGCAAGAGAAGCACCATTATAATAAGTGAATTATGTTGTATAAGCAGCCGAGCAGCTCTCAGAAAGGTCACATATAAGACATAGTGATTGGCAATAATGAGTGGCCACACCAGGCTGATAAGCATTTTCAATATCATCAATCAATCTGGTGATTAAAGAGCCTTTGGAGAGCTGAGCGTCATGAACAGCGACCCAAGGAAAGGGCAACTAAGACTGATGGGAGTTTAACCAAGATTAGGGAACTCACTGATGGAAAGCAGCAATGGTGTGTCCATGTAATGCACTGAGGGATCCATTAAACCCAGATCACAAGCATCACTGGTGCCAGAGCTGATTAACAGAGATAGGAATCAAAACCACTTTTATGTCATAACTGCACAGTAAAATCTTCACTGGGAGGGTCCAAATGCAACATCTGTACCTTGTCAGAGTTACAAGTGGATGAAGTGACACTAAGGATTTTACTTACCACAACCAATTCAAGGGCTAGCAGGGTCACCGACAGGGCCAGAGCCATGGATATAAATGACACTGAATAACTACTTCAAACCCTGGACACTGACTTTGATCAGAGATCCTGCGTGCACTAGTCTTAAGACAGACTTCTTTTGAAGGGTCTTACCATGGCCCCCCCTGGTGAGGAAAGGCATCCTGTTGATGGCAATGGGAGCTGTGCCATGCTTATTGTGGAAATGGTGGACGTGGTGGGTCGTACTCAGACTGGAAGACACGCGTGCCGTCCCCGTCTGGATGGGCAGGACGGTAAGCAATGCGAACCAGAAGGTCAGTCTAGAATAATGACTTAAGCTTGACCGGCTGGTTCGTCGTCCCAGCACACCTGCCGAGAGTCTGCCCACATATGTAAGATCCACATGGACCCACTTGGGCCAACAGGGCCCCTCTCGGGCCTCCCTGGGTCCCGTTCCAAGATGAGAGGGCATCTCAGTTGCAACCTGAGCCTGTTTCCTCCATAATCCACTGGAGTGTGTAATGTGTTACAAGATATCCTCGGAAACTGAGAAAAACAAACAAAAAAAAAACACAAAAAACACACAAAAAAGAACCAAGATAATCTTTTTCAAGAAACCAGACACAATCTAATTACTGCTCACAGAGAGGAAGCTGGAAGGAGACAGTTTGTGGTCAGCACTTTGACACGATGTAAACGTCGCACAGCAAAAGTTGACATCAGACCCTGGGTAGAAAGCATCCCAAAACATGATGTTTAAGCCTCCAAAAAACGCAGACTGTATCCCACCAAAAAATGCAGGATGAACAAACGTCCGGAGTATGGAAAGAGAGAAGATTCCGATGCTGATTTCAAACAGGCAGTGGGGTGCCTCGGCCGGGATATTAGGGCATTAAAACCAGTGAGGACAAGGCTGCATGTGACAGGAATCCTGATAGGAGTCTCCATTGCCCACAGGTAAAGCTGGAGGCTAGCTGACACTGCCCATGAAGACGAGAGTCTCTCTCCCCACCACGGTGGGAGAGATAACATGTCTCCCCGCCACACTGGATCATTTCATTAAGTCTTATAGAAAAAAAGAAAACAAAAAACCAAACGATATATATGCATTTAAAAAAGAAAGAAACAGAAGAGGGGAAAAAAAGAAAACCTGACAAGACGACAAGGAATGACGGAGAGAGATCCGGGCTGCGACGCGGCGGTCGGGGCGATGCAGAATCCAGCGCTTTTGTTCCCCCCCCTTTTCGGCAGAGAAAGAGGGAGAGAACACAGAGACAGAGAGAGAGAGAGATAGGGGAGGGAAGCAAGAGGAGAGGAGGGGTGGTGATGGGGTGGGGGGTGGGGGAGAAGAGAGAGACTGAAAGAGAAGGGGAGCAATATCTGCAGCAGCGGCGCGGTAAGGGAAAAATCCAGAAAATAAATAAATAATAGCCCGGCAGCTCCTGGTGTGCTCTCTGCCTCTCTCTCTCTCTCTTTCTATCACAGAACAGACGCAGCAAAAAATATATAATCTGCGCAAATGGTCAGCTCGGTAGCGTGACAGAGCTCTGTCTCCACTCGGCTGTTCTCCATTCAACAGCCTTTATCTCGAGGCTTCTGTCTCTCCCTCTCATCCAGTGTCATTGTGACTATGAGACTACACTGCTGCATACCAACATCAACACTGCTGCTGCCGCTCCTCCTAGCTTCATCTTCTCCCGCTATATAGATATCTCCGCTGTCGTCTCTGTTCGCTACCATCTGACTTGAGGATGCTCAACGTGACAAATTGCGCGCGCTGTCTGAGTGTCAGAAATGGGAAGCGGCTGGATTTTGTCCCCCTGGCTAATGAGTTGGATACTGGGAGACTGAGATGTACACTCAGAATGCTGCAGTAGAAAATAATATTATGTATTTTTTTCCCCCCAAAGCCTCAGAATTTCTAATTAAAAAGCACAGCAGTGGCCGTATGAACAATCTTGGGAGTGGGCTAAAAAATGCCAGGATGAAATCCTGGATGTCGGTGGGAAAAAAATAACCTTGGGGTACGCAGCACTCCAGAATAATGGAGGAGAGGGAAGGGCATGCTTCTAAAGGCATACAGTAGTCAGGGACTCACACAGCACAGGCACAGCAAGAGCCTGTGTATGAAGGGGTGTGTGTATGTGAGAAAGAACCTGTGAGCAACTGAGTGAGGAGGAGGGGTAGAATGAGTGGGCGAAGATGAGACAGACAGACAGACCGACCAAGAGGAAGAGGGGAAGAGAGAAAGAGAGGGCCACAAAACAAATAAATACATCAATAAATACAGGGTACAGATCCACAGCTGACTCGCTCACAGGTCCAGGCAATAACGAGTCACACTCGTGCTGCAGAGGAGGAGCTTGATTTAGGTGAGCTGTCACAGCTCTTGCAGAATGAGTACGCACAGGCCGGCGGAATCAAGGAGTTCTCAATAGTGACACATTGATGTGATTACATTAGTAACAGGCATTGGGTGAAATAAATGCACTGGAGGACACCTCACACTGTCTGTTCAAAGCAGAAGAAAGACATGGGCTGCTCGATAGGCTCCAAGGGACTCAGTTTTACCTTATCGCTCCACTCTCAGATGATGGTTTATACATTTGCAATAGATGACAGAGGCACACACCGGATGTGCACCTTAGCCCTCCTTTTAAACCAGGAAAGCAGTGGCTGCTCTTTTATTGTCTTAAATTATTTATGCACACACACACACACACACACACACACACACACACACACACACACACACACACACACACACACACACACACACACACACACACACACACACACACACACACACACACACACACACACACACACACACACACACACACACACACACACACACACACACACACACAATCTTCTCTTTTCATCTGTGCATTGCCAGTTTGCCACATTCACTTGCCATTCCGAATCAATCCACAGCGTTCCTTCAGCTCCATGTACTGTATAGGTCCACCCCTCTATCCATACCTAAGCCACCCCAGCCAGTGCTCCAGCACTCAGTGCTCCATCCTCTGTGCACTTACGTGGTTTAGCCATGCAGAACTTATTCCTGCACTGTGACTGATCTTAGCACGGAGATATTCTGACAGCCCAGGAGCTGCTGGGGACTGCGGAGGGGGTGGCTTGGTGAGAAGGGGTGTGTGCATGTGGGGGTGTGGTGCGAGATAAAGATAAAGATAAATATGTCGACACCTACAAGGATCAACACCTTAGCAGGGGAGTGGAACCAGATGATGCTGGAGGGTATGTGGGGGGGGGGGGGGGGGGAGTAAGGGTATGGATGGGAGATGGCAAGAGAGAGAGGGAGGTAAGAGGGGGAGGGCAGGTGTGTGTGTGTGTGTGTGTGTGTGTGTGTGTGTGTGTGTGTGGGGGGGGGCTGCAACGTTATCAGCTAAATCATGGTCGATAGAGATATCAGCTTGGGATTAGCTGGTTGGCCGAAAGGACACGCATGGAAAGAGGAGCACAGAGGCGAGCTGCACAGCCTCACCCCTCATAGTGACAAGGAGTCGACGCGGCCCATTACTCAAGCAGGAGGAGGGTGGGGTGGATGAGAGTGGTGGGGTGGGGGGTTGGCATGGTGCTGCCTGTGGCCAATTAGCTTGGCTGATTGAACAGAAATAAAGCAGAGATGTAGTCGGGTTTACAGGAGTACCTTTGCCAAAGAAGATATGCACAGAAATAATAACAGGTGCAATACTTGGTGGGATCACATCACATCCAGCCTATTTTAAGGCCCACAGGCTTTAAATTATTCATGAGGTACTAACCAATCCGAGCATAAAGAAACAACTATATTAGAAATATTTGCAGACAGGATGAAGAATAGACAGTGCTGCCAGGTACTGCCTGTGATAACCATGCAGGCACACTTACATTCCTTATAGTATAATTCATACTTTCATACAGCATGGATGCTGAAGTATACCCCAAAGAGGACCTGTTTGTGTGGAACAAAAGTTTCTTCTCCTTTGTTCCAGTCATCAGATGTTACAAAGATTGTCCCGTCCTGGAGCAGAATCATTTTTCTTCTACTGTGTAGCAGTGGCGTATTGAAAATTCTAAATATACTGTAGTTTGCCAAATACATATACTGTACATATATATTTCCGGGTTTACTGAAGTAGGAGAGCAGCAGGACATACAACTATATGCTGCAGTGAGACGAAAAAATACAGAAAAAGAATAATTAGAATATAAATGGGGGAATTCATTATTAACATAATATATGTAGCAGGATGGTCAAAGTACAGTACTCTACACTCACACACAAGCAGTATAAATAATGTGCTGAACAATTGTGAGCTCAATTGTGCCTATGCTATGCCTACAGTTAGCCTGGGCAGCATTCCTTTTCGGGTTTATGAACCGGTCGGGAGGGAATGATATCTTACATCATGATGTAGTCACTGTTTTGTAGTCATCAGGCCGGATCCCTCAAACCAGAACTTCCTTTCCCTCAAACCGGAAGAATAATACCTTCCCCAATAAAAGGGATCTCGTATCCTTTAATGAGAATAGAATTTCCCTGTGGGATAAGAACAAAGGTACACAGACGCTAAATAGTAGGCTACTAGAAACAACGCCGCATCAAAGCTTTTATTCCGGTTTGAGGGAAAGGAAGTTCTGGTTAGAGGATTCCGGCCTGATGACTACACAACAATGACTACAACATAGTAACATATCCTCTGCTCCAGACCAGATCACACAGCAATGTAGTATCACAGACTAGGCTTTCCTCCAAGGGGGGAAAGCCTGGTGACGCGAGGTTAGTGTGCAGTGAATACAGAGGGCTCAGTATACATGCGCCCACCGTAAAACCTGGAGTCTGGAGTCTAGGACACTGTTAGAGGTGTTGGTTGAGTAGTTACTGCACTGATTTAACTGCAAATATATTATTTATACAGACATATTTTACTCGGTTGATTAGAAATTGATTGATCGAATACTTTGAACTAACTGTACAACAGGTGATGTTTCTATTCATAGAATAGAAACATCACACCTGTGCAAGTGAGGTAATCATTATACATCACATACAGTACATCATCTCATTCTCATCCAATGGCACATCTCCCCCCAAATCATGCCGGCCAATCACAATTTGCGTAACCTCACTTCTGTCTTCAATGTTTGTGTTTGCACACTTTTGTCTTCAATGTTTGTGTTTACACAAAACATCAAAGCTGGGCTCAAAAATAGAGAGAGTATTCACTCTCTCTATTTTTGAGCCCAGCTTTGATGAGAAAAAGGGAGAAAGTTCAGGTATGGAGAGGAGAGTGATAAATAATTGTGTTTTCTAAAATTGATGTATGAAGAGTTATTAAAGAATTGTCTTGTTATTGTTACTGTAGATTTAGCTTATCAATTTGTCATGTATCATGTATAATCAAATTGCCTTTTCGCTTACATTTATGTGCCAACATAATCAACAAACTGGAGATACCGTATTGTCAATGACTCATAGATAAAATAATATGTTATCTCGTTATCTGCTGTCTGAGTAGGCTGTCAAGCGCACTCAAGCCCATCACACACCGTCTGCGACCGCCGCGCGCCAAAACAGCCGCCTCCATTATTTTCAATGAACCTATCGCACACCGGCGCGCTGGCGCCTCGCCTGACGCGCCGATAGAACCAGTTCTACTTTCCAGACGGCGCCGCGCGGCAACGCGTCGCGCCGCGTCGGACGGAGCCGGTGTGTGTTGGGCTTCAGACAGACATGTCCTCGGTCACCTCATGGTCTTTGCTTCCGACTGAATGTACGTTCATTACGTACCCAAATGTGTGACGATGTAATGTCTTGTATGCTGACTCAGGCTTCCAGCATGAGAGACTGCATCTGGGAGATGCACACTTCTGTCAGTTTGACCAATGATGTGTAGAACTTTACCAATGACGTATGTAATGATGTGGGAAGTACCTCTAGAGATGATAATGTGTCGCTTCTGTGGAGCTCAGACAATTCTATGGAATAAACCATCTTCAATGTCAGTTTATATTGGCCACTAATACACAAAGATGTGAATATTGTTTTTTACATAAGAGAGCTATTCTATGTTATTTATGCAACATGAGTATACAATATTCAATATAACAGCTTAATTAAAGTGTTATCCTCGGCTTGATGTGTCTGTCACTGTGGAGTTTAGGGTCTGTTGTTTATTATCACATATGGTAACTAGAAAAAGTGCCCTTCTGGGCACAGGTCTCCACCAGGATAGGAATGTAGGACATTGCAGCTTGCCTTCATCTGGTGGTTGGATAAAAGGGCAACAAAAGTAAACTAGGGAGTTGGCATACAAAGTTATCCACAGATCCGTGCAGTTAGAGGTAAAAACACTTTTCGGCCAGTTATAGCGCCACCTTGAGGCTGAGTTGAAATTGTTCATGTGGCATTTCGTCCTAGTGGGAATGTGGGTGCACAATTTCACAGAAATCACGCGATGTGTTCATGATTTGCAGCATTTTGTTTGAAACTGAGCACTCCTGTGAACTTTGGAAGCCAATCTTAACCAATCAGGATGGAGTCTGAGAAATCTGAAAGACCGGTTTCGTTGAATGGCTCTAGAGAGACTGTGTACCAATTTGCGTGATGTTTGGACAAAATCTGTAGGTGTACTGTGCAAAAACTTGTTTTGCACAAAGCGGCCTCCTGGTGGCACTATAACAGGCCGTTCTGGAAAGTTTGGGGCAGAGGTTCATCGTTGGCATCCAGGGAGTGTGTGTGCAAAATTTGGCATCGACCGGATTAACGGTGGCCGAGATTAGCTGCTCACGGACACACACACACGGACGGACGGACGGACGGAGTGCAAAACATACTCTCCCCCCATGCCTTCGGCCTGGTGGAGACAATTATTGCTGTGGGAATGCCAATCAGTCCCAGCTGGGTGCCTGGGTATGGACTGTCAAGTTGAAAAACCCAGTTTTAGGGTTCTGTTACAAGTAGTTGCAAGTGGTTGCAAGTTGCTGCGTTGCAAATCTTTGGTGTGGAGCCCCGGGCCCATTGTTGTCAAGGTAGGAGAGGATGTCCATGGCCTACATAACCTGGGAGTTGTTGTCGTTCGTAGGTCAAAATGCAGTGGAGTATAGAACCCCAATCTCTCATAATATACACTGGAAATTAGAAAAGAAGTCACGGCAAGTCACAGTAAAATGCATTCCATCAAACGTTCATATGCAGCTAGCTAGTACGGAAGAACAAGACTTTATTCACTGTATCTCTGTCTCTTGATATGCTCCATCCTCCTCCATGGTTTCTGCTGGGTGTAAGTGATAATAGCGCTACAAATAGCCAGTTGTCCTCAATAACCCGCCTCCACTCGCTGTGATTAGCTGTGAGAGCCTCGGAGGCAGCGTTTCACTCTGCTTGCTGGGCACAGCTCGCCCAGCGGGCAGTCACTCTGGAAGCATCGAGAGTGCCTCGAATGAACCGAAACAGTTGGAAGGAAGGTGTGCAAACCATTCTGGTAGTTGTAGTAATATGCTAGCTGTGGACAGAAATGTTGTACTTTCTCCCTCTACAAATAGTGCTAACTTTGCGTGATTGAAGTGTCTTCCAAGTGCCCATTTAACTAGCCTTCCAAAGCACTTCATGACTTAACTAAGGTCACTAAGGTCAGCACTCCCAGGTGGTAGTAGTATTCATTCAGGCTGGGGAAATGTTCTTGGGCACAAGGCCAATGGTGGACCTCTGAACCACGGACTGGGCCAGAGTTAAAAATGGTGAACACTAGAGTCAGGAGATCAGCGCAGGTCAGGAGAAGTGCTCAGCTGGGGTTATCGCTCGGTCCGGTACCAGTAGTGTTTACGACAAATAAAAGATGTTACAAGCCCTTACGTCCCTCAAACCTTCCATTTTATTATCCAAAGATTGAATTTTCACACGCAGGATACTGAGCAGAGGAGGTCGATGAGCCTGGATTCTCAACCTATTTTGTGTTTACAATTCTTCTCTTCCCTGGGGACATGACATTGTTGGCATTGTTCTCTCGTAGAATCTCTGCCAGCCACAACAAAGCAGTGGATAACAAAACCACCAAGGCAGGATAGATCAAATATAAATGAAGGAGGACCTCTACTTTGATTAAAAATATGTACACTACTAATAGGACTACAATTATTTGAGTGATACTGTCCATTTTGAAGGTCTAGAAGGACATCTTTTCATTTGTTGTGTCGATTTCTAACTTTCTTAACACTCTCCCTCCCATTCATGAGTTACACAAGTTAATTGATGTAGAACAGCTTCCCTCCCAATAACGAGTTACACAAGTTACGTTTTCATTGTTGAATTCTCGTTATAAATACGTATAAAGACTTCCATCAGACAGAGTGGGATAGGAGACACGTTCGGAAAATTTTCAGTCGCACTGGCATGAAAAGGCTTTTGGGAAAGTGAGGTCCAATGCACTCCAATGCTGGCGGTGGCGCGCAGCGGGAGCATCCCTCCTCTGCTTTGTTGTTAATCGCCACTTTGGATTATTTTTCAACACTACGAGAAAAGGATCACACCATTTTAAAGTGGATTTTCATGAAAAGGAACGATGATGTCGGCGTGGTGGTTTTTCAAAGGTTAGTGTCAAACTGTTAAGGTGATAAAGTGCACGCACGCAGAGAGCAGACATTCTATGAAAACTTCAGTTTGTTTACAAACATTCTGATCTGGTCTTCTATAAAGTGACAAAACACTATATGCACTATAGATCATCTCCGATAAAGAAAAATATTTAAATACATTTTTTTTCTTTCAAAGACAGAGCCAATGGGACATGGTCAGACTGTTAAAGAATTGTAACCACATTGTAAAGCATTCTAAATTATACATATTATGTGCTGGGAAAGCCATTAATTCATTCAGCATGTCAGGAAGTGCCAAGCGAGGGGACCGGAGGGGTTGGGGGCGTTTGACTGGAATATTGTGACAATTGTGATTTATAGCCGGTGACTTGCAGTGTCATATACGGCAGCATTTGAGGCATCTTTTAGTGCCAGTGATGGTATCTTTGGAGAGCTTGTCTAAAATAAAGGGTCTGCATTAATCAATTTTTCAGCTCCAGGGTTGCTAGACATAATGAAAGCTAAAAAGTGGTGCGTGCGTGCGTGCGTGCATATATCCATACGTGCATATGTGTGCTTTGTGTGTGTGTGTGCTTTGGAGAGAGGTGGGGGGACTTGGCACAAGTTAGCAGTGGTGATTGTAACCTTCTGTTGTCCTTGCTGGTTCAACAGCTTCACCATGCCCTTCCTATTAACCACTTTCTAACTGGCATCCCTTTAAGCAAATTGTGAAAATAGCAGATCTACAAGCTCACATATCATCGCAGTGTGACACGTTGAAAGCTTGCAGATCAGCTATTTCCAATGTGTGATCATCTCATTTCTGATCTCTGTGGAAATGCTGGACTATCACATACTGCACAGTACTGTAGCTTACAAATTATGCAGATAGGTGGTGAAATGCCTGAATTTCAGCCTTTCTAAACCGTTACATTTCTATGACGTATAATTCCTATTTGGTGACATACACACACACACATTTCTCAGCTTGTTGCGAATACGAAGGGTTACGAGATGCACAAACTCTCAATATGACTGTATTCAGTCTGTATATGAAAAAAGTAAGAATATATATATATACGTATATGGTATACCAGTATTATTTATTAAAAAAAAGCAGTGTTTTGTTGTCTTTAACAGGTTTTATTCAGACATCCAGCCTAGCCCTGGGAGGTAAAGTAGCAGAACTAATCATAGCACTTTCAGATTAATTACTCATAACGCTAGCATCCTCTGAAAGGAATCGCCTGCAGTTGTGATATTTATGTGAGTTCATAGGGCTTAAAATGACAGCACCTAAAATAATCCCAGGGTTGGGTGGAATATGTGAAGGACAGAGGAGGAAAGTGGAGAAAATAAGGGGAGAGGCAGCAAACATGCACAGCCAATGCTAAAATCCTGTTAAAGAATAAAAATTACTGTTGCAGTCTTAACCACAACCTTCCTTTATTTCAAATACCTGATCATTCAAAAATGAATTCATTTTTGTTTCTTCATTTTATATAAAATGAGGTATTACACGTTTAGATTAACTCAAGGGTTTTTGAATCACACCTGCACGAATGCATGTGCATATAAAACCTGGTAACAGAGAAAAGCATATGAATGGTAAAAAACAATCATTCTTTCTTTCTTTTGTGAGCTGTAATGTGTGGCCAGAGCCATCCCAGACTCCAATGCATTGCATTCAAGGTGGGAATTATTTCCTTTGTTTGGGTTGCGCTACCATGCAGCTGGCTGTGTTACTTCCTGGATCCTATTTATTCCATTTCCTAGATGGCTAACATTACAAGCAATTGATAGGAAGTCTGGTCATCATAAAGGGAAATGCTGGGGTGTAAGTTAAAAGGCCACTTCACCCCTTTTTCAACCAGATCTTATTTTAATGATGTTTGGGAGACTACAATTTACAATTTAGGCATTTAGCAGATGCTCTTAACCCAGAGTGATTTACAGTAAGCAAGAACAAAAACATGGTACTAATAAATCATATACATGAAATCATGTTGAATCATATACATAAACTAAGAATCTAGTTGGAATATCTATATAATGAAACTATGCACATATATTATATAGTGCTTTGTCTACATAAAATGCTTGAGCCTTTGCATACGCCTGTAAGGTTGTCGGGGCTAGGGCAAGTGCTACGGGCTAAGATGGAGTCTGAAGAGGTGGGTTTTCAGACTACGGCGGAAGATTGGGAGTGAGACAAGAGGTTTTTATGTGGGTAATTAAGTGTTTTTAGTTATTTTAGTATTTCAAAGTGTCTGTGATGTCATGTACACTGGTCTCACTGCTGGATTACTACCAGTAAGACGGGCGGGGTCGCTTGCACGCATCGGCCTCGTTCAAATCAAATCAAATCAAATCAAATCCCTTTTATTTATAAAGCACATTTTAAAAACAATTTTCGTTTGACAGTCAGTCTAGAAATGTAACTGATTCGGCAGTAGTAACATTAGCGTTTTCTCTCAGTCAGTTGATTCTTATCCATATGAGTGAAACGGCCGGGATGATTTGTTTATTTTTCAAACACAGTTCTTATATGAGGCGATCCAAAATCCCCCTATGGGGATTATATATATTTTTTTTAAGACTTAGCACCCTCTAGCGATATTGACGTCAGACTTCTATAGCAATTGTTATGATTAAGTACACGTTAACCTTTCTATCGGATTGCGCTGCCTTTCTATGGGACTCACCAAGGGATGGTACATTACGTTCTGCATCACTTGATGATGCATGTTCTCGTCAGTCTTGTCAAGCTAAGCTAAGAATATGTTCGTACTTAGCAGTAAAATAATTAACTATCACAATTAATCATGTACGGGTACAGTGACACCGACAGTGTCTTGTGGTTAATGTGGTTGAACTATAATCATTTGGAACATTACTTTGATCCACGGACCACCACAAAGCCTAATGCAGGCTTCAGAGAAAACACACCCAGAAATGAAAACAAAATAAATGTGATTTCATCATTTCAAGTGGTCTGTCAGTTAGGTTTTCACAAGGAGGGTGCCTAATAAAAGTGCATCCCAAAAGTATTTACACCTTCACTTTTCCCACATTTTGTTATTTCCTTATTCCAAAATATATCAGGCAAATATATTCCTCAGAATTCTACACACCATACCGCATAATGACAGTGTTATTTTTTTTTAAATCTTTGCAAAAGTGATGATGCAAATAGGGAATGCATCTCCCTGTTTTACCCATTGTCAGAGAACCCGTTATAACCGTCTGACTGTGTCCCATTTATGTCCATATACGTATGGAGATCTCTATGTGCCTGTCCTTGTCCCTTTTAAGCCCATACTTATACTGTATGTTGATGAATTGGATATAGGACCCCAATGCAAACAAGACCACAAGGACATTTTTGGTGAATGAACTTTTAGACAAATTGTTTGACTATACTCTAGTCTATACTAGACTGTACTGTTTTGCATTTCTGTCTAATACAATATTCAATCAATCAATCAATCAATCAATCAATCCTTGTGTTGCGAGAACACAAGAGTCTGCCCTTGGTTTCCTGTCTCTCAACCCTCTGCTACAGTATCTGAATAAACCTTAAAAAGAAAAAGAAATGTGTGAGGGATTTTACAGATTCTGTAACTCTCAACAAACATTTTTTCATTTCTCTGTTGAGAGTGTTGACACCCGTCAAGTATGTCAAGCAGCTGTCACTCGGTGCATCTAAGGATGAATATATTTTCATGGGACTCATTCTTCCAAGAGAAACAGTAAATAGGCGGCACTCTACTTCAGAAATAGTCCGGCAGCCGACGGGCTTCTTTTGTTTAAAGTGGGAAATTTGGTATAGTCTTTTTTTATTGGCCTAAAATATTGTCTATATATATACATACATTCATGAATCCACTTGCTAATCGGCTGTCTGCATTGAGCTATTTTTTTAATAGGGTTTTTATATTATTGTATTTGTACTTTTATCCAAACATAGATTGAGTACTCCACCACAGGCTGTAGAGTATGTGGGTGGAATCCCTGCTATGGCAACGTAAGAACAGTCAGACAAAAGGTAGGCAATTATTGACTATCAATGCCCCCTGCATTTCAGTATCATCACAATAAAAGCAAGCAGGAGGCACACTAGGGAGGCTCTAGAGCTCTTAGTCTTGCATAGTCAGACGATCGGCGTGCATATACGTGATAAGTCTGGGGATATCTGAATTTAATGTAGGGGCTAGAACAGTGGCAGTAACATCCGCAAACAAACATACTAGTGCTCTAATAATAGTTGGTGCTTTAGAAACCTGATTTTACAGATACTATAAACATTTTTTAAATCATTTCTCAGGTGAGAGTGTTTACACCAGCATTACAAGCAGTTCACTCTGTACATTGGATAAGAATCGATGGTGAAGGATCAATATATTTTCATGTGACTCATTCTTCCAAGAAACACAGAAACTAGCTAACGTGTTCCTACAGAAACCTTCCAGCCCCGAGTATTCCCCTCTAGCCCAGTCCAAGCATAGTTATATACCAGTAAGACGCCTGAGGGCGAGAAGCACTACAGTACTGTATATGGAGCGTGTCTTGAATGTACAGGGTTTGCTTTTCTATGCACTACGTGCTTACTCAAAGCACTTACAATGGTCCATTCATTCATACATTGGGAATACAGGGTTTGATGAAGTCAGATCAACGTATGGAACGTCAGAACAGGTCAGCTCAATATATGGAGATCTAAGGGTGGCAGTGGGGGCAGTGTCTTGAGTGTACAGGGTACAGGGAATTTCCAGGCCGGTTGAGAACTTCGGGTTACTTCAGTAACCTCAGTTGTATAAGTGACTCGAAGAAGAGAGTCATATGGGGTGCCGCCACCTGGTGGCGCAAAAGCACAGAAACTCTGCATGTACTCACGAACAATTCCATTGGATCGTGAACGTGAAGCTCACGGTGACCTCCCTAACCCCACCCACTCGGTATAAAACCGGGGGTTGGTCCCATGAGCGTCATTCCTATCAATCTACCTTTCTGCCGCTGACAAAGCAGAAGGGCGTCTTGATGACTCTCTTCTTCGAGTCACTTATACAACTGAGGTTACTGAAGTAACCCGAAGTTGTCTTAAGTTCCTCTCTCGAAGAGAGTCATATGGGGATCATAACACTCCCGTATGATCACACCGGCTGATAGGACCGATCCACGGTCCACCTATCAAGAGACACACGCACGTCACCCTCAGGCGTGGCACGTGTATACTCCCGTAAGGAGGACAATTAAAGGCTACCTAGGTCCCTGACCAGGTAGAGCAAAGCCGATAGCGGGACAGACCAACCTGTCCGACTGCTATCAATCCCTACTAAGGAGCCGACAGCAAGCTGCCTCATGTGCCCGTGAAACGGGCTTGATGGCTAACCATCTCATAGAGCCACTCTAGGGAACGCTTATGCGAACATGGGGGCACTATGTACTGTCAATCACTGCGCTGCCGCACCCACGACCGCCTGGGCTAAGTCCCTGGGTGCCACGTCAAGATTATAATACGTGGCAAAGGTCAAGGGAGACGACCAACTTGCCGCTGCGCACACATCCTGGATGGGGACGCCCCGTGCCAAGGCCCAGGATGCCGCCATGCCCCTCGTGGAGTGAGCTTTTAACCCTTCAGGGAGCTCCACCACACTACTGGTGTAAGCCAGTTGTATAGCTTCCACAACCCACTGTGAAAGCCTCACCTTTGTTATAGGCTTCCCCTGCCACCTGGCGTGGGAGGCCCAAGAGACAAAGAGTTGATCTCCCTGTCTGAAGGGAGCTGTCCTGTCCCTGTACAGTCTGATCGCCCTGACTGGACAGAGACAGTGTAGCCGCCTGTCCTCCTCTGAGGCAAAAGGCGGTGGGTGGAACGCCAAGAGCTCCACCGGGTCACGACCAGCAGGAAAGGCCTTTGGCTTGAAAGACAAGTTCGGCCTAACCGTGACCTTAGCGTTGTTACCACTAAACCTCATGCAGCTCTCATTGACTGAGAGTGCGTGGATGTCACTAGCACGCTTCGCAGTCGTCAGTGCGACCAGCAGCGTGGTCTTCAGCGAGAGAAACTTCAAATCCACTGCCTCCAGTGGTTCGAATGGCTCCTTCTTAAGCGCATACAATACCACCGTCAGATCCCAGGCTAGGACCAGGGATCTGGCAACCGGTCTAAGGTGTAGGACACCCTTCATGAACTGACGGATCAGCGGTTCTCACTCACCGGTCCGTTGTTCACACCTAAGTGGGAGGCGGATATCGCCGCCGAGTTGACCTCAACCGAGGACAAGCCTAGACCTCTGTCCAGGAATTCCTGCAGGTAGGTCCGGATGGGCCCCACCGAGGCCTGGAAAGGAAGGACCCCACCAGGCCTGGTCGAGCACCAACGTTCAAACAGCTGCCAAGCCGTGTTGCACCGGCGTCTGGTGGAGACTGTTCTAGCACTCAGAATAGTCTCTATGACATTCTGTGGCAGATCCGCTACCGCGAGCGGTGCCCCCTCACAGGCCAAACCCAAAGGTCCAAGTGCTGGGGGCGCGGGTGGAATATCTCGCCGTTGGCCTGCGTTAGCAGGTCGACCCTCAGAGGGAGTCGCCAAGGGTCGCGATAGAGGAGGGAAGTGATGTCCTGTCTCCAGGACCCCCAGGCCGGAGCCACCAGTAGCAGCCCCGAGCCCAAAACTCTCACCCTGGCTAGAACTTGTGGGATCAGTTCCAGCGGTGGGAAGGCGTAGAGTAGGCCCTGAGGCCACTGATGCGCCAAGGCATCCAGACCCAGAGGCGGCCTGCCTGTGAGGGAGAAGAACAGGGGGAACTTCGTGTTCTCCCCCGTGGCAAATAGGTCCGCCACCGGAACTCCAAATCTGCGCCACATTTGGCCCACCACCCATGGATGGGGGGACCATTCGCTGTAGCGGAGTGGGCCTCTCGATAGGAGGTCCGCAGCTGAGTTCTGGCGTCCTGGGACGTGACAGGCCGTGAGGGAGATGAACCGGCCGTCACACCAGACCAGCAGTCTGTGAGCTAGTGAGCACAGACGCAGGGATTTGATCCCCCCTTGTCTGATGATGTAGGCCATCGTCGTGGTGTTGTCCGTACGGACCAACACGTGATGTCCCCCGAGGAAACGGCTCGAACTCCTTCAGGCGAGGAAAAACACCGCCAGAAGTTCTAGACAGTTGATGTGAGCGGATCCCTCTAGGGAACCGTTCCACACCCCTCTGGCCGTCCTGCCCTCGTGAGTGGCTCCCAGCCAGAAAGACTGGCGTCCGTGGTGACCACCCTTCTGGACAGGGGCAACCCCAGCGGTACCCCTTCCGTCAGGTTGCGTCTGTCAGACCACCATTTCAAGGCCAATACACAGCCCAGGGAGACTCTCACCCGGCGCCGTGTGAACTTGGGAGGCAGGTGTAGAGACTTCAACCGGAAAGGTCTCATGTACAGCCTGCCCAGCGTGCCAGAGATATGGCTGAGGCCATGAGGCCTGCCATGCGCAGGCACACCCCGAGTTGAAGTGTGTGGCCCGTCCTGAACTGTGCGGCACACTTCAGTAGGTCGTCCACCCGGTCGGCGCTCAGTTTCGCAGTGTATGCGACTGAGTCCAACGTGATGCCTATGAAGTCCGTGGACTGCGTTGGCGTCAACATGCTGTTGGTATGGTTCACGTTGAAACCTAGAGAGGTCACGTGGGACAATACCCTGGCTGTGTTCTGTACCGCTTCCTGCTCCAAGGCCGCGCTCAGAAGCCAGTCGTCGATGTAGCTTGCAACCCGGAGACCCTGTTGCCGTAATGGGGCGAGAGCAGTTTCCGTGCATCGAACAAAGACCCTGAGACTAAGGGACATCCCAAAGGGGAGAACTGTATACTCGTACACTCTCCCCTGAAACCCGAACCTCAGGAACTTCCTGTGTGGTGGGTAGATAGGGATGTGAAAAAGGAGTCTTTTAGATCTATGGACGTGAACCAATCGCCTGGGCGTATGGAACGTGCCAGAGACTTGGCCGTCAGCATCTTGAACTTGAAAGTTTTGAGATGTCTGTTGAGTGCTCGAAGGTCCAGGATAGGACGGAGCCCCCCCCCCCCCTTTTTCTTGACCAGAAAGTAGCGGGAGTAGAAACCGCTGCGGCTCTGGCTGAGGGGCACCTCTCTGACGGCCTCCTTTAGAGACATTATCTCCTGTTGGGAGTATATGGCCAGCTTGACCCCGTGCTTCGGTGAAGATGACCTCGCCGAACATGGGGGGTCTCATAGCGAACTGGAGTCTGTAACCCTTCGCTAAGGTGTGCAGAACCTATGGTGACGCGCCGTGGCGTTCCCACTGTGCAATGTACCTGGTTAAAGGGTGGTCCACCCCCAGACCAGAGACATTTTCGGCATGACCCGTCTCCCCAGTGGCGTTTGAGCACGCCACCGGCTTCATGCCCCGCCCCTCTGCAGTGGGCAGCCCGTGGGTTACCCCTGACAGAGGGTTCATGGTCCCCCGAGTAGAAACCGTTGCGGTTCTGGCTGAGGGGCACCTCTGACGGCCTTCTTCTCCACTAGAGTTATCGTCTCCTGTTGGAGTATATGGCCAGCTTGACCCCGTGCTTCGGTGAAGATGACCTCTCCGAACGCGGTGGGTCTCATAGCGAACTGGAGTCTGTAACCCTTCGCTAAGGTGCGCAGAACCCATGGTGACGCGCCGTGGCGTTCCCACTATGCAATGCGCCTGGTTAAAGGGTGGTCCACCCTCAGACCAGAGAAAATTTTCGGCATGACCCGTCTCCCCAGTGGCGTTTGAGTACGCCACCAGTTTCATGCCCCGCCCCTCTGCAGTGGCCAGCCCGTGGGTTGCCCCTGACAGAGGGTTCATGGTCCCCCGACATTGGTGTTCTTGTTGTTTTCTTATTGTTTTGGGCAGTGCCCTTATTATGGAGAAACATACAGAAACATGTGCATTTAGTGCAGACTTGTGTGGCTTGGTCACGGGCCCGTACGTGGCGGGAACCCGTGCCATGAGCCTCAACCTCTTGTGGGGCGGCTCGGGAGTGCAGTTCGAGACTACTACGCCCAGTGCAAGCCCTGAGGCGGGGGGGATGGGGGAAGACGTCAGGGTGCGTCTCCCCCGGGAGGCAGGAAGTGTCACTACTTCTGCTGAGCCTTGCCGTCGTTTCATCTCCGTCACCTCATCGCGGGAGGGGACAGCCCCCATACCCGCGAAGATGGCTGTGAGAGATCCTTGGAGCAGTGAAGCGGCGTTGAGATGTTTGCCCTGTGCAGCAGCAAGGGCATACATCTTCTTGGCGGCCAGGCTGGCGTGGCCCTCCCTAGTGCCGGCCGCGGCTGCTGGAGGGCGGCGGCGTTGGTCAGTGGGGCGTGGGGGACATTTGTCCCTCACGTCCACGGAGGGAGCTCTTGGAGGAGCTCGTTGTCCATCGTCCACCTTGAAAGCAGCCTATCTAGAATGCTAAGCATGCTAGGGTGGCATCGGCCATCCAACGAGGTTGCTACTCCCGACCTCGAAAAGGTTAGCTAAACAGCTAAACAAACCTAGCTTCACAATGTACATACCTGTAATGTTGAGGGAAGCAGTCGGTAGTCGAGGGTCGCTGGGGAACCACGTCGAGTGAGACTTGTGCGTCTGGCCGCTGCGTGAAGTAGTAGTAGCGGTAGTTGTCGGTGGAGGCCTAGGACTGCATCCGACATCCCGTCGTCGCAACCACCCGGATCGGGGGAGCCTCGTTGGTGGGCCGACGAGATCCCGCTGGAGGGAGAGCAGCACCCAGAGCCAGCCGGCGAGGCCTGGCTGATGTCTTGGGTCTGGCTCCACAGGCCTGTTCACCAGTGTGGTGAAGAGCGTGTGGAGCTTGTTGTTGGCGGTCCGAGTCGCCTTCCTGGCAGGGGAGGAGCCGAGGAAGGACTCGCCATGGTGTCTCTGAGACGCGTCAAGGTTGAGGGGTCTGGAGAGAGAGGACGAGGCGTTGGGCCTAGACCTCGAGGTTTGGGGCTGGTCGGGACAGCAGGGCTCGGAGGTGTCGACCAGGGACCTGTCTTGGTGACTCTTGACGCGTGAGATGCGTCAGTCTGTCTCCCTGTCTGCAACAGAAGCAGCAGGGGGAGAGACCAGGGGTCTCGAAAGCCTGGCGAGCATGCTTTAGACCCATGCTCTAGACCCCAGGTGGCGTTCCTCCTCGGGGAACCCGGGAGGGCTGTTGTCACCCCTGCAGGTCGTCTTGGGTGTTGGTGCAGCTTGAAGGAGGAACCAGCAGTCCAAGAGCTTGTAGAAGCACTTCTCTTTTAAGTTATAATATAATATCATTATATAATAATAATATATAATATAACAAAAATGTTGTGAGGAAAACTGTCTGTAACTCACAAAACAGGGTAAAAGTAAAGTGGTGGTGGAGTAGAAAGAGTAGGACTCGTGGTGCTCCACTGAGGATCAGCTGTCCAAACAGAGAAAACCACGTTGTGAAACTGTGGTGTGTTCTCAAGGCATCTCTGATGTGTGGAAGACAAAGACAAAACATGCACAGTGCATGTGTGTCTGTCTGGGAGAGGAGGTAGAGACAGCCATGTCTGAAGCAACTCTTTGGTTCCATGGGGGGGGGGGTCGAAGTCACTGTCGTCACCGCCGGTGGCCATGGTGTGCGATGGAGTTGATTTAATAAAAATTAAAAAATTAACTCAAAAAACCAGGGTTATGGAACGGAACTTACGTAACTCTCGTAACCTACTTACGTAACCAACGTACGCTCGGAGAATGCTAGCTAACGGCGCCGTTCGGCTGGACGTCAAGCTAGCGTTGTGAGATACGATGGTGAAGCCAAATCAACGCCTAACGGCTGAAGATAGCTCGGAGGGTAGCGAGGCTGTAGCTAGTTAGCGCGACGCCGGAAGGCTGAAGGCTAAGAGCGGGAGGTAGCATGTAGCTGCGGGCGGTAAACTACGTAACTTACGTAACTTACGCTCGGAGAATGCTAGTTGACGGCGCCGTTCGGCTGGACGTCAAGTCAGCGTTGTAAGGCACGCTGGAGACGCTAAATCAACGCCTAACGGCTGAAGATAGCTTGAAAGTTAGCGAGGCTGTGGCTAGTTAGCGCGACGCCGGAAGGCTGAAGGCTAAGAGCGGGCCGTAAACTACGTAACTTACGTAAGTTACGTAAGATACGATGGCGACGCTAAATCAACGCCTAACGGCTGAAGATAGCTTGGAGGTTAGCGAGGATGTGGCTAGTTAGCGCGACGCCGGAAGGCTGAAGGCTAAAAAGCGGGACGTAGCGTGTGGCTGCGGGCCGTGGGTCTAGCTAATAGCTGGTTAGCGCCTCGCCGGTAGGCCTAGGGCTAACGGCTGGACGTAGCTAGCGTATAGCTACGCAGGTAGCGTAGACGAAGCGTGTAGCTATGGGCCGTGGGTCTAGCTAGTAGCTGGTCAGCACCTCGCCGGTAGGCTACGAAGCGTGTAGCTATGGGCCGTGGGTCTAGCTAGTAGCTGGTCAGCACCTCGCCGGTAGGCTGAGGGCTAACGGCGGGACGTAGCTAGCGTAGACGAAGGGGAAAAACGTGCCTGACGGCTACGCTTTAAGCAGCGGACTCGCTAATGAGGGAAGCTGAAAGCTAGTAGCACTAGGGAGGCTAAGCTAGCAGCAACCCTGAACGTGGCAGCTAACTGTAGACCAAGCGAAGCAGTAAGCTAGCTGAGTGCTAAGGCGCAAAGCTAGTAGAAGAGAAGGACTAAACGACAAGCCGCGTGACTGCACACTTGTGTTTTATTGTCCGTGTAAAGGACTTACTGCTGGAGAGAACTTTTCTGCAACGTTCGTGAGTGAAAAACACCTCGCAGGGGCTGCGAATTTCCAGGTACAAGTATGAGAAAAACTCGTCCGTTCTAGGGAAAACAGTTTCAACAGCCGGTGGTGAATTCTTTGTCAGAGCGATCTGGCATCTGCGGCAGAAAGGTAGAGGAATGACGCTCATGGGACCAACCCCCGGTTTTATACCGAGTGGGTGGGGTTAGGGAGGTCACCGTGAGCTTCACGTTCACGATCCAATGGAATTGTTCGTGAGTACATGCAGAGTTTCTGTGCTTTTGCGCCACCAGGTGGCGGCACCCCATATGACTCTCTTCGAGAGAGGAACTTAAGACAACTCTAGTTAGCTGGCTGCCGGGCGTGGCTGCACAGGCCCATCTAGAGTTTAAATGGTATCAGTCAAAAGAGAGACATCGAAGAGGATGGATGGATGGACAGGTTCTGACATATATCCATATACTGATGACATCAAGGATCTATTATATGGGCTTTATTGCGACTGCAGGTCGCATTTACTATGATCCCTGATTTACCCCCTGATGATGTCATAGTGAGACCTGAGCACAATATATGGGGGCTTTCCCCATGTAACCGTATGGGGATTTTGAGTGATACACTGACGGAGCGCACGATTCCATAGTTAACAGCGACCTTTGATTTCTCCTCTCATCCACTTGCATTGAGTTACTCACCTAGCGCATGAGGTGTTCTTCCGGGTTGGAACCAGTGCATTCTGGGATTGCTTATGGGCCATACGTGAACGCGCTGGGCCGGTGACATCATTGCGCGTGTTCACGTATGGAGCATGGCATTCACATTATGGAGCATGGCATGTGAACGCACGCAATGCATAGTGCTTGACCAAGTTGGTCCATAGTGCAATACCACTTTCGGCTACCATGTCTTTTGCGCTTCAGTGTTTCCTCTCAAGTCCAAGCCTAAATGCACCAAAGGAGCTCTAGAAAGCAGGGTCCTATGACCTGCAGTACACACTAGTTGAACACAAATCAAACATACATCTAGAAAGGTACTAAATCAACCTGTTCTGTTCTAGACCTCTTATATACTTTGTTGACCGGAGTCTCTCAGGGGTCTATGCTAGGCCCCACCTTTTTCCCTCTACACCAAATCTCTGAAGAAATAGCCAAAAATAGCCAGAAATCTACAAGCTCCAAACTTGCAGGGTTGCGTGAGCTCACTTGAAAATCTGCTATTTTCTCTAAATATTCTCCCCAGAATTACCTGCAGTTAATGCAGGTAATTCTCCACCACATGCTTAATGGGTTGTGAGACCTTCTCGCAGGATCACAGACAGGCACCCCAATGATCAGAGAAAATTGAGTTGGCTCATGTTGTGTTTAGATGTCACTGATCTTTAACACACCAGTGACTCAATGCCTTACTTCCTGTGTTTACCACTGCAGAGCTCATTCAGTCTACTGAGCACTGAGCAGGGACCAGGGTGGATCAAGAAAAAAGAAAAAAAAATATTCTAGTGGCTCTCTGTATGAAAGCACCGTTGATGGCAAATATTGGTCTAGTGCACCAGCAATACTCTGGTGTGCTTGAATGTGAAGCCTCGAGATCAAGGGCAAATGTGCTTCCGTGGGCCAGAACTGCAGAATTCATGTGGGTTTTCCTTCCAACTGTTCAGCCTTCAGAACTCGGCTAGAACCTAAATAGCAATCTCGCCTGTGTAATATTGAACAATGCTCACAATCAGTACCAAGGGCACACCATTACATTTAATCTATAAGTACACAAACAACACTCACTTCAACACTGGTCAGCTCCAAATATACAATGTGCTGTGTAGGAGCTCTGTTTATCCCAATGGCATACATTTGACCAATGGTACTATAAAGCACTGTATAATATTCCTCAAACTTGAATTTATCAATATCCTCATGGACCTGGAGAGTCGGTCAGATCAAGATTACAGTTTTATACCAATAAATTGTCACAACACATGGCAAATGGGATTCATTGGATTATCACCAGACATACACACCATCTGGTGTGCACACGCGACAGTTGGATTGTGCATGTTAAGTACATATTTATTGCTGGCTAAAGTATCCACAAGCACAAATAAAAGCTGTGTGTTATTTTCTATAAGCCAATAAGCAAAAGGAATCATGGTGCAGTTTACTCCATGAGAGATCTTTTACGTATGCGTCAAAAGTAGGACAGGTTGGATACCGCATGAATAATAGATCAGTACATGTGTCATGAATATATCATAATCCTGACTACAATTAGACAAATCTATGATATAGCACAACAGCATAATTCAAAGCAGTGATAGCTTAGCACAGCCCTTTATTATTCATTGGACATACAGTAGGGAGATAGCAAGGGAACGATCCATCAAAATGAATTGGCAGCGAAGTGGAAAATGTAAAGGTTTTCTTTTGCTGAGCACGCAAACTCTGGTGAATTGTTGAATAATGACCAGTTTCTCAGAGTGAAAGATAGAAAGAAAGAGAGAGAGAGAGAGAGAGAGAGAGAGAGAGAGAGAGAGAGACCCTGACTGACTGATTTCAATGCCACCTGGCATGGATTTAGAGATTAATTTCCAACATCCATCAACACAGGGATAGGACTTTACATGCTGTATTGAATGTTGCACTTTGCTAGTTATGTTGGCTGAAAGGATACATGTATGGTATGCCTGTCCAGTTATCTGTTACAGTATGCGTCGAGTAGATTTTTAAGGTAACCTGACTCCGCCGGATGGTGGCGGTATTGATTCACGAGTTCCGAACACAACTTCCGTCTGGGATCACTCACGGAGTATTGATGAACCGAGCCGGCCGCGACTCAGACCAATCAGCTACGGACGGGAGTTGCCAATCACCTGCCAAGTATCTTGAAAAATTCATTGGGCTACAATGATTCCAGATGGAGTCAGGTTAGTAATAAGTGGGCATTTCTTGAATGAAAGGCTCAAGTTTGGCCCTTTGAAATTCTGTTCCCATTGCAGAAACTGTCATCCTCTCTACAACGATTGAACCACCATACCTAACCTTTTAAAAGCCACAACGAGGCTGCCTAGACTAGAGGGAAGTTTACCTTCGTCTTCACTGTTTGTGTTTACACAAATCCTCAAACTGTCTATGGGAATTTACTTTGTCTTCAATGTTTGTGTTTACACAAACCCTCAAAGCTGGCCATTCATTGTCAATGGCATTCAATGTTTGTGTAAACACAAACCCTCAAAGCTGGACATAGGAAAGAAGAAAAGTAAAAACATAGGAACAGAATTCAGAAAGTGGTGAGATGCAGACATCTCATTGTTTCTACTGGACGTGATGAGGGTTGTGGGGAAGCTGGGGGGTTGGGGATTTTTTTCTAAACATTGTTTAAAGCTTCAAAATGCCACTTTAACCTGGCTAATATTATTGTACTTGAATATGAGAATAGTAACTGCCCCATATGCCAGATACACTGAATGGATTGTTGGGTTGCAGTTGCACAAAGGCAGGTACTGTAAGTCAAGTTTTGACATAAAACAGAGTTTTATTTTCTAATGTGATTTTGAAAACATATAGAACTTCTGTGAATAATACAGCAGACCCTATTGCTTTTTTTGAGGGGCGATATCCACTCCTACGTCCAGCTTTTGGTGTATGTGCTAGCACAAACTTTGTCCGAACACAATCATTAAATCCCATTGACAATGAATGGACAATTTTGAGTGTTTGTGTAAACACATACATTGCGTGACACAAACATTGAAGACGAAGGTGAAGATGCAAATTCTAATTGGCTGGAATAAGATGTATGATGATGTACGATGATAAGCGCGCCCCTCACTTCACACATTTTTTATTATCTCAGACCTACTGTATTGATCAGATGGCCTAATAGATTAACTTTAATTTTATTAACTTTATTCTATGTGCATGTCTACATGATCATGTACTGTATGTGTCTTGAATGGTATGGTGATGAGATGCTGGTATGCTGGCTGCATATACAGTACGCTGGAACGTTTATGTTTTCGTTTTAATTCATGTTTCTGCTGGTAATCCCATGTGGGATACAGTACAATAAATAAATCAATACATCAATTAATACAAATAAAAAAGCCAGGGACACTCAAACTGTATACTTGCATTTATGATGTCACTAACATGAAGCGCCTTGGATAAAGGCGCTATACTGTATAAATGCACCATTTACCATTTACCATTATGAGGCTGGGGAGGCAGGCAGAAAGAAAGTAACACAGGCTGTTCAAGGCAGGAATACAACATTCATTCAACAGTTATTATACCGCCTCGCTGTTCCGTATGAAAGGTACAGAAATGTATGGGGTGCATTGAGGTTCTAGGCTGTGCCTACCAACAGCTGTTCTGTGTCAAGGTGTGTGTGTGTGTGTGTGTGTGTGTGTGTGTGTGTGTGTGTGTGTGTGTGAGAGAGAGAGGGAGAGAGGGAGAGAAAGATTAAATGTGTGAGGTAAATGGAGAAAGTGGAATACATTATGAAGTGAGTTTTGTAAATTCTGCATGGTTAAACTGGTTAAAACGACTTTAGCATGCTGGGAAATGCTTCAATAGTCTACCTGAGATGTTATTTCTACTTGCGGGTGCATATCTTTGCTCCGACTCCGATGTACTAACAGTCCGTGAGTCCGACACGCAATAGTCCGACACCCTAGGCTAAGGCTTAGCCCAAACCCTAACCGCACACGGAAGCCACAGTTGAATCTTAATCGGCCACACATGTGTCTTAACCTACTGTATGTCTTAACCTATGTCTATTCCCTGTTTTTTCTTTTCTTATTTGCTTGATGTCATTTTACCATGTTTATGTTTTGAGTGGTGCAACCACTCCTATAGACAGGTATGTATGTCCCTGCCTGGCTGTGTCCCTGCCTGGCTGGCTGGCTACATGTGTCCGAGCACGAAAATAGCACAATGTATGCGCCCCCAGTCTTGCTACGTCATTATAGTCAAATTATAAAAACAAAGAAAACTGAATGGCTGGAAAATGGAAATTAAGAGTTTACATAGTAGCCTACGTGGTGCATGCATAAACTTTCCTTAATGATTATATCTGGTTTCAGTATTCATTTATGATATATTTTCTCTATTATTAAGGTTATTTTTGCAGTCAGTTTGTATTGGTGGTGGGGCGGGGCGGGGCGGGGGTCGCGAGACATGGCCAAAGCATTTCCAGGGGTCCCCAGCCAAAAACATTGAGAACCCCTGTACTATATTATAACAACTGCCTCTGATCCCAGAATGCTGGCATGCCATGTAAAAATCACACCCATGTGAAGTGAGCGGCCTTTTATCATGATGATGATGTACTGTATAGGCCCACATGATCTCACATGGCGGTAACCACAGTAACCGTGCTGCTACCGACTAATAAGACACCCAAACACACATGTTGGATCTTCTTTAAGCCACAATTGCGAGGCCTTTGTATAAAAGTGTCTTGAGACTTGTGTGTGCCTCTGTACTTCCAGCCTTTATGATGTAAACTGAATGTAACCCTTCTCCCCTTACACAGCTCCTGCAGTGAGGGCCAGGAAGCCCCAGCCTCCTGGGAGGAGGCTGCATTCATCGGAGCTCTGGGCTGCTGCGTGGTCTGAGTGCAAAACCCCAACCCCTCCATGTACCGCTATCTGTGCAGAGGGACAGGCGTAGGAGAATGGCAGGGACTGTTTGCTATATGAATTAATCCATTAAGACATGACACCAGATTCTATAGATGTCTTCTAAATCATGACAGTTTTCTGAAAAACCTATGTTTCTATATCAGTGGTTCTCAAACTATTTAATGTCAAGGACCCCGAAAATGTTATGAAATTGGCCGCGGACCCCCATCTCAAAATATGGTGTTTCAGGGACCTCCCAGAAGCAAAGATATGAGTTAAAAATGTTTGCTGTGAACGAATATATATTCAAAGATTTGCACTCATTTTATGAGCTCGTTATAGATCTGTTATATTTCAACAGCTAAAGTTTAAAATAATGGTTAAAGTGGTTAAAAGCTATAAGGTGACATGCGTCCTCAGGTCTAAACGGGTTAAAGTCTAAAATGTATGCTTTGGCTGATAGTGAAGTGAAGTGTGGCAAACATTTTCAACTGAAGAAATCAATACAAAGTGAGTAGAGGGACGGATGGCCAGTGAATACTTGCTATTAGGGCCCTTAAGGGCACAATGTCAGTCAGTCACAAAACTGGACATTATCTTGAGGACAGAAATCTGTAGTTCTCTCTAATTAGACAGAGAGAAGAGACTGTGGCAACTTGACACAATTTCACAGCCTTGTCCTTAGCATGAAGTATCACTGGTGCTCACTCCTTATTGCAAACTCCCACTGACAGCCTATGGCCCCACTTTCACACAATGTATTGGCTTAACCACTTTCAACCTGCACAAAGAAACAGCAAAGATTGCCAATCTATGATCTCACAATGTCTTGTGTTGTGAGCGTCTATTTTCGCCATTTATGTGCAACACCATCGTATATGACCAAGTACAATATTAGACTTTCAACCTGGCATCTGTCTGTCAGATTTGACAACTGGCAGATTTAGAAAATAGAGACAAACATCTTCCAAAATATGCACACAAAAGAAATGCAACAATGTTGCTTAAAAAAATTAAATAACTAGAAATGCCAAAGCAAGTGCAGCGCAAGTACAGCTACTGGCAGAGATGGGCAAAATGCATTGAAAATGTATTTTGATACAAAATACAAATACTGGGTCAAAAAATGTATCTAAATACAAAATACATCTTCCATCCCCATCGAAATACAAATTACAAAATACAAAAAAGTATTTCAAATACGTATTTCAAATACATGTATTTCAAATACTGCCCATCTCTGATGGGAAAAATATATTGAAAATGTATTTAGATACAAAATACAAATACTGGGTCAAAATTTTTATTTAAATACAAAATACATCTCATTTCTTCCATCCCAGCGAAATACAAATTACAAAATACAAAAAAGTATTTCAAATACGTATTTCAAATACATGTATTTCAAATACTGCCCATCTCTGGCTACTGGTAACAGGTACGGTCGCCCCAATTCCATCTCGCCCCAGCTTTTTTCCGCCGACCTCACACCGACAGCTCGGTGCAGCGGTTCTTGTATTCTTTATTTAGTTTTACTGAGAATAAGGTTAGAAATAAGTTTAGGGTTAGGTATATAGTTTTACCGGGGTTAAGTTTAGGAATAGGCACAGTTTTACTGAGGTTAAGGTTAGGAATAAGGTTAGGTTTAACCGTTTAAGCATAATTTACTTAGATTACTTCAGGAATACCAGGCTGCGCTGTTCCGCCGGCTATACGCCCGGGGTGAGTTGTTTTGTATTCCTGCTACTAACTAATGTCTATTACAACTGCTGTTCTAAATCCTTTAGACCCGTTATTGACCTTATATCTACCTTGAAACGTACCTTAGTTACAGCCAATAAGGGACCACCACACACACACACACACACACACACACAGCCCTTATCAGATGACGTCACACTGATAAGAACCAGTATGCAAATGCAAGCACAGGTCGGCACCACATGAACCCCACCGCTCATAAGATGCAATGTAAAAGTGGTCAAAGCACACTTGTGTGAAGTGAGGGGTGCTCTTATCATCATACATCATCATACATCACATTGCGTGCTCAGCCAATATAATCATCACATTCTGTGCTACAAACACACACACATCTGTGCATAGGACAATGCATCAGATCAAACTTACAGATGCTGTGATGTGAGCTTGTTTATCAGCTGTTCTCAGCACGCAATACCATTGCATAATGAAGTAGATGTCTCGCTACGCCAGGGTGCACCTCACTAGCAAACACAAGAGAAGATGGAATGGACTGAAAGCAGCGCTCCCCTAAACAACACATTTGAGGGATCTGTTGGGAATTGATTACATGAAACAGTCACCTGTGCGTCCAATCTCAATGTTTGTAAACAGGTAATTGGTCTATGGTCATGTGCATATGCGACCAACCGACTTCAAACTTGGTACACGCAGCAGAAAGGAGTAGTAGGAAATCCAGTTGTCCAGAACCGCCGATCCAACCAGATACAGATATCTCCATATCTCCATAAAAAGGGTCACAGGAAGACAGACATCTTCATATTATGGGCACAAATGAGACAGACAGGTACAACCCTAACAATTACCATAATGTTAGGCCCGAAAACCCGAAAAAGCCTGAGTGAAACAGTGAGAGAGAGAGAGAGAGAGAGAGAGAGAGAGAGAGAGAGAGAGAAAGCCACTATATGGCCCTTTGTCAACCTTCTGATTGGTCCCTGACTGACTAACCAGCAGGCTCTTTCTGCCTTGTTCCGCCCTGGTTCCGCCTTATGTTGAATTTGTTAAAACATCATTTTTGGAAAAAAAATAAACATGATATGCCCAGTCACCCGCACAGAATATCAATACGAAGCAACTGAAAAACACATTATTTCAATGGTAGTGGATGGAGGGAAAGGATTTTTGTCCAACCAAGAGACGGCAACCAATGGGTACGAAGAGGGGCACAACCACGGGCGGGACTTGACAAAGGGTTTATACCGAGTGAGTGAGAGAGAACGGACCTATAGTCGCAGAAATAATCTTCCATTTCCACCATTCTAATGGATTCCAGGGGCGAGACACCTAAACATCTCTGAGTCTGAAGTAGCAGCTCCCCTTAAAGGTATATTCAGTGATTTCACTTAATTCAAATATCACTTATTTTTTTGTTTTGTTGTGATAATCCTCTCTACTATAGAGTGTGCTGACCATATAAGGAGTTCCTCCCTGTCCCCAGTTAACCCCTGGGGGTCAAAAAACCTTAGGTTTCGTTTTTGGCTCTCTATCCTGATTGGATGAAAGGCTTAGGTCCCAGCCAAAAACGAAACCTAAGGTCTTTTGAGTGAAATCACTGAATATACCTTTAATTCCTCTGAAGTGATGCAGTTATATGTCCAGTCCCCATTCGCAAAGTTCAACGTTTCCATCATGCTATTTTGGACAGATATAACAAATTCGTATTTTTTTTTAAATATATATAAAATCAGGCTCGGTCCGGGTGGGGTTCAGGCAGAAAATGAGAAATCTAACTCTGACAAAAAACCCCAACACTATGACTCGGACATAGTGGTCGGATCGGCAGTGCGACGTAGGTGTGAGGGCCGCGTAGCGTCCCGAACTCTAGATGTGAGAGCCATGTAGCCGAACCTCTAGTTATATATTTTTTTTTTTAAAGAAGAAAAATAAACGATCTACAAGCTTGCAAGCTTCTACTTTTCTCTGTTTTGAGCATTTGAACCTGCCAGAAGCTGCTTCAGTCTGTCCTCTGACTGAGGCTGTTTTGAGCTGATATATTAGGCTGCACCGTTTAGGATAATCCCTTACCTTTATTATTATTCATTTGCTGTACCACAGCAGGGGATTCACTCATTGCGCTGACACACAGAATGAGAGAGACAGATTGAAAGAGAGAGATAGATAGCTCCCACATTATGCCTTTTTCAGAGCACTTTCTACTGATGTATATTTCATCTACTTTTATCAGTACGAGCCATTCTTTGCCTCTCATTTTGAATATCTGCTGCAAGCAATATATTGGTGCAGCAGGTGGCTGCTCATATTTCAATGCAATTCAATGCTAGACCCATAAGGCTTACAAGTCTTCCACAAACCAGTAATCACGTTAGAGTGGGTAACTACTGTATTGTGTATATATTACCATACTCTTCTTTCATATCAAAAAGCAGGTACTTTCTAGACTATAGAGCAGTCCTGGACATACTGTACCAACTACACTCCAAGCTCATTTCAGCCATATCATACAGTAAAAACACTGCAACCTGCATATTTTCCTCAGTTCACAAAATGTTCCTCTATTCAGTCTTGGTCTATAATATCAACGTGTCACCTACACACAAAAGCCTATTACTGTAAGTGGCTAGTCTGGCTACTGCTCTGATAGAGCAAATAACATTGGAGAGACATCAACTATTTATTAACCCATAGTTGATACTGCTGGCGGAGCATATCAACTGCTGTAAAGTGAACACAAGCAGAGTACTGCAATTACATTTCAGCACAAAGAGTATTGCAAACATGGAAATCAATAGAAAGGCAAAAAGGTCATTTGAAATCACATCCTTGTGTGTCAGTTGGTGCATGCGTTTCAATTTCTTACCCGCAAGTGCTTGTGCAACCAGCTAATCTAACTGACAGCCCAATTATAAAAGCACCCCTTAAATTTGCTCAGACAGGAGTTGAAGAGGGTATACAATACAACAGAATCAATTATTGACGATATATACATTTATTGACAATATATCTATATTGCGATATTGTTGCCTTTTTGCGATACTGATATTGCGCATTATCATACCTCGATAACGATACGATAATGATACATTGTGCAGCTTTAATATCGGGTGAATGTACCTGTAAGTGGCTGTCAGCCACCAGGATGTCTAATAAAAGGCCTGTTTCAACACAATAGAACATTACGGTCCTACTTTGCGAAAACACATTTCCCCGGGTCAATTAACTTGGGCTTGTTTATCCTTTATCTTGTAATAAAGAATGCCCACACGAGGAGGAATTGGATAAGCAGAGATGAGATCACTGCAGCGTACGATAAAAAAGATGAATCAATACCTCATTATGTCATTTGCATTTCACATTTTGGGCATTAAGCTGATCCTCAACAACAATGGACGCCAGCTCCCAGGAGTCCAACCATATAAACCACCAATAATAAGGAATTTAAAGGTCAATCCATACAAAACCATACTGCTCCCACAATGTATCTTGTACTATCTGAGATCAGAATATGGATAGGGACCAGAACTAAGCCATTCAAAGCCATAAAAGAAAAGTTTCAATTAGTAGATCCTGCTGAAATGTACTTTTGGGGAAAAAAGAAGGAATTATATATATATATATATAAATACATCGTTTTTTAATCGAGAATAGAGTTGAATTGAAAAAAGAAATAAAAAGATTTTGAATCGAATCGTGACCCCAAGAATCGTAATGGAATCGTGGGACACCCAAAGATTCAAAGCCCTAATTATCCTAATATGTTACAGGTGATATGGAATTGATCCATCTTACTCCATACAAACTGTGAACTCCTCTTTGTCTATATTGCAGGCCCCTCCACCGGCCCTTTGCTCTCTATGGCTCAATCTCACTCCAGCCACTGTGCCCTCGCCCTGTCCACTCTTTCAACTTGTACCCATAATGAGTTTGCATGCATTAATAAAAACAAAACCAAAAAAATATTTTATTTCACAATACAATTCCCTATAGGAAAGAAATCTGAGAAACTAACATAATCTATAAAAAGGTACTACAGCATTTATCAGTATCATAATGAAAACAAATTTTCCATGACTTTGTTATATTATCATTGAAATCTTAGTGTTTTGCGTATTATTTGGGGGCCCACTTGCAATGTCCTCACGGCCCACAGGTTGGGAATGAATCTTGCCTCTTGTTAAACAGCTGCTTCCAGTGGAGAGTGCAACTGGCAAGGCCACCCCACAGTTTAGCCATTCATTAATTCCCATCTCGCTTAATAAGGATCAGATCATGCTAGTGATCATGCAGAGTGACACTCCAGAAGTGCTAGTGGGGATCGAGAGGCACATTTCGTTGCTTGTACCTGTATGAGGGAGTGACAAATAAAATACTCTTCATTCTCCCGATTTTTTCTGTCAGCAACAATCTTCTCCAACCATTTTTGTTATTATTTATATTATTTGTCTCCCATTTCTTCAGGTTAATAGTTATTGTTTGCATCAATCCCCTGGTTGTTTGTGCTCCCTCTAAGCTGGTGTTGTGACAATTATTTAGAGGATGAACAAAACCTTTAAAAAGAAAGCTCGTAGCATCTATGTCACACCTGTATACAGTCCATAGTTGTTCTGTGCCTATGACTCACTCTGAATAAAAATATCTGTTGACTTCTGCAGTGCAGACAGCTGCAGCAGTGTACTCTTGAGATCAATAACTAAAGGTAAATACATAAAACAGAGAGATATATTACCACAAGTATGTGCCAGACTGGTAATGGTAAACCAGGTTTAATTTTAGATTTAAAGAGAGAGGAGTTACATACATTGGATGACTCTACAGCAGTAGAAAAACTCAAGATCTTTTACTAACTGTTATGATAAATGGACAGCATAGCAGTTTTTCTAGTCTTCTGGCCACTGAAATTGATTATGACACACACACACACACACACACACACACACACACACACACACACACACACACACACACACACACACACACACACACACACACACACACACACACACACACACACACACACACACACACACACACACACACACAGTCCCTAAGACAACCTTGCCAACACTAAAAGTAGCCAAGACTCTTCTCCCTCCTGAGTACCAAGCTGTGGACCGAACCTAAGTAACGGCAGCAAAGTGCATTAGGCTATGGACCAGAGCTACAAGAAACTGTAAAATGGGAAATACAAGGAACATACCCTTGTGACCCAATTTGGGGTTCTGACCTATTGATCGAGAAACACTAGTTAAGAACTGGTTAATGTATCAACTCAGGCCTCTGACTTAGCGTGACATTGGTACAATATTACAGTCTGCCTCCAGCTGTCAGTGCGTGAAGACTGCAGCCTACTTTATGTTCAGAAAATACCAGACCTAAAAGATCACCAGGGTATCACATCTTCAACGCCTTGTATTTTCCAATCTGTTTAACATTGCCTCCATCTATCTGCAGGGCTTGTACTGGCTTGCAACGCATTAAATTATTTCTACCTGTGACACTTCAACCAAAGTTTCCAAAAGATCTGGAGTGGTGGTATTTGGTAGCTCCGCTAATGAACAGATTTGTTTGTGGGCGAGGAAATGCTCACTTCAATCAAAGTGCAAGCACTGTCTAATGCAAGTATTGTAATGCTGGCATATTATGCTCTTACCTCATGTGAATAATTAAAATATAAATAACGTGTGTGTACAGTATAAATACATGCATGTGTTTAATATACACATATGCATGTGATCACATGAATATACGCACGCGCGCGAGTGTGTGTGTTTGGTGTCAGTCCCCTAGCTGCACATTTGTAGGTGCATGTGCAGTCGTGCACGTACTGGTACACACGCACACAATACACACTATACAATCCACTTATCTGAAGAGGATTGAATTCAAGTGGTGGACTGACGTACTTTGTCTGAGAATTGAGTTTCCACCAGGAGACTCCACCATGTGATGTCGATCACATTACACAAACTTTGCTCCTAAAGAGGAAACAGGCTCTTGAGGACAGAGTGAGCAGAGAGTGGCACTAAGAGTGTACCTCATCGCAAAATAATTGATTTTCAACTGGGCTTTCAGCTGAAACTCAGTAGTCAGCTGAAGTCTTTGTTGAGCGGCATGGTCATGTGATGACGTTAAATATAGGCTTTTTTTCCAAAACAATTTAGTCATGCTAAAGTTGCCCTTCTGTCTACTGTGGTCCCTGCCAACCTCCACTGTTCCACAGGGGAGGGTGTGGAGTAGACAACCATATGTCTCCTCCGATGACTTGCCAGACGTGACTCACCTGACAGCGAGCAGTTTCACCAGGAGTGTAATACACGTGGAGGTTCACGTTATCTCCCCATGCAAGTTCCGTTCCCTGCTCCCTCGTTTAATTGTTTGTAAGGCACTTCATTGTTTTGCACCTTCATACCAAGCTGATTGCTGCCCAAATATGTACCACCTTTGTTTTGTTCTTGCTATATTCTTGTGAAAGGTGCCATAAAAAATAGAAATACAGTTTATTATTAAGCACACCATCCCCTGCCGACCTCCCATTATGACTGTGAACACTGCCAGCTGTGTTCCTTTGGAACAAACCCCCTACCTTTAACTCTGCCTATAAATTAGGTACCCATTGGTTTTAAAAGGCAGGTTACTTTTTTAGATTAAAGGGTGTTGTAGTGTCGTTTCTCACTGGCATTACTACAGGATGAACCTACTGGCTGTTGTGGGGATTGACTCTGCGACCCTCCAGTTTTGGGGTAGTACTGTATCAGGCAACAGACAGCCTTTTACAATGAACAAAGCTAGCAGAGAGGGACGGTACAGTAGGCTCACATTGTTGTGTGTGTGCAGGGTTATAAACAACAGCTCTTATTTTTGGAGTATTACTTAGGTTAAGCGGTTTATGTACTGTACATATGCAAATCCCTGCTGTGTGGAAATCATTGAATAAATGAATAAACTCAAAATTCAGAATATTAGCATGGAAATTGAACAACAATAACAACAATACTAGGGATGAGGTGTATGCATCCCTGGACAAGGTCAGTTTACCACAGTATTTTATTTAGGCCTACATTTATCTTCCCATAGTTACTGCCAATGGGTTACAGGGGCAATAAGTACACTTATTGAGTACATGAGCCAGTTACTTAGTGAGAGCATTAAGAAGAGGCAGGTAAATACATATATCTTGAGTTTTAATGTTATTTGAGTTTGATGGAGCCCGCTAATGACTCAGTCTATAGCCTCGGGATAATGTTGCAAAGATAAATCTCAGCTATGTAATAGGCATCGATCGAACGACAGCTCTGACACTGAGGTAGAACAATATCAAGGATCTCGAGCAATAATAACACTGGGAACAAAACCAAAAGTGATGACATTAAGTATCATACTCTTGTAACAATCGTGCCTTCAATTATTCTGTTTGGGTTTACTACTATTCTGTCAATCGAGTAAACATTACAACAACATCAACATCATCACTTCTGACTACATCAAAAAGCTAAAAGCGTGAACAGAATTATTCTGTTTGGGTTTACTACTATTCTGTCAATCGAGTAAACATTACAACAACATCAACATCATCACTTCTGACTACATCAAAAAGCTAAAAGCGTGAACATTCCAGGAACAGATAGTGAGATCGTAAGAGAGAAAACAAACAAGATGTTATCTTTCATTGAGAATTGATGAAAACAAGATATGGAGCCCATCTCTGTGGGAGCATCCGAGCATGGTCTTAAAAACTGGATATGGGAAAATTGGATACAGTTCGAAGAGCCATATTTACTGTATAAAGCAGAGCAATCTAATCTATAATGCAGCTCAGCACTTTCTAGGATAATGGGAACATTATCCATATAGACATTATTAGACAATGGTTCTGACCTCAAAGAAATTACTTTTGACTGTCAGTAATTTAGGCAATTTAGTCATTGAAGCATTCTTCAGTTGTCTTGGCTACAATAGTCTCTTTGGATAAAAGCACCTGGCTAAAATCCAAAATGTAGATAGCAGCTAGGAAAGTACATTTACAGTACCAGTGTGTCAGACAGTTGATTTTTTTAAACAATTGGTGTTGTACAATTGGGATCAGAGGTGGACAGAGAAACAGGCAGTAACACAGAAACATGTAGGCATATCGCCTATCGGAATATCAAATTATAAACACAGAAATGTGCAGAAGGTACAAAAACCTGCACGCACGCACGCGCGCGCACGCACGCACGCACGCACGCACACACACACACACACACACACACACACACACACACACACACACACACACACACACACACACACACACACACACACACACACACACACACACACACACACACACACACACACACACACACACACACACACACACACACACACACACACACACACTAAATCAATTAGGTAGGTGGTGAGGCATACTGTAGGAATAAGAACCTTGAGCACAAAGAACCCTGGAAAATGCTGAATATAGCACAACCTCTTTATCACATTAAAACATATTTTATGGCCATTGACCATATAACTATAAGTAGTGTTTTATTTCCCATGCCGTCGTTGTCGGGCAGAAACCTGTATCTCCATAATATGGAGATATTATTTAAACTATGTATGTTTTATCGTAAATTAATGTCCCACTTTGTCTATGACAGTGTCGTGCAAAAGTAGCATAAATAGCCAATCTGAAGCTCACAACAGGTAAAATTGTGACACTTGTTTTAAGTGAAAAGGTTTTATGAAGATTTAACCAATGAAAATATTTAAGCTCCCATGACTAAATAACTACATTGGAACACATTTTTTCCATTTCATGAAAAATAACCATTTTGGACATACAAGGTTTGCGCCCGACAAAGACGATATGACATTGGTTGTGTTGGGCCTGGAGATGTGTCAGAAGAACCTTTTTAATTCTAGCAGGTCTCAATGTGACTAGAATAGCACTCTGCTCTCAGAAGCCACGGTCCCGGGGCGAGAGCTTATTTTTTCTCATTTAGATCCCTTCTTAAAATAGTTTAATAACGCTCTCCCTAGCTAATCCTGCTGGTGGCCTTTGGGATATACAGTAGTGGTAATCTGGAAAGACACCACCTGAAAGGAAGGTCAAAGCATAGTGAATTTGAGGAAGTCCTCAAAAGTTCAACTATAACAAAAATCGGATGATCTTTTTTCTCTTCTTTACATTTAGGCAAATGCAGAATGGTAATTACTAAATAGCCTAAAATGTTGCATTTATACAGTGCCTTCATCCAAAGCGCTTTACAATGTGCATTACATTCACACACACAGCAGCAACAAATGCAAGACACCAACCTGCTCAGCGGTGAGGTTCAGTGTTGTGCTCACGGACACTTCGACATTAACCCAAGGGGGAGTCGGGGATCAAACCAGGAGCTGGGACCTGACTCTCAAGCAGCCACTCTACCTCCTGGGGCACTGCCGGCCCTCACATATTTTCACGGGGGGAAAAAACCCAGTGCCAATTCAATGTGTGGTTTAGGATTTTCGGGAGATCTGAGGTTCAGTGAACAATAATTGTATTTAACTTTAAAAAACTCCTATACACGTAGCATATTTTGTACTGCCGATTGCAGTTCGCAGTTCAACAAGAACATACTTCAAACTTCAAAGAGCAAGCAAGATGGAACGCTTGTTAGAATTTCATTCAGGTCTTTTAACATTTGATTTTCACCACCAAAAGAAATGAAGGCGACACATACGTAAGCAGGAACAGCTGCATGTCAATGTTATCTTAGCGCAGAGGGGCTACAGGCACAACTTGCATGGCTGAACTTGCTGGTAAAGCGATTTAAACAAGTCAATGAAGTATTTACTTTAACCACTTAAGCCCTTCATCGTGCAATGCTGCAGCATGGCTGAAATAGTCATCTACAAGCTGTCCCATCATGGTGTAGTATGAGCTCGTACTGTAGATTTGCTATTTTTGCCATTGTCAAAAATGGCAAAAAATAGCAGATCTACAAGCTCATAACACATCGTATATGCTGCCCAAAATAATGACACCAGAGTTAATGCCCCTCTGGGCTAGCCTGGTTAATAAACCAGACTAATATCGCACGGACATTTGCCAACGGCTGATTCGGTCTGGTTTATTAACCAGGCTACCTCGGGGCACAGGTCTCCACCAGGCCAGGTCAGGTTGTGGCCTCCTGGTGGCGCTATAATAGGCCAATGTGAGGGTGCCATTTCTTCTTACGCCTTGGATGGCAATTGGATGATTTGAGGCATTTTGTTACAAAAAAGTGTTTTTGCAAAAATCCACCGTGCGTTCATGATTTGAGGCTTTTTGTTCAAAACGGGCCAATCCTGCAAACTTTGAAAGCCAATGTTAGCCAATTAGGATGGAATATGAAATATTGGATCTGGAGGAGTAATCTGGAGGAGTAATATAAAAAAATGTGATTTACAAAAGTCAGCCTCCTGGTGGCGCTATAACAGGCCGTTCTGGATTTGGGGCAGAGGTTCATCGTTCAGGTTAACGGTGCCGGAGATTATATGTACACAGATGGACACGCGCGTGCGCACACACACACACACACACACACACACACACACACACACACACACACACACACACACACACACACACACACACACACACACACACACACACACACACACACACACACACACACACACACACACACACACACACACACACACACACACACACACACACACACACACACACACACACACTCTCCCCATGCCTTCGGCCTGGTGGAGGCAATAAAAAAATAACAAAAAGGTATATTATATTGACTCTGCTTATATGACTGGCACTAGCATTTGGTCCAGAACCAGTATTACAATAAGATAGGATTTGCAAGGCTGATTAAAAGGGTTCATGATGAGAAGGCAGGCATGCATGTTGTTCTGTCGCAGGCGCAGCCTACAGTCCCAGAATGTGTCACACAGACAAACAAGTCATACCCTGCAGAGCTTTTTTCTTCCACACATAGCTTCTGTGATGACAGTAATGGTTCTATTTGTTGTCAGAAATGTGAAATCTGTTGCCAGAAATAGTTTAGCATTATGGACACGCACACACATGCATGCACGCACCTCTATATATTTCTTAAACACAAGCTGGTAATGACAGTTTCAAAGTAATAATAATGTAATCATGGAGGTTAACTAGATCATTGCAATTTCCATATTTCTTTAGTCCACAGAAATGTTGCAGAAAATGTGGCAATGAACAGCATTATTTGGAGGGCATTGGCGGACCAAATTATTTATACAGATGTCTGCAGCATACCCACCACATACGGTATGACTTCATTTGCAAGAGCACTATAGGAGCAAAAAAGGCTTTCCGATTCCTTTAGATGCTTTCTGAAGTCTATTGTATCTGAAGTGCAAGTGTTACATTTCATTAATAGTCCCATAAACAATGAAGCACATTCTTTTCTACTAACGGCTGCTTGGAATAGGTAAGGTAATGATACTACGATAATACATATGACAGTAATACATTTCATTTCACAACAGTAGAGAAATCAACATAGAGTAGAGTATTGCAGCCACTCTGAATGTGGTGGGTCCTCAAATGACATGGCAGTAGAAACATAAAGAGAATTCGGTTGGGTCTTGACTGCCTGGCCTGCAGGGTGTTTGTGGTTTAGTATATAATAATATACTAATAATAATAACAATAATAATAAATATAGCGATAAGGCAGGACCAATAAAGAAGACGATACGCAAAAGAACAATATGCACAAATAAGAATCCCAGGATGAGTCGTCGCTACCCGGATTTGAACCAGTGACCCTGTGCTCCAAAGGTGAGAGCTCTACCAACTGAGCTATGCAGACAGTCAGTTGACTCATTCTAAACAGTAACATCATTCAGTATTTTCAGTAACAACTGGTTTTGAGGATGTCTTTATCCATTACTACAGTGTGTTTTCACGTACAAACTTCTCTTTGTACACTTTCAGTGCTATTTGGCATGACCCTCAACCATACTGTAAAGTGTCATAAGCAAATTACGCTGCATGTAGGTATTAGAGGCAGAAGAAAAATTCTCACAAACCAGCAATTTTCATTGGCTCATAAAAACTTATTTTTTCAAACAAAAAAACAAACAAAAATGTACTGCGGTTTTTTGTCCGTATAGGTCCAAAGTTCACGTGTAGAAGAGAGATACATTATAACTGTTTTTCATATAATTCAAAATGGCGGGTGATCTAGAGGTCAAAAGTCAGAACTTGAAAGTTGTTTGGCATGAGGAGACGCATATGTGTATCAAAGTGTCATTGCCGACGGTCAAACGGTTAATGACCCTCAAACATGGAATATTCTTCAATTGCTACTCAGATTGGACTCGCTTATATCTTTGGGACAGTTTAAATCTATGATTTTAAATATTGCTTGCTGATTTGTGTTGTACAGTACGGGTATCATGTGATAATTTGTCATTCTCACTGCAACAGTTTTTATTGTGTGTAAACTTTGTCATTCTGGCACCATTGAAAATGAGGGCTCAGCCCTCTATAACCTCATTTCCATTATCAAGTGCCGGGGCCATGTTGGCCAATGGCCATGCAGGGCTTTTCAGGGCTGCGAGGAGCTGAGCACGGCAGAGTAGTCCATCATCATATCATATCCTTTATTTTACCAAGTAGGCCTACTGTAAGTAATACTCATTGAGAGAGATTAAAATATCTTATCCAAGAGTGACCTGATCAATGTGGATTCCGTCCTGGCCGCGGAACAACTGATCAGATCTATACTCTTACTCCTGGAGAAGGTCTGGGAGTATTTGCGGCCATGGTTCTCAGCAGGAAACCGATGGATTGTGCAGTCCAAGTAGGGAATGAGACATTACCCCAAGTGAATGAGTTTAAGTATCTCAGGGTCTTGTTCACGAGTGAGGGGAGCCTGAGAATCGGAATGGCAGGGCCGGTATTGCAGTCGCTGTATTGCACTGTTGAGCAATTTTTGTTCCTACTCTCACCTATGGTCATGAAGTGTGGGTCATGACCGAAAGAATAAAGTCGCGAATACAAGTGGCCAAAATGAGTTTTCTCCGACGGGTGGCTGGCATCTCCCTTAGAGATAGGGTGAGTATTTCAGTCACGCGAGAGAGACTGAGTAGAGTTGCTGCTTATTTGCCTGTTATTTGCCTGTTTTATGGTCATGATTCACCAGGAGCCTGGTTGGCTTGATTCTAGGCTTAAACTAAACATTTTTGGAAATCTCTATGGGAAAAATTAAAAGACTCTGGATCGGTGGAACTGCTATGCCCTATAGAGTGTTTAAGTGGTTAATTCAACATTTGCCCACGTTATCGACTCTCTAACTAGCAAAATAGGAGTCATTTTGGACCATGCACCACCTTGCGCCATACAGTAGGGGCTCCATTTTCGTTCGAGCATTCTAAATACACTATTTGGGGATTTAGCAGTGGGGAAGGGGTGTTTCCCCCTCGTTTTTTTATTTTATTTCCACCCCGCGCAGAGCCAAGAACACATCTTTTCATTAAGTCACAACTCGCTCAGATCTCGCTCATTTTTTAAATTTCAAAGTACTTTGTAAACAACGAAATTCGGCTTTCATTTGGTATATGCGCCTTCCCAAATGTGTGTGACCAAAATAGCAATTTAGGGGAAAGCGTGTCAACACACCCATGACCACACCTCTAGGCGCAAATACCGGTTTCGGCATAATAGATATCGGGTGACGCTGGACCAAAATACCATTAAGGTACAGAGCAAGCTCCTATATACTCGTAATTTTCGGGCAGTGGCTGACTTGCGGGCCGCGTCGCGGGTAACGGCGGCGACGAAAATGGAGCCCTAGATCTTCTAAATAAACCTGCATTTGGAAAGGCATGTCATAAATGAACGGCTGCTGGAAGTCAAATAAAAGCTTTGATACAGTATCAATGATAAGAAAATGACAGCCTGGGTGATGTTGCAGCAACGTCAACTTTGCACTGAAAGCAGTGAGATAACGCTGTTGAAATGTCATCCCTTCCCCTCTGTGTTACTGTATACATTCTCTTCCTTTCAAAGCTGATGTTTGTCAAGCGGAAAATGCTGCAGTCATACAGCAGAAAAGGGAGGGAGAGAGTGATATATTTTTTAAAGATTATTTTCCGGTTGTTGATAGCATAGCAGGGAGACAGACAGAGGAGAGAGAGATTGGAGGTTGGTGAAAGTGGTAGACATGGGAAAACAGGGCCATGAGCTAGATTCAAAGCCACAACGACGGTAGCAGAGCTCTGCCTATGTGGTATGCACACTAAGTGGGTGAGCCTCCATGGCTCAGCTGCTCTGCAATGTGCCACTGCAAAATGTATCACTAATGGCTGAGTCACATGTAATTAATTACTCCCCAATACTAATCTACAGTATGTAATCAAACATTCAGAGAGATCTTTTTGCTGTCTGTCTCTCGAGGGTTTTTAGACTCTAGAGTTACTCAGACTCCATCAACAAAATGTGTTTAAAATGCCAAATGCCCCAAATTCCTGAGAATATGTGACTTTTGCTTATTTCGTTTTTTTCCCATTCCCATTGATTGTGGATATTAGCATAATGGCCCTACTCTGCATAATACAGTATTAAACATCCAATTATTATTATTAGGATATGGGCATTAACAAATTGTTTAATCATTTCTGAGAGTATTGTGTCTACTGAACACTCAGAAAACACAAGGCAGGTCTTTACCAGAATAGGTGGCCTATCTAGGGCTGTGTTAGGCATGATTTATACTTAGTTAAAAATAGCCAATCTACAAGCACCATACATCTGTGATCTTCTGCCCCCCAAGGTAAATGTGAGATCCCTGCGATCCTCTGGCAAAGGCCTACTCATGGTTCCCGGGACAAAACGAAAGACAATGGGTGACCGTGCCTTTGCAGTAGTTGCACCTACCCTATGGAACGCCCTGCCTTGCACTTTAAAAAACGCTGAGTCTGTAAATATTTTTAAGAGTTTGTTGAAAACGTTTTTATTTCGGAAACATTTTCCTGATTTTACTTGATTGTGTTCTTATTTGCTTGTTGTACTGTCCTGTTTTAATTTTTGATTGCTTTTATTGTGTTCATTGTACAGCACTTTGTAACTTTGTGCTTTATAAATAAAATTTACTTACTTACTTACAAGCTGACCGACGGAGTGCACAGTGTTGTCAGCTTGCAGATCTGTTATTTTTGGTGAGCGACACCAGCGTACAACCAAGAATAAATGAGGCATTATTTGTGAGATGCAGCCGTGAAGACACAAGTAAGCTGTGGGGGACAAATGCTCTATGACAAATGCTTCAGATTTTTGCATTTGTTGCACTCCCTATGGACAGAAGAGAGCTTCTTTATAGAGTAAGAGGCAAAAAACATAGCCTTTGCCTCCTGGCCTGTGAAGACAATCAATTTGAATCAAACCATCAGGAAACATGGTAGATTGCACCATCCCTCATAGTATATTTCAATAGCCGACGCATCACACAACAGAGCATCACAGCGTAATGGTTGCATCTCACATGATGAAGTTTGTCTTTCTGGAATGTATCAAATTGAATGAATAATATTACCTAAATCCAAATCCTTGACTAGTTCAGTTTATGGTGCATGATTGTTAGTTCTAGTCGTACTATGCACATGCATCACTTTACCACCGGGACATCTAGACATCTAGAGTTTGGAAGCACTTGTTGGAAATCACTCAACAGTCCTGCGTACCAACCATTTGTTGTTAAAATTCAGCTCTTATGTGATTAGGGTATAGTCATGATTAGAGCGAGGAAGGGAGTTTGGTAGCCTTGTCAATTTCTATGCAGCGAAAAATAGAACTTACTATACGTGGGTTTCCTTTTTCTTTATTTTTTTACTCTCAGTCATGTAGGAAAGGGCGGGCGGCCCTCTTGGCAGCCCCAGGTTGCCCTTTTGGTAGATGTAGCTCCCAAACCATATATTCAATGCTGTCAGAGACTTCGTATTGTGCCTGCTATACTGGGTGTTCTTTAGCTTTCGCACTGATAAAAATACTAAGATAAGTAGTAGTGGAATATCCACTTCCTATAATAATTTTAAAAGAATTACAGTCTCTTCACAGAGAGTGACAGTATCTTGCATGTCTACACACTTCTTCTATACCGTTTTTGAATTGTGTAGTTTCAGATGACAATAAAGCAATCAACTACTGTACATAAACAACCAACTGTCCAACCAAGCAATCGTTTAATCAGCTGATCAACAAACAAAAAAAATCACCTAACCAACTGATCAACCAAAGCAGCAACTCAACGGGAGGCTTAAATGAAACCATGAAGATAAAATCAAACCAAATAACAATTCTGCTACTGCAGTCCACATAAAACGACGCAGTGTACTCACGGTCATTGCAGAATGGACCTCCATAGGTGGTCATGGTGCAGTCACAGGAGAAGCCCTCCCACAGCTGAAGACACACTCCCTGGTGGTGGCAAGAGTCCTCTGTGCAGGTGGTGCTGGGGCCTGAAGGAGTGAAAAATAGGTGATGCAGGAAAGAGGAGCAGGTGAAGAGTGGCAAGGAGGAGGCGGCGGCAGCATTCAAAGTGGATCGAGCCCTGAGCTACACACCTGCACAGTGTAGGTATTTATACAGTATGAGCAGTGGAAGTAACACTTTATAAAAATAGCTGGTGAAAGCAAATTGAAAAATGGCCAGATGGTGGGTGCACTAAACAATACACATGAGAAACAAGGCCTGCAGAATGAATCAATCACATAATTCAGTTATAGTTTCAACATGTAATATTTTTTTTTACAGATACATCAGCACTAAGGAATATTTCATTTCACTTAGAATGTCTTCTGTAGTATAATAATAATAAAATAAACTAACAGTAAAGTAAATAGACTATTAACTATGATTAATAACCCTGACAATATAGTTAACCGACCATGATCATACATTTAGCCTTCCATAATCATGCAGCCCTAATAGAAACCACATTATGAAAATGCATACCCTCCACCCCTTCCTGATAGATTGTTGTTCAACACCCTCCCCCCAGAACTGGACCCCGTCTCACCTCCACAGCCACGCTCCACCTGCCCCACCTTGTGTAGGGCATCGGCCAGCAGGTCTGGGAGCCTCCCGTTCATGTCAACAGATGCCAGGCAACCCTGGTATCCCTCTCTGGACGCGATCAGTCTGGGCAGACTGTTATACATGCCCTTACCAACACCACCTACGTACAGCTCCCCTGTGGAGACAATAAGGAGCAGTATAATCATCACTGTTTGAGTTTGAATCTTTATTTCGGTCATTTAAAAACAAAACTAAATGGTTAAGAAATTTTCATTGTTTAGTCAACATAGTGACTATTTTAGCCAAAAAGGTATGGGCGGGCCCAGGCCGTAGCGTAATGGTCTGGGCACCGGACTGGTAATCCAGTCGCAGTGTGCCGCGGGTTCGACTCCCGGACCCGACACGGCCTTTACTGCATGTCATCCCCCCATCTCTCTCCCGTTTCCTGTCAGCCTACTGTCTGTCCCTTCAAAAATCAATAAAAGGCGTAAGCCGCAAAAAAATATCTTAAAAAAAAAAAAAAAGGTATGGGCTGAAGCATAAAGCTTATTTTGCCCACCTTTTTACATAATAAAAAATAAAATAATCTATGATAAAATATCACAGTAGCATAATATGAAAAGCACAAATGAAAAAGTAATATCAAGTTGCCGTTGAAATAATACTAAAAACAGTAGAGGAAAAAGAAATAGAACAAAAAGTAAACAAAATGTTGGTTTACATTCGTTTTTCATACATAATAATTTTTCAGACATAATACGTTTTTCAGACGTAATAATTAATATATAAGGTGTACTGTCTCAAGATCAGAATCGTATTTGCACATTTAAAGACGTATCCATTGCAGAACTTCCTCCTTTTAATGCATGCTTGTTGAAGTACTCCCAATTAACATTTTTTGCAGCCGATCCAATCATTTATTTTGTATCTGCCGCACAAAATGTAATGTAAACAAAATATTAACTGTGAATGTAAATTTTAACCAGCTAGCTCTTCAAGCTAATTTCTGCCAATTGTTTTAAAGCTAAATTTGACTGTGTACAGGAGAGAGGTGAAATGAAGTAATAAAAGGCATTAAGAAATGCAGGTCGGTCCAGGCACTGAAGAGCATGGGAAAGTCTGGCAAAGTCCCCATTGGCTTAAAGGACAGCCAATGATCAAAAAGTGACGACTTGCTCCGTCAGTATACATATCGGCCTGCATCTAGCAAGCTGGTAAAAATGAAGTTTTGCTCCTATAGAACAGAATTACAGTATAGTAATGGCCTCACAGACAGTGGATAGATAGATAGAGATCAATTGATCGTGCGATCAATTGATCAATTGAGTAGATACTGTAGATAGATGTAATGACAGACAGATAGGTGTTTTGGAGTTGGTGGAGTGAGCGATCTCTTAACACGTTGGTGTTCAACTGATTGTGAAGGCCACAGCATACCTCATCTTATGCATTGTCCTCCTGGACCACTCCCATCACGTTGGAACAGTTTCATCAAAGGTGATCACTCTTTGCCAGGGACTTTGCATTGATTTGCAGTGTGCTCAGACAATTGGCTCCCCCACAGCGTAAAAGATGCGTAACAGTCAATGTCAGGGTCAAGCATTCAGGCCTGTACTGGGCCTACACTGTCCGTGAAGGATGACTCATCCTTCACGGACAAAGGAAGAGTTGCTCTTCTGTCTTTCCTTACATATCACACTAATGCGCACATCAAATGTGCACTTACGGCGACAATTTCCAAACGCATTTACTGAAGTATTTCCTATTGAACCATTCATTAGCAGTCTCCGTGACTGAAGTTGGGCCACATGCCATAGCGCATGTTAATTCCACTCAGCACTCAGTAATTCCTTTAATTTGTTACGAGACAGACAGACAGACAGAGACAGACAGCTACTGTAAAATATAATGATTTAGACTAGAGCAACTATTCTAGAGTACCTTTCAGGTCTAGGTTGCGGGCTCCGTTGGCATGTTGGGTGACAGTCCGGGAGTCAATCTTAAGGATGTGTACATTGTTGTTGTCACGTGAAACCACCACATTGTGCCACTGGTTGTCGTTAAGGGGCTTGTCAGAGTTCCCCTTCATTAGTGACGGTCCGTTACCCAAGTCGAAGACATAATGAATGTACCTGCAACAAAACCATTACAATTCATGGATTTATTACAAATTAGGACTGAGCAGTATTTTACTAATTATTTACTAATGTATTTGCGTAATGTGCAATGCTATTTCTACACACAAGTATCCTTACATTAGTACACAAACATGCTAAATTTTTGCTTATTTTGAAGTATATTCTCTTTCCTTTATAACAGTGGTTTTCAACCCTTTTCACATCAAGGCCCATTATTTATTTGGCATTTGAGCCACGGACCACCATTTCATGACATTTAGACTCATAGACCCAAAACGAAATAATATGTCCACATTTCCATGCTGTATTGATGTTGGTACCATTAGGAGAGATAACAGGCAGACATTGATCAAAATAAGAATTCTTCGACATTCTCAGGGCCTTTTCTCAGCTTTGGGTATTTACTATTTTGGTGCAACCGGTTTAAAATTGTAATATCTCCTTCATATATTTAACAATTTGATTGAATGATACATCACATGAAAGCTTACATTAAGTAGGCTACTTTAATAATGTGTAAAAAACAGAAAAACTACCCGAAATGAGTCCCTTTTTGTCAGCTCCAGTCACAATTGTGTAGACTTCTTGTATATTATTATTAACTAATACAGACGTTTAACAAAAAAGATCTATAAGGGTCCATTTGGTTACCAACTCTCCATCATTTAGCTGGGGTTGGGACCACCTGGACCGGTGGTCCCCGGACCTCTGGTTGAGAACTACTGCTTTATAGTAGGCTACCGGTAATTGAGTTTGTGAGTAAGTGAAATAGCAATATGTTTTGACTTTGGTTTTTGCCCCATCTTTCATCTTTTTTATTTTCATTTTGAAAATCAAAATGTAGTAATGTCTGTGAGAACTGAGAAAGCATCTTATGATGAAAACAAAAACAAAAAGAAAGAGAGGCAGATCTGAGAGCAGCTCCTGTAGTCTCTGTTGTCTGCAGGAGGTTTGGGAGCTGTGTCAGACTCAGAGCAGTGCAGTGCCTGCTGACTCAGTGCTTATTATGTGGTTGAAACCTTGGAGAAAGTTTGACTGTGGATTAAACACGTTGTGGGTAACTCGTGTCTTTTGCGCCTGCTTCCTCTAGTTCAAAACGCTTTCTCTCTGAAACGGAATTGCAAGGAATACAACTATATATATATATTTTAATATGCCCGTTTCATTATTGACACAACATAGCTGTGTGAGAGAGAAGGCGAGAGAGGAAGTGAGAGAGATCTCAGGGAAACCATTACCATTTCACTCTAGGAGAAAACACAGAATCACAGCATCGAATCATAGCTATACTTATCTATTATTACTAATCTAGGATTGACTATAAACTCATCAGGGAGCTTTAACATGGCAATCACATCATTTACAGAAAGAAGCACGGCGAGGCCATTATGCACTTAGAAAAGACATTTCTGAATTCTATCCCCATAACAATTTGGCTTAAAATATTTGAATCCTCAATTCAACTGATTTTATTGTATGGCAATGAAGTCTGGGGGGACCTTTACTAAAGAGTAATTACAAAACAAGGGACAAAAAACCCCTGGCAGAATGACTGCATCTAAAATTCTGCAAGAACATTCTGCGTAACAACAGAACCTGGGGGATGAGCTTTGCAGATTTCAAGTGATGATTGCGGTGGAGAAAAGAGCTTGTAAAGTAAATGCCACTCAGAGGTCAACGTTAAAACAAATTGAAATTTATAACAAAAGCAACTATACCCATAATTGGCTAAATGAAATTAAACAACGCAACAAATTACAAAGAGAATATCAGCCTGTAAACTATATTATATGTTCTGAATTGTTTTTCCATCACTTTCACATCACAGATCTGCTCTGGTATGCGCTTTCTGGATTATGTCACATAATTAAGCAGCTAGTACTAGTTTATTTTGGTCATATAGGCCTAATAATTAAGGCTTTAATTAAGTTAATTTAATTAATTAAGCCTATACAATTTCACATCATATGGATTAGTTCAAAGATGCAAAATCTTTACAATTACAGGGTCAGTGGCCACTTGTCTTGCCATTGACATATAGGGCGTAGTAAAAACAAAGTAGAATCAGGAGATTTAAAACAGAAAGTAATTTCTTGTTATATAGCAAGAAGCACAACTACTGTATTGAGGAAAAAAAGAGTTAAGACACTCCCATATACTTCTATTGTAAACAAAGAATATTCATATTTGTTTATATTTTCATTAAGTTATTTATTGCCAAAACCAATCTGAGTTGATTTGTAATTTGTTTAGGTGTGCTCAGAGATAACAACAACAAGAAGAATACAGGATTAACACTTTCCACTAATAGTTTCCAACACTACTGTATAGTTCCAAACGCTTTCATTTTAGAACAATGGGGCTCTAGTATAGTCTGGCTGAATCCTTTTTGTTCTATCTTATACAATTAATTGCATTGCACTGTTTTTAGCAGCATTTGATGGCTGTTGATATTTTGTAGAACATTTATTGCAAACACATTAATTGGTTCAATTGCCAGGGGCAGTAAATCTTTTTTTGTTCATTTGTTCATTTGTTGTTCTTAATATGCAGCACACTGAATAAGTCATTAATAGTGAACAAATAGGATTGAGTCATAGGAAGAATAATAATGGACCTCTATGGCACTAACTGTTGTTTATCACTGTTGCTTCCACTCTGGCCACTCTCACTCTCTGATTCATATCAACTATTTATTTATGATAAACAAAACATTTATGACATGTTTTTCTTTTTAATATATGGCAGGCCCAAGTAATGGAGATAATCGTTATCTAAAGTAATAATATACTATACTACTACTTACCACTTCAATCAGGGACAGCATTTGTGTCATTTTAGATGTTGCCCAGTGGTATAGGATGTATAGCAATATTAGCAACATCAGAAAACTGCAAGGATTTAGACAGTGGCTTTTTGGAATCAGCCTTAGATTTAGATACTAGATTTGATGAAATATTGTGATCCATTGTGCCATGTTGTTATAGAGCCCAGAATTTCTAGTGGATTTTCTGTATAAGCACATTGTATGTTACGTTGTTATGACAGAATACAATGCAGTGCTTTACTTGGCCAGTTGGCCCAGTTCCACTGCCTTACTCCACGTCCTGTTGTTTCAGTAGATTTGAAAGAATATCCTACAATAAACGTAGCTTAAGGGTATATCTAAGCTGATCAGACACAAGTTTGGCATTTGGTTGACATTTCGATTCGGCAATCAATTCAGTTTTACTTTGCTTACAACAATGATTTTTCTTTTGGTACATCTTTCGTTTTTTGAGAGAGAAACAGAAACAGAGAGAGAGCGAGAGAGAGAGAGAGAGATACATCTCTATCTCTTGGATTTGTGCACAAATTATTAATTTGCTTTTCATTATTATTTTAATATTGCTATATCACTTTGAGCCCAAACTCTTTCTGCAAAAAAAACTTCAAGTTCAAATCGATTTCCACCTCACAATACAACTTACCCTTTGACTAGCTCCACCACTATGAAGTCGCTGCCATCTCCAGAGTTGTAAAGTATGAGCCCATCTGTACTGGTGGTCTTAAACTGGAAAAACAGGTGCATGGAGGCGTAGGCCTGCAAGGTGGAGAAGGCGAGGTAGCTAGCTTGGGTGATGAAGCTCACAGGATCGGCCACAATGCTCCGCATGCCGAAACGGGCATTCAGCTCACAGAACGAGATGTCTCCATTCTTGCACTGGTCTAGATATGGCATCCCGTTGAAGGCGAGGGCTTGTAGGTGACCAATGAAATTGGAAGGTACCACAGAGATGAATCTCCTCTCTGTCATGATACCAGTCTCAATGCTGTTGAACTCCAATCGTGTGTGGGCACCAGTCATAAAACCTACGTGTGAATAAATACATGTTAAACTGCGAATACACACATCATTGTCAACGGCAGCAGTGGTACAAGAAGTAGGAACAGGAAGGTTCCTGGTTCCATCCCTGGCTCTTCCTGGTATTGTGTCTTCCATAGTTGCCTCTTGACTTTGTGTGAATGTGTTTGTGAATGGAATGGGTGAATGTAACGTAATTGTAAAGGGCTTTGGATAAGGACCATTTTCAATATATATCTCGGTTAATGCTCTGAGAATATTATTTCTTATGTATTTGCACATACAAGGACTTTATCTCTGTGACCCAAACTCTAATGACTCAGTATGTAGCGTGACAAACCAACACGCTGAAATGATGCCACACTAGCATGCCACATGAGCTGGCAAAGAAAACCAAAAAATTGGACTCTCGCCAGAAAAGGGGAACGGTGTTTTTTGTGGTATTGCTTTTCCTTTTTCTTTTGGTCTGAGGGATGAGTGCCAGGAGGAGCACCCGTGGTGTGGGGATTTATACTGGCCTGTTTTGTTTGGACAATAAAAGCCTCTCCGCTAAATCTGAAGCCATTTCGAAATGTCATTTCCTTGCCAAGGCTTTTAGGGTGCTTTCCACTTACCTTCCACGGTCACATTGTCCACTGACAGCTGCAAATTCTTCCCGCGGCGTACCACCTTCACCGTGTGCCACTCATTGTCATTCAGCTTCTGGCCTACGAGCAGCATCTCTGGGCCCTTGCCTGGGAGGCACAGTAAGGACATTTCCAAGTGACTACAAATCCAACCCGGCCTCACCCAAACACCGTGAAATGGCATGGTTTGGCATTTCCATACATACACGCCTAGAAAACCCCCAAATCCATACATAACCCGATCTAACCCAAACACGGTAAAATATAATAATAATTAAAAACATATATATATATACAATACTAGTGAAAGCCACGCCTCCGTCGCGGTCAAAACAGGAGTAGTATAATATGTACGGATTTTTCGGTGTTTTCTAGGCGTGTATGTATGGAATTGCCAATCTGTGCTATTTCACCGGGTTTGGGTGAGATCAGTCTGACAAATCACTTATGTATGGATTAATCTAGGGGTGTAACAGTTAATTGGAAATAATCAAGTTCAGTCAGATAACTCACAAATAGATTTAACAAATATTTATTATAGAATGAGAATACAAGTGTGCATATAATATTTTATCTTGGCGTTCGGCACTGCAAATCTTTTCCTAAATAGAGATCATACACAATATATAAGCTCATAACGCTTTGCAATGCAAGACGTTGAGTTCTTAGATTTTCTCAATTTTTTGCGTGACAACGTTGCATAAAAACATGTGCTTCTTGATTATTCAAAAACGGATTGACAGAATAATCGCTAAGAAAATAGACGATAGTTGCAGCCCTAGATTCATCCTCTCAATAGAGAAGCACCTCCTAGTCGTACATAATATAATATATTATGATCTGTATCACATGCACGCAGGCATGAAAGACCCAGTCAGGTTTTTGGAACCACTCAGAAATCAGTACCAGTGAGGTGAAGAAAAGCTAAATATGGTGTCTTATACTTCTGAAGAGCCAAGTTTAATTCTATTGAGAAACCAATTCTCAACCAATGAACCCAAGAGCATTAGTGGTGCTTGAAGATCCAGACAAAAACGCCTTCTGTTGTTTTTCAGGCTATAAATTATTCCAGTACAGTACTCTTTTTCCCCTTTTCTACTGGTCTTATGATTTGCCTCTAAAATGGGTCACACTGCCAAAGCTTGCCACTGCAACCAGCACCATCAGCCACAATCAGTGCCTATGCAACAGGCCAACACTACAGTTCAAAGGAGTTCTGACAACGCTTGGGAAGCTAATTGGCCATGCCTAAGCCAGCTGGGCCTTTAGGGGTTGTCTGTCTAATTGAGCTTGGGGTGTAGGAGAATTTCAAGGGACACCGCAAGGACAAGTGGATGAGGCTGAAAACAATACTAAACAATAAAGACAAATTGGCTATACCGTAGGTTCTTCATATCCTCATCTGATATTCATTTTTACAGGTGTCGGCTTAGAATTGCTTCCAGACACCTTTTGAAAAAGCAGTAATTGTTAGTAATGCCTTTTGATACTATAAAATAAAACATTCTGTATAAAACACCTGATTGATTGGATGCACAATTCATTCAAACTGGAATTATTGATAATTTCCATCAGCTAACAGATAAAAAAAGACAAAGATACAATCAGATATAGAGAAAGGAAATGCCTTTGCACTTGACTTGGGTTCAATGTATATACTGTAGGACCAACATTCTACAACATTCTACACTCCAAACTGTATTCTATGGCCAAAAAACATTGAAATTGTTTTCTTGTTGATTCAATAAACAGAAAGTTGTTGCAGTCCAGCCCCAGACAGAGCAGAGACACAGTACAGATGACAGATTAGTAGCCTAGCTATTTTAAGTAGTCCTTATCGCCACATCACTTTGCATAATTTGTGCACATCTGCAATCTTGTGCAGTATGCTGATTTTTCCTGTGCATGTCATGTACAAATACAACCTATGACTTGACTTATACTGGAGTTCCCAATCCATTCACCGGCAGATAGGGGTACCAAATATCTGGCCGGTAACTGTAAATCATGCAGTATGAAATGTGTTGTGACCAGCACTGAGAACAGAAGATGTGCTACAGCCAATGAGAGCACAGGACAGGTGGACATGGGTGTTTCTTTTTTATTGTATAAACAATTTAGATTTATAGATATATAGACCTTTATTGATTTACTGTAGGTATCATAAATATTGCTAGCAATGATGGTGCATACTGTCTGTGACCCACAATTACACACGTGCAAACATTTGGGAACGTTTTTCCTGCGCTTGTCCTGCAGGGTTTGCCAGATTCTGTGAGGGGATAATTTCTTACATTGACACCTACAGAATGGTACTGTAGTAACCTGCCCTACATAATGTTCGCCATGACTGAAATACTTTTCGAATAATAATTGATATGATTACCGACCGAAGAAACGACTAAGTCCATTCCCTGCATTGTGGACTACTGTATGTTGGTTGACTTAGTTCATTAGTTAAACAAATCATTACGCTTGACCCACATGGTCATACAGTAATAATGCAAACAAAGGGGGACAAATTAATTGACCTAATAGAGCTGCAATAATTATTTAAATAATAATCATTATATATATATATATATGTGTCTTGAGTGTACAGGGTATGATGAGGTCAGATCAACATATGGAATGTTAGAACAGGTCAGCTCCATATATGGAGATATAAGGGTGGCAGTGCAGTGTACAGGGTTTGATGAGGGCCCAGGTAGGCCTTAATTTTCGGGCCTGTTGAGAACTCTAGTTTTTTGCCGGCTGCCAGGCGTGGCTGCACAGATAACTTTGGGGCAGGCCAGTCTACAGTTTATGGACAGATATCAGTCAAAAGGGAGACATCGAAGAGGAAGGATGGATGGGCAAGGAATGGATCAACATATGGAATGTCTTAATATCCCTTAACATGGGCTTAATATCCCTGATGATGTCATAGTGTATGTCACGAGACCTGGGCACAATATACATGTATGGAGGCTTTCCCCATGTATGGGGATGATGATGTCATAGTGATGTCACGACTCACAAGACCTGGGCAGGGGGCACAATATATGGAGGCTTTCCCCATGTATGGGGATGATGATGTCATAGTGATGTCACGACTCACAAGACCTGGGCAGGGGACACAATATATGGAGGCTTTCCCCATGTATGGTGATGATGATGTCATAGTGATGTCACGACTCACGACCCATGTATGGGGATTTTGAGTGATGAAAAACTCCCCATGTATGGGGATTTTGAGTGATGAAAAACTCACCCATGTATGGGGATTTTGAGTGATGAAAAACTCCCCATGTATGGGGATTTTGAGTGATGAAAAACTCCCCATGTATGGGGATTTTGAGTGATGAAAAACTCCCCATGTATGGGGATTCTGAGTGATGAAAAACTCCCCATGTATAGGGATTTGAGAATTTTGAGTGACGAAAAACGCACAATTCCATAGTCAACTGCGACCTTCGGTCGCAATAAACAGAATATTGCACCTCTGTGTTGCCATATCATGTCCTGTTGAAATCTCTTAGTGTGTGTGATCCCTTGTCGGTAGTGATCACTCATGCAGTTTGAGAAACCACAACGACTTAAGACACGCTATTCCAAGCGAGTTGTGTAGTGTGAACCATGCACATCAAGCTGACAACTACAGGGTATCTGACGAGTGACGACTTTGACAGTCGTGCAGCGTATAGGGGGCATTCAGTGACATTTCATTACCAGAGGCAGCTACATTAAAGGGTCCGGTTTGATCTATAAAAATGTAATGTATTTCACATAATATATTTAACAAGAAACACTTCAAAGGCACAGAAATGTTATACAATTCAGCATAATGAGTGAGCTGAGACTTTGAACAGGAGCTGGGGCGCGTTAATCAAAGCATGTTAATTATGCTACTTTGTAAAGCAAATGCCTCATTTTAAATTGGAAAATAACAATGCACTCAGTGTACAATTCCATAGATGATTCATTCTTGACTCAAGGACACGGCTGTAATATTTGTTCTTGTAAATTGCAAACCCCCTGTTGCCCTTTTGTTATTGAGCCGATCATTGCAATGGGCAGCTCCGTGGCAGATGCTCCAGATGGTCTGTATCTCTCATCACAAATGAAGGCCGATTAAAAACAATAATGCATTGAATAAACTCATCGGAAAAGCTAGTTATGGCTGCAATATGCTGCATCCTTGAATTTCAAATGCCCTAAACAGGATTTTCTATCCAGTCTTGGCACATGGCACTGAACAATTTGTACCAACTTCCTTTGAAATGTGTTAAGTTTCCCTCCCTATATGACTACATATTAAATTGATGCAAATGCATGTAAATTAGGTCAGCTATAGAATATTAGGTGGAAGTCACGAAGACACCCACCTTTAATGCAGATTTCAACACTGGAATGATGTACCATTGTAAATGACAGCTTACAATATACGTATTATTCCTCAACATGAACCTGAGTAATCAATATCATATATCATGTCCCACAGAGCCTATGCGTAAAGTCAGAATTTCTATGGATCAATGTCTTGTTGTTCCTGACAAGTCCCTTTCATAAACACTATTCCTCTTGGGTCCCACCTTGTGCAGCTATGGCATAATGATGTTGCAATGCCATCTGCTGGTAGGGACAGCGAGTGGAAGAGGCTAAGAGACTAAAAACTATGGCAGGGTGTGTGTGTGTGTGTGTGTGTGTGTGTGTGTGTGTGTGTGTGTGTGTGTGTGTGTGTGTGTGTGTGTCTGTGTGTCTGTGTGTCTGTGTGTCTGTGTGTGTGTGTGTGTGTGTGTGTGTGTGTGTGTGTGTGTGTGTGTGTGTGTGTGTGTGTGTGTGTGTGTGTGTGTGTGTGTGTGTGTGTGCATGTGTGTGTGTGCAGTGTGTCTGTTTGTCTGTCTATCTACGTATCTGTCTGGAGCAAATTTCACAAACTGATGGACCAATCAACGCCAAACCCTGGACTCACACTGCCAGTAGACAGTTCAAGTTTTATACCTTTTCAAATATTTAACTTTAATTCTATATTGGAAGCAATCACTGAAACCTTGGCAAAATGTGACTGCCGGAGATGACAGAATGGTCACATGTTGTCTGAGATCCACAGAGTCACACAATTTCTATGTGGATCTCAAGGTCCACATAACGTCCTAGTTTAAGGGCAGATTCACACTGAGTGCATTTGATTGAAACTGTTCCCAAATATAATAGATTTCCTGGTCCCTTGATGATTCACATTGGCCTTGATTCTTCCACACCACATGGGGGTGGGGGAACAGGTAGGAATAACGTGTTCCTTCCACGCGCTACGTCCAGCTGGGGAAACTCCCCGTGTCAGGTGAAAAGAAGCAGCTTGGACTTCACATGCATAGAAGGAAGCATGAGGTCAGTTCACTGCCCCCCAGGTTTGCAGAGGAAGTGTAGCGCCCAGGATTACATTAATATACAGGTCCATCCCAACGAATTAGAATAATCTAAAAAAAATCATTATTTGCCATAATGTAATAAAAATAAATAAACTTTCACATATTTTAGATTCATTAGCTTGTCAACATACTGAAGCACACAGTGCTGTAAAATATCATAATAGATGGTTATGTTGAGACATGTTGGACATGTTATCTGCAGGTGTTGATCCACTGACACTGTGAAACTGTGAAAATGTAACACTGGGTAACCTGTCAGTGGGGAGTGTTGGCTGGGAGGAGGAGTAGACTAGGGCCCTATACGTCCTCTCTGGGGGGGAGGGGGGTACTACCTGTCAGTGGGGGAGTGTTGGCTGGGAGGAGGAGTAGACTACCTGTCAAATTATGACAGGCAATTCCTCCTGTCAAAATATGACCCCCCAGTCAAAAAACACTTTGTTTGAAATAGACACTCATGGCCCTATATCATCCTTCCTGGGGGGGGGGGGGGGTCGGGTGGTGTCACAGCGTGACACACACAGACAGATAGACAGACAGACAGACAGTTCTGCCCAGGTAACATACTGTAGTAATGGCTCAATAGCGTTCGCAATAAGTATAAAATAGGGCTTAAGTGGTTATTCAGAGTAAAGTTGTTTTATGTAGTTCATTAAAAACTTATATTCAAATGTATTTGTTTCAATTCATTATAATTAAATATTGTAATAAATGTATACAGTAAGTATACATACTACATGTATAATGTTTACAAGAAAGCACACCAAAAAAGTTGAATAAGCAATCACTGAAACTTTGTGAAAGAATAATCACAAAGAAAGTAAACAATAGTTGCAGCCTTACACTTCTACTTTTGAGATGTTTTGTCCAATATGTATGCTGTACGCTGCTATTACAATGCAAGGAAAAAAAACTATGTCCTATCCAGCCAGAAGATGGAATTGTGGGCCTTGTGAACATAACTAAGCTCCAAATATGAATTTAAGAATCTGGGCGGCGGTGGCTCAGGGGTAGAGTGCCTGGATGGTAAACGTAAGGTTGCCAGTTCGAACCCGGGCTCCCCCAGAGTTACTGTCGAAGTGTCCTTGAGCAAGACACTGAACCCCTAATTGCTCCCGATGTGCTAGTTGGTGCCTTGCATGGTTTCCGCTGCCATCGGTGTATGAATGTGTGTGTGAATGGGTGAATGTAATGCACAATCTCTGTAAAGCACCTTGGATAAAGGCGCTATATAAATGCACCATTTACCATTTTACCAATCAATAAACCACAGCTTCTTGGAAACCCCCTGTCATTCACAGGACCCTGCAGGGTCCCTTGGCTGACAGGGGGTTTCAAATAATTTGTGGTCTATTGATTGTACCAGCCAACAATCACTGCTTTTTCACACACACACACACACACACACACACACACACACACACACACACACACACACACACACACACACACACACACACACACACACACACACACACACACACACACACACACACACACACACACACACACACACACACACACACACACACACACACGAAGTCTAATTGTATTCATGATGAAGTCATTTATTTTAACTTTACTTCAGTGGACTAAAGTAAACCCTGAGACTAGAGTTGATTCAAAACACTGCTGCTCAAGTTACTAATACCATACTAATACCAAGAAAATGGATGTTATCACTCTACTCTTAGAATGTTACACTGGGTCGTTTGGTTCATAAAGCATTGAATGGTTTTCTGCATCATGAATCATCCGTGGCTGCTTTCAATCTGCATCATGAATCATCCACAGCTGCTTTCCGTTCCAGGAATCAGGACTAAACATGGGGATGCAGCATTCCGTTTTCACTGTATGCAGTGCACCACATTATCTGGAACAAACTCCCAGATAAATGCGAGTCTGATTCAACTCTTGGGGCCCTATATCTTATGCACAGCACAAAGTGCTGGCCACAGCACAACTGTCATTGCTATTTTCCAACCATTACAGATTTTACACCCAGTGCCCACGTTATCTAAATACCAAATGATCTTATGCCTATTTAGCGACCATGGTTGGTCTAAAAGTGATGTGTGCTCTGGTGAAATCAGGGCGCACTGTGATCTTATGCACTTTGTTATAAGACCTTCAAGTTGGTCGGTGCAGTGACAGTCCAGATATTTCCTTACTAGAGTGCAATTAACACTCAATGCATTAACAGGTCACCATCAAATGTGGGTCTCCTGACGCACAGAGCGCGCAGCCATCCATCATGCTTTAATAGCATGTGGTTTAAAACCAACCTAACTGACAGGGAGCATATGATTATTAAATTGAATGAATGATCTGGCCCAGATGATCAATACATATCATCGGGTAAGTGCCCATTTTCATCGCAAGGAAACAAGCAGTGAGAAAAGAGGGAGGGAGAAGGAAGGGATAAAAATACATACATTTTATGCATCATATTAGATTTAGAATATCTTCCAATACATCTCATCCCGTAATAATGAATGGCTTTCTTTATCTGTCTCTGCTCAATAGACACCAGTTAACGTCAATAGCCATAGAGTTCCAACACAAAAATGCACATCTTAATTGGTGGTTTAATTAAAGAAGAACATAACTTATATTGAGTGAGTGTGTTCATCAGTTTTTCTGCACCTCAGTCTGTACCACCTTACCCTTGACTTTTATATATTATAACAAAGAGTCGGCCTTTATAGTGCCTCTAGTAGTTTTACTCTATGTGTTCTTGGCTTGACACATGCTCAGCCTGACTTCATAGATGTGGTGGGTTACTCTATGTGTTCTTGGCTTGACACTGCTCAGCCTGACTTCATAGATGTGGTGGGTTACTCTATGTGTTCTTGGCTTGACACTGCTCAGCCTGACTTCATAGATGTGGTGGGTTACTCTATGTGTTCTTGGCTTGACACTGCTCAGCCTGACTTCATAGACGTGGTGGGTTACTCTATGTGTTCTTGGCTTGACACTGCTCAGCCTGACTTCATAGATGTGGTGGGTTACTCTATGTGTTCTTGGCTTGACACTGCTCAGCCTGACTTCATAGACGTGGTGGGTTACTCTATGTGTTCTTGGCTTGACACTGCTCAGCCTGACTTCATAGACGTGGTGGGTTACTCTATGTGTTCTTGGCTTGACACTGCTCAGCCTGACTTCATAGATGTGGTGGGTTACTCTATGTGTTCTTGGCTTGACACTGCTCAGCCTGACTTCATAGATGTGGTGGGTTACTCTATGTGTTCTTGGCTTGACACTGCTCAGCCTGACTTCATAGACGTGGTGGGTGTGTCAGTGTAATTATCGTCATTGCAAACAGTGGCTTGTTCATTGTTAAACTTGCCCCTATCTGTATATAACACGCCTACTTTGTTGTTGTACTCATAATCTGACGAAGACCCATAAAAGGGTCGAAACGTTGTCATCCTTCTAAATAAATAAATGTCCTGTGGGAGCTACAAACAGTGTGCGGACTACTTCTCCTTCTCCTGAGTGTGTCTTACATTACAATACTGCTGCTAGATGGTCACACACTTTCATTTTTTCGCACACAATCTCTTTAAAGGGAATGACTCTCTGACTCTCTCTGGTTTAATTAATGTCATGATCAAACCAAACTCATGACTAATTCAGAGGTACAAACCCTTAGCACCGTGCGCCGACCTCAGTGGCCAGATAACGTGCCCTCTAAATAGCTAAATTGGTGTGGACACACCCTATGTGCCTCGGCCGTCTAAATAGGGCCCTCAATTATTTTAAATCAAAGCTAAAAAGGTTTTTGAATTCGTTTTTTTTTTCTTTTTTTCCACACCGTAAATGTATGCTGTGTTCCTGTGTACAATAAATATACAGTAAATCCACAGTCTTCATTTAACTCTGATAGTGTATAAATGTAACCAAATGGACCCATCTCAGTTACAAATTGATAAATGAACACTAAGGATGGCAATGTACTATATGAACACTCAAACAATGTCCTACAAAGCATTGGAAGAGATATAAACAAACAAAATCCTGTTTTCATTTGGTTAGCATTTCAGCGCAGAATCCATGCTAATGTGTTATCCTGAACTACTCGAAAATAACCATAATGTAAAATCCAGCCAAATGAAATCTAAAAGATAATCTGGAATAAATGTTACACCCTATTACATCCAATTTAACTACATGTTAGATTAGAAAACCAGTAATGCTCTCTGTATCCACGACTGAGGTCGAGAACCACCAATTTGTCCCCGTAATGTACATGTTTTTCCTTTTTTTCCTTTCTTTAACCCATTCTGAACGGGCACCCATTTTGGTGTCAGCATCATGTTATGCTTTAGCTATTTAAAAATAGCAGATCTACAAGCTCATATCGCGCCACCGAGTGGCGCGATACGAGCTTGTAGGTCTGCTATTTTTTGAAAAATCGAGAATCTGATCTCAGGTCAGAATGGGTTCATCAGACCAGTGTGTGTCCGGCGGAAACCTCGTATGAATCTGATCTCAGGTCAGAATGGGTTAAATGATGATACAAAGTGTATATTTGTACGTCTGCAAATGTTCTGATGAATTGAAAAGGGTAGACCCTGTTATAAACAAGTGTGAGCTTAATCATGGTGTCATCCATAGTAAGGCGCCTGACACACTATTGAAACGAAATCGCTCTCTCTGTTTCGGGGGGAGAGGAGGAGCAGAGCAGCTCCCAATTCATTTTCAATGGGAGTACAGAGCAGCTCTGCTCCATGGCTGTGTTCTGCCCTCCTCCCCCCCATGGAGCAGAGCTGCTCTGTGAAACTCAGTGACTCCCATTGAAAATGAATTGCGAGCTGCTCTGCCCCCCCCCCCCCCCCCCCTCTCTCCCCCAGAACAGAGAGAGCGATTTCATTTTAATAGTGTGTATGGCGCCTAACAGTTTTTGTATTGACTTGTGCTTTCGTTTGAAATGTACCCATACTGTACATACTGTGAAATAAAATTGTCAATCAATCAATCACTGATGAGTACTCATCAAATGCTCTTAATAGAAGTAGGCATGGTAGTTTCAGTATTTGACAGTCTTCTAGTCTTCATCTTTTACTCAGGATTGTGAGTCAACTTCAATATAATGGCTCTCAATTTGTTTCAAATTGGGAGCCAGAATTTGCAGTGGTTATTATCTAGCATAATACTCTCATATCCTAAGCTCTTTGTCTACAACCATGTCAGAACATCTCACAACCTACGGATTTTGGGCAAGTGACGTGGTCCTACAACAAAGTATAAATTCCTGAAGTCGCGTTTGCCTAGTTTGGAAACACAAACTAAAAACCTACAGTACAGATTGGTTAACCTTGGTTAACTTTCAACTGGCCCAGGGCCCTATTTTGGGTATGTTCTGTTTTCATACAGCATTATAATATACATACAAAAAAAGGTCTAAGCAGAAACTGCTATCACTGCAAAGAATGAGACAAATTGTACACTGCTGTTCTATCTGCTTATTCAGGTGAAACCAAATTATACTATTCATTCAATTAAGTCAGGGTAAAATGAATTATAGGCCTATTTTAGGAACACGGTCCTAAAACATCCTTCAAATTCTGTTCCATTTCATCACTGTACAACTACACAGTACCAAGTGGGACAAACGGAAGCATACAGTATATCACATTTTCTTCTCCTTAGTGTGAGGAATATAGCTTGTGAACTGACTACCAGCATTAAGACTCAAAGGTAGATCTAGGGCAGAATAAATAAAATATGGTTTTGGTCAGTGGTGCATGAGGCAAGATTATGGCACATTGATTTTCTTTTTCAAATGTTTTTTTCTTAAATCACAGTAAATAATTAATAATCAATAAGAAAACACTTACTGAGGTTACAGTCTATCCTGATACAATCTGGCGAGAGAGAGAGTGAAATGATGAGATTAAAAGAAAGAGGAAAAAGAGCAGCATAAAAAAGGAGAGAAGAGACAGAAAACAGCATTTCACATCCTTCAAGGTACATTCTGCAGACAGATTCAATCGTTTTTCTAAACCCACCATCCGGGGACAAGCTTGAGAGCCTAAACCACCCTTTACTCTCTTTGGTGCACATGAAAGACCTGCATGCGCATATACAAGGAGAGCGAAATGAGGACCTCAATATTTGATGCTGTCTCATACAGCAGGATATATATATTTTAAACAAGCAGAGGCTGTCAACTCATGACTGTAATCCGTTTCTTTACTCAGACAAATCAGTGGTTAAAGAAGAGAGGGGGACAGAAGGAATTGGCCACATTTAATCCTGTTAGTCTATCAAGGGTACGTGACTCCAGAGACAGAGGTCTTAACCCTGAGATGGTGTCTGCCTCCCGGGGCTCACTCCAGAAAACGTTATAGTGCAGTAGGTTAGGTGTGGATTAGGTCTGGGCTGAGAGATCAAGTTGAATGAACTCATCACGCCCAGCCTTGACTCCCGTCTTGAATATAAAGTGAATGGGAGACGATGACGCAGTGTTTTGCCTTGTTTGAACAAGCCTCAGGGAGGTAGGATCTCTAAGTAAAAGACAGATAAGAGGTAAAGGGTGATTTGCACACCTTCAGCCACAGTAGACCTTACACATGAAAAAACTAAAACACTAAAACTACTGCACAATGAATCAGTTTGTTAATGGTTCTAAGAGCAATACATTCACTCATAATAATTTCTACACTTTATTATGTTTGCTATTGCTGCCGCTTGCCGAAGATACATTTTGCAGTGGAAAAGCTCACGTCTCTACGCTATGTCAGCTGAACATCTGAGTCCACATTGTATGAATTATAGTTTTTCCAAGCATACTGGACTCTGTGTGGCACCATCAATTGTGGCTTGCTTTCCAGCCTAGCATAAACATACTCAAAAGTCTGTTATTGGTTTGCTAAAAAATATATAAAGTGTCGGGCGGGAAACTTGAAACTACACTATGTGATGGTCATGTTTTCACTATTGTGCATATTCAAAATAATTCATTGTTGATAAAAACAACCATTGTCCTAGGACACTAAGGACAGGGGTGGGCAGCATTTATTCACTTTATTGAGGTCATACTGACCTCAATAAAGTGATCCCTCCATACATTGGATTGAATTCAAACTTAAAACACACAGTGCTGAATTATGTTGCGTTAACATCATCCTAGGACCTATGCTGATGTAATGCTAATCTCTATACTATGCTAATAGGATTCATCGAGTTTGACCTCTAACAAGCAGGACCTGTGGCAGAGGAATGACCAGACGTTGCTGTCTGAAGACGGACAGATAATAGTGTGTCTTCAGTAAGACAGGGCAGGACGGGGCTATAGCCTCATTAAGCTGACACTGCAGGGTGCACATGGTAAAGTTGATGTGGCTGAGGCGTGCTCTCAAGCTGTCAACCAGCACAGACCAGTGGATGCAGACAGCCAGGGACCAGAGCAAATGTCTCCTAAGCTCGACCGATGCCACATTTTGTTGTCATGCTGATCCCAATTTTGGATTGACGTAGACCGCTGCATATAATTTTGCCAAAACCAATGTTCTCAAAAAAAGGAAAATAATGGTCGATATACTGTACCGGCCAGACAGATAAATCAGTCTGGCACTAGTCAAGATGTGTCTATAGTATAGGCGTATATGTGTGGGGGAGTAACGTGTGCATTTGTGTGTGTGTGTGTGTCAGTTCCTCATGGCTGGCTGCCAGTGCTTAATGAAACGGCTGTAAATTGATGGACAGGCCAGTAAGTGAAGAACAGCATGGTGAGCAGCATGTCATCGTCGTGGAGAATGACAGCTCTGGTCTCTGACTGTCTCCTCCTGGAACTGCAGAAGACGAAGCCCTTGAAGGGCTGAAAGGGTTGAAATGGTCAGACTGGGTCTGCCCAGTGGAGGAAGAACTGATAAGGAGAGAGCGAGAGAAAGCGAGAGAAAGCGAGAGAGAGAGAGAGAGAGAGAGAGAGAGAGAGAGAGAGAGAGAGAGAGAGAGAGAGAGAGAGAGAGAGAGAAAATAGTTAATGAGCAAGAGAGAGAAAGACAGACAGACAGATAGAGAAGAGAGACCAGAGAAAAGGCAATGATAGAGAGACTGGCAGCGGGAGAGAGAAAAACAGAAATAGCAAGGGAGAGAGGGATGAAAAGAGGGAGAGAATGGTGAAAAGAGAGAAAGACACACATGTGGACAGAGAGAGGGAGACAGAGAGAGAGAGGGGGAGAGAGAGAGTGTGTGTGCGTGTGTGTGATGGTATAGTAAAAGGAGGAACAACAGGGATACCATGTACACTACAGTATGTATGTATGTATGTAATGTATGTATGTATGTATGTATACAGTCACTCAAAACTGTGCTTGCCAACATCAGGCTTTTGGCTCATTTTGGATTTTTTTTGTACGTAAGGAAGCACCTATACCCTACTATTTAACAAAGTGTTGCAATATTTACATTTGGCATGTGGCTTAATGCTTGGTTGATACTTTAATGGAAAATGACAATTTCAAGAAATCTGAAGGGTCTGTATTAACATACCATATGAAACGTTGAGGTATTATTACAAAAGATTAGCACTGCTTTCACTTGTAGATTAAACAGCCAGCTTCCTTCAAACAGCTGGCAAACAACTAAACAAATTTCCCCTTGGCTTTTTATGTGCAGGTCGAAGTGCACAGTTGTTAAACAGCCATTGTTTGGTTGTTTGCCTCAGATGGCTTGCTTTTATCTCCCAGTTGAAGTACCTTGCTATTGATCTTTTGAAATACAGCCCCAGCCTTCGCAGACAAATAGCAATGTCTTAGGCTAGCATGACACCCAAGTGTTCCTGAAATTGTATTCATTCCACTTAGTTCTTACAGCTACAGTATTATAGATGTTTCCATAATTTGCATAATCCTTAAATAATCCTTACCTTAAATTAGTTATTTGCATAAATTAAACACAAAATAGGATCAAATTCAAGGGGGGGGGGGGGGGGGGAAGTCCCATGTTTTGAGCGACTGTAGTTGTTATTAATGCTGACAAGCATGGGAGTTGGACCGAACCGAGACCATTGTAATAAGAACTGGCTAAACTGACAAGACAGGAGGGCTGAGAGGACCAAATGTGTGCTCCTTCACACAACGGCGTCATGCAGCGAAAATAGGTGACGTACAAACTCACAACGCGTCGCATCCACATGGTCACATGGTTGTGAGTTTGGAGGTCAGCTATGTTTCCGGGAGCGACACCGTCGTGCGACTAAGTGTGAACCCGCCGCCGTTATCACTGCAGCGACATTACCCAGGTTTACGGTGAGCTTCACCCGTCCGCCGTCCAGCTCCAGGCGCAGGGTGTCGGCAGACTCCTGCGAGGTGGTGGCCATCAGCATCCCGTAGGCCCTCTGGGACATGAAGCGCAGGGATACATCCTCGGCCTCCGTATGCAAGGTCGCAGGCAGTACCACCTTCAGGTACATGCTGCCATCGTAACTCAGCACGGTGCCCTCTGGGTAAATCCAGGAACAGAGAGGTGTTAAGAGATGGTGTGTCTCGTTCACAAGGAAACGTCCCATCCCAAACGTATCCCACCTGAAGCCATGCTAAATGTTTGAATTGTACCTAGGTAGGATCATTCTTTATTAGGGAGCTGGGTTAAACGAAGAAACCTTTTTCACAGCAGCCAAATAGTGGAGTAAACACAGGAGTTAACAATGTTGCTAATTAAAGTTATGGACCATTCAGGTCAAACAGAGTCAAGGTGTTGCTATTGCACATTTTGGTAGTATTACTCAGTATAAGGGAGTAGCCAAATATTGGGGTAAACACAGGAGTTAATGCTGCTACTTAAGTTATGTTCCATTCAGGTCAGGTTCAGCTATTGCAAATTTTGGCTCAGTAGAAGAGCTCACTAAATGGAACAGAACTTTAATTAGCATCAATGGTAACATCTGGTACCCTACGGTGAAAAATGTCTAATGCTAGTTGAAATTCACGGTTTAATATTTAAAAAAACACAGGTTAAGTTTTCTTCAAAGACATCACTTTTTTCCCCCCAAGCAAAATGCATGGAAGATGACTCATAACTTTCACAGTAACTAATTTATACTCCCTTCCATGCCCGCAATCAGTAGGTGTCAATTTCGTAACGGTCCCCATCTCATTTTGGAATGCAATTTAAGACTGCAGTTATATTCTGCTGCACCAGAGGGCAGAGACAGCCTGAAGCATAAAAACAATCTGCTGAGGAGAAGATGATGAAGACAGAGTATAATAATCTTTTTCAAAGATCTTTTTCCCCCTCTCATATCTCAATACGATGGATTCAACACATCCCTCATGCTATTAGCAGGCAGTGTTTGTTTGCTTCTGTGAGAAAGGGATCCGATTTAAGCTGAGGAGGAATCATGACATTTCTATTGGTGCAATGATAGGCTTCAGGCGGTATTTCCACAATTCATCAGTTCATTCAACCACTACCACCCCGGACGCTGACAGCTCATCAATAAATCACTAAAGGAATGGTCCTGTAATTTAACTTTTAGATGGCTCACGTAAAATTCTTCCACTTTCAGTGTTATCTGAGGGTATATCCAAATCAATCCTAATCGCGTTGTATAACAGTGTTTTTGTGAGTTTTCCTCCCTTCCTTTAGTCCAGTGGTTCTCAATACGGGGTCCGGGGACACCCAGGGATCCTTGAGGGGGTTCTAGGGGGTCCCCAGCAAAATGAGGAACCGTTTAAGACCTGAGGCAAATGCTTTTCTAAACCAGTAGTTATTTCAAGATTTTACAAAAAATATTTTTTTATTTGTTGGCTATTCAAAAAAATATATTTTTTAACTGACTGTATTGTGTATGTACGGAGCCCCTAAAGTGACATAGAGCAGATTTTGTTTTTATGTCGTGCGAACGTCATAATATGACGTGGCCACGTCATATAAGACGTGCGCTCGAGATCCTTATGTCGTTCAAACGTCTTATTATGACGTGCGCTCGAGATCCTTATGTCGTTCTTTTTTTAGTTTGTTTTGTTTTTTAGTTTTTCTTGTCTGTTTTATTGTATTGTGCTTTTAATTTATACCTTTCTAGTTTGTCTCACTTTATCTGTATACATTTACGTTTCATCTACAAGCTCACAATGCATCACAATACAATACACAGTGTGAGCTTTTAGATCTTCAAAACATTTTGAAAAATCTTCTCTGATGGGTGTCCCTGGCACAAAACTCTTCCACATGTGGGTCATGCATGGGGTGCGTGCCTACGTGGCCAAAATGCATATCAATTTGGGGGTCCTTGACGTGAAAATGTTTGAGAACCACTGCTTCAGTAAACACTGCCTCAGCACGTCTTACCATTTTCACAGCTTGGCCCCAGGAAGCCGGTGCCGGTGCAGTCGCATATGTGCCTGTTCCAGCCCTCCCTGCACTGCCCGCCGTTGGCGCACGTGTCCCTGGAACAGCGGACGTGGGTCTCCTTGGTGCAGAAGCTGCTCACTCCTGTGGCACTCTGGACCTCCGCCAGCTTCCACAGGTTGCGGCTCTGCCCGTCAATGAAGAGGTCCCTCACGCAGCCCACGTAGCCCAGGTTAAGAGTGGCCGACCACACCTCCGGGGGCAGCGCCAGGCCCATGTTCTCCTCGGGCAGACCACCCAGGTACATGTCCCCGTCTAGGTCTAAGATCTCACTGCCTTCGTTGGCAGTGAAGGGACTACTGTGGCCATTTACAGAGATGAAGCCTGCGTGCAAGGTGGTTAGTGTTAGTTAGTTATGAGACAATCTGATCTGCATATATAGCTTTAGTGTGAGAGTAATCAAGGACAGGTGGCTGTGTGGGTTGTATTAAGTATTCAAGGGAGAGTGTGTTAACAAAGGGTGAGATTTGAGGATGCAGGATGCTTCTCTCTGCATTGTTTTTTTTATTTTGGGAGATTGTCCACGCATCCGCTGCCTAGCAACATCCAACCCATGACCTTATGATCGGAACAGAGACTGGAAACTGAATCGAAAACGTTAAAGTTAATCTTGCCAGATCTTTGTGACAGTGCCCTGTGCGTTTCAGCAGAAGACGTGCAGACATTTTCCCCCACATTAAGTGGGTGTCTCCGTAATTGGCCACTTGTTTAATAGGTTAAGACAATTTTCAAAATGTCATACATAAGTTAAGGTAAATTAAGGTGACTAAAAATAATTCCGCAATTAAAACTGGATATGCATGCATGTGTCATGGCGATTGAAGACAAGCAAGAATAAACCAATGAGCTGGCACAATGATTGCGATTTCACAGCTCAGAACCCTCGTTACTGTATAGTTCCAGAGGGACAAGGGGACACAAAGAACAGTAGGCTTCAAACAAACCACCACAGAAGGCTTTCCCTTGTTGCATTCATATTTTTAGGTGTTTAGCAGATGCTGTTTTCCGGAACAACAGCGACTTGTGAGTTGCCACAGTCTGAAAACTCAACAATCCCAACTTATCTCCCAGGAGTCCTTATTTCTTCTGTTTAGATCAAAGCTAGTTATGTTGTGTATGCTATACTGTATGTTTCACATACAGCATGCCATGTATGTTATTTAGATATATCTGTGCAGTTAGCTCGTGCTTAGATGCTAAGTACATTATGTTATAGTACTGTACTTAGTGTTATTTGGATAGATGGTTTGATGTCTACTAGAGTAGTTAGAAAAGCACTTACTATTCTATTTATAACTATTTATTCAGCCGTTTTCCTGTTGTTGGTTGATTAGGGTTTGTGCCACGTACTCGAAGTCTTGCACATCCTACGTTGCTCTGGCTAAATGCCTTCATTGTATTTGTAAGTAACTCTCTCAACACAAGAATACATAATAACTGCTACATTACAAGAGAACATATCCGCAGAAGTATAAACCTCCAGCTGTTTCCACGCGATTTTGTGACAACAATACATTATTTAAAGTGTATTCATATGCCGTTTTTTATTGGTGATAGAACACCTCTATTTTCACCCACTGGCTGATATTCCCTATTTATTCTTCTTATTCTATTTACTTCTTAGTACTTTTCATCAAAACAAACCCAAGGTACCGCTGTTCACACTAACACATATAGTTTTCACTGTCTGTGCATCTCTATTCTTAGCTTGTTCTATCTCTTCTTGCACACACACACACACACACACACACACACACACACACACACACACACACACACACACACACACACACACACACACACACACACACACACACACACACACACACACACACACACACACACACACACACACACACACACACACACACACACACACACACACACTTTTTACATGAATACAGGGGTGCATAGACATTTTGACTTGCCCTTTGGTGTGCCTTAGGCACATAAAACCACTGACCTAGAATAACGATGTAATACAGAGTCACAGTAGGACATTTGCATGTGCATTTTTGGAGAATGCGTGAGGCTCTTACCTTTGCGGCCCTCCCTCTGGAAGTCCACGTGGCACCACTCGCCGTCATTCAGCCTCTTGTTGCTGGCTTTCATTTTGAAGCTGCCAGAGCCCATGTCCATGAGCAAGTACAGGAATCCATCCATCAGCTCCAGAGCAAAGTAGTCGGCTCGGGGCTTCCTGTCGACGAGCTGCGGGCCCTGCAGACTGCCCTGGCTGAATAATAGCAGGCCGCTGGGCTCAGTGCTGCGGAAGTCCAAGGATATGGAGCCCGTTCTCTTGACGTTCCACCTGGGCAGAGTCAGGTAGGCGGACGGCGTGTCAAAGGTCACCGGCTCCAGGGCTTCCACGTCCTCGCAGTGGAAGATCAGATCGCCATGGATACTGACCCTCGGGTCCTGCATGGCGGCCAGATGCGACAACTCCAGTCTGAACTCATTATTCCTGTAGACCACCTTGAAAGGACAAGAGAGACTTCACACTGAGAGGGACTTACCGCATATTAAAACCGGCCATTTAATGTCTCTGGGTTCTAAACATTGAAACCAATACAACGGTGTTATTTACAAGGCATTTCCTGGTTTAATCAGGCTTGAATCCACAGCAGAAATTGAAATGATTCACATGAATTCACTTCATTGTGATTCATGAGCGGAGTCAACCAAGCTGAAGCTATTGATAAGATAAAGTGAGATGCCCACCATCCCATGCTCTATAAAGGAACATGCAGGCCACATGCACGCTGTGGCCTCACATACAGATAGAAGCAGCAGGAAGGCAGAACTGAGCATTTTTCACTTTCACGCCACTTGCATTTGGCGACAAGAGACTGACTGACAGACAGATCCAAACCTCGGGGTGTGAACATAACTATCTGAAAATACACCAAACTACTTTAGTGAAAAGCAAACAAACAGTGCTAAATCAGTATTATCAGTATTAAAAGAAAACACAATCGCAAATGCATTATTTCAGTGAATTTACATTTTCGACATTTAGCCGATAGCCTTTTAACAAACAGAGCAATGATGATAAATTCCTACAGTAGATGAAACAATACAAGCACCCAATAATACAGAGTACATGAATCATTATAAGCCATTGAATACACAGCTGACGTTAAGAAGGGTGCAGGGGGCAACAGTTAATCAAAGTACCGGCAATCGATTTCATCAGGATTATTTTTTGTTTTAAATTAAAACAATCGATAAATAAAACAAAAACTTATTGTAGTATAAAAGTTAGTATAAAATATGGCATAAGTCATCAGACTAATCGATTTAGTAAAGAAAATCTAGCAGAATATTTGTCACGTTAATTCATATAGGCCTATATGTAATGTATATGTTACAGTTCATTCACGAAACCCGTTTTGAGGCTCCGAGGCTCTGAACAGAGCGTTACGCCTGCCAACCCGCATGCTAGCCGGTGGCTGAGCCGACAGCCGACTGTTCAGGACCCGTACGCCCCCCGGCCTCGAGTAGAAAACCCACCCCGCCCGACCACTGATAGGGCCGTTATTTAATTTTATTTGATTTTTACCGCAGGAAGGAGCGTGTGTGACCGTCAAGCCGTGAGCCCCGCCTGGCCACAGCGTCGACTTGTGCCTCAAAACGAGCCATTTTTTCTGATCTTACTGGTTCTCAAACGTACTGTAACACATACAGTATATAAAAACATGCTTCTAGATTATTCCAAAAAGTAATCAATAGTTGCAGCCCTAGTTGCAGCCCTAATTGAATGTTCTTTGCACGACTACAGCACATAAGATAAGCCTTTAAGCCATACACTATACACTTTGTTGTATGACGAATAGCAAAAATAACCGCGTCGATTGGAGTTATCTTTTTATGTTTCTTTGAAGAATTTTGAAAAATGTTGCCCTCAATGCCAAAGTGGAAGTGGTTAACACTTAGTAAGCAGACTGAATGGGGAAAGACAGGCTGGTAGAGGGAAGGGGTTAGGGGAGCAGAGGATATGGAGCACTTCGTGAGCTCATTAATTCCAGCATGGTGTTATGTTCATGCATCTTTTTTTACGCTTGGCATCTCAATTCTGCTACACGTGCACTGACACCTATTTTAATGGGATTTCCACTCAAATAAAAAGGGGAAAGGATTTAGCTCTGGTTTTGACATGCTTTTATGTCAGTCATGTGGGAGCTTTACTCAATGAGATACCCTGCTCTCACAGGTGAATTTCTCAGCGCAATTTTTAAGGGTAATTTATACTTTGTCGCATGAGCCCTTTGACAAGTACTGCTTGACAGAATGGACATTTTCAACAGCCTCTCTGTACTTTTCACTCAACGACAAAAACTAAAAAGGTTGCAACTGTTGCATTGCTAGGGCTGCAACTAACGATTATTTTCATAATCAATTAATGGGCCGATTATTTAAACGATTAATCGGTTTATGACACTTATTTAGCCTTTCACTGTGCAGGAGGATGCTATACGCACACCAGTCTTAGTAGTGGTGCCAGCTCACGGCAGAAAAATCTAAAAAATTAAGTCTTAAAAAGACAAGAGTGATAGCGAAAGTGCCGATTACGTATTAGGAGTGGACGCAGAGAATGAGAAACTTGAAGGTTACTTTAGTAACCATGGTTCTTTAAGTAAGTGAGCGAAATACTTCGCTCTATGGGAGGCTTCCGTTCGTAAGCCGAGGTGCAGATTAAAAAAATATATAAACTCCCACAGGACATTAAATGTGTCCTGCGGGTTTAAGGCTCGTGACGTAGGCGCCCAGCGCCTCAGGGGTATTTAAGGCCTAGCAACTGCGTCACGAACCACTCATGAACATACTTTTCCTTCTGCCACAGAGCAAGACAGAAGCGTGTTCAGCGAAGTATTTCGCTCACTTACTTAAAGAACCATGGTTACTAAAGTAACCTTCAAGTTCTTTTAAGTTGTGTTCGCGAAATACTTAGCTCTATGGGACCTCATGAACTCCCGTATCCTGCACTAGTCAGTGAGTCTTAGGACTTGGGGGTAACAAAGGGCTGGGGATAAACCTTAGGTTTGTAGATAGATAGATAGATAGTTTATTTGTCTCGGTCATGGTTTATCCAACATTATTACATACAAGGAAAAGGGGTTGTCAGGATACAATTGACCGAAAAGGAAAGGGCTGAAGCCGAAGCTTATTATGCCCACCTTTTCGGCCCTGACTGCTGGAACTTGGGAGGAGGTGATGGTGGCTGTAGCCGGAGCACGAGAGCGCAGAGCCGGCACAGGCCTCTCCTGGGTAGCCGAGCTAGCACGCGGCGCCGGGGTGCTACGTGCTAGCGGCGGCCAGTCGACCCTTTGCCTTGGTGTAGAGCGCGGAGGCCCTTCGTAGAACCGTTCATCCGAGGGTGGCGGGTCTAGGCTGGGTCTCTCGTACTCGAACCTCTCGAAGTATTGTTTCACACGGTGGAGACGGGACTTCTTGAGGGTCATGTCCGTTATGTTGTCGCAGGGGCCACAGACGGGGCCTTCCCCGGTGATAGCATTGCGAGCATGCGCAAGCCCAAGACAATAGAGGCATATTGTATGCTCATCTTGTCCGGACATCATGTTGCTGCAAGCCCCTACGGCACATCTCTTCGCGGGCAGTGGACCCCCGGAGAGGTTCTTTGTCTTCGACGGACATTTAGACATCTTTGTCCGTCGAGTGAGACTAGTGTTACAGTTAGTAAACAGCTAGCGAAAGAGTGGGTGAAGCCCGTTTCTTATCTTAACAGGCCTGTTAGCAAGTTAGCTGGAAGCTAGTAGAGCCGCGGGTAGCCCCGTTGACTATACACAGAGCTAAAGGCTAGTTAGCTCCCCGCACGAGCGGGAAGTTAGCTTGAGAATAAACTAGTTTCCCGAGTTTAAACAAGTTTAGCGTCGAGGAAAAAAGTTCTTATGAAGTTTTATCTGCAATACGCAACAATGTATAACCAACCAGATATGTCGGAGAGCCTCACGGAGCTTGAGTCCTATCTCTTGCCCGGTTTGCGAGACGTAGATTACCCCAAACAAAGCTGGCTAGCGCATTCTTGCGGTCCTCTGTGGCAGAAGGAAAATGAGTGGTTCGTGACGCAGTTGCTAGGCCTTAAATACCCTCAAATACCCCATACACGAGCCTTAAACCCGCAGGACACATTTAATGACCTGTGGGAGTTTATATTTTTTTTAAATCTGCACCTCGGCTTACGAACGGAAGCCTCCTATAGAGCGAAGTATTTCGCGAACACAACTTAAAAGAACCAACGTTTTCGGCAGACAACGGCCTCCTTCAGGGTATGTGTTATTTAGCCTTTACCTTTACATTTTGATTTTAGGTTATTTTAGACATTTAAAAAATGGATTAAAGATTAATAGTTAATTCAAAAATACATTATTATGTACAAAGGAAACTTTGTACTTCAGGTAATCATTTTCTTTAAGATGTTGAGGGTAAAATGAGATGTTTGTGGAAGAGAGATGGCTCACTCCTCTTTAGCTTACATGTAGTTACATTTAACACTGATAAAACTACTATGGTTAAGTGAAAAAAGACCTAGGGCTATATCTTGCGCCACCCCTTAATCCTTATCCCTAAACTAATTTGCTATTTTTTACTATTTAAAAAAAACCTTTTAAAATAGTTCAACTAGCCGATCTATGTTTGAACTATGTTAATGTTTTTTTTAATTAATTAATGAAAAATGTTCAAGGGGGGAGGGGTTTACCAGGCTAGAAAAAGACCCACCACCCCCCATACATTTACAGGGCAAAATTGTAGGAAGATGCCAGGGCTCCCAGGCTGACAGAAGCTATATGGCATGTAGGCCTAAAGTATTATTGTTAATTAAGCACTGGGGTCCCGTGGTATGTTTGTCATGGGCCACAAATCCCACGCAACACCATTGGGAGGCACTTCCCATTCAACATGTGCCAACGTTCAAACAGGAAATCTACTTTATCTGACAACATCACATGAAAAGCATCCAACACAGGGATTTATCAACCCAGAGGGGATTTACACTAGGTGCCACATACTGTAGTAAAGCAAAAGATGAATAACCCCTCTCTCAGCACCATAGAAATGATTTATTCACCTCACTAACATTTTCTGTGCTTTCCATCAAAACACCTTGACAAAGGACAGGTTTGGCCAAAACGCTGGTGACATGAATAAATCATCTGGAGCAGACTGTGTGGTCGTCTTCTCCTTTATTGGTATTCAACACCACTTCTCCTATAAGCAACATGCAAATCTAGAGTATAAATTAACACATTCATATTTCTCGTGTTTAAGAAAGGTAATGTACTGCCCAGGCTTCAGGCTATTCAGATGGCTATGAATCTATGATGAGCACATGTGAGCTGTTAGGGGTTAAGTGCGTTGCTCCGGACAATTCAGCAGTTTGATTGGGCAAGCCGGGGGTCACACCGATGGCCAACTTTTGATTCCCTGATGGCCTTTCTACCTACTCAGCTATGGCTGCCCTTTAAATCTATAAGTAAATAGTAATTTGGTGGTGATGATGATCAGCCTCCACCCGTGTGCTGAACAATACCACCTTGAGCATGTCTCTCTTATAAAGTATCCAATGCATGGCCAGTGGAAAAATGTGTCAATGTACTGTAAAAGTATAGCACCATCACTAATCTTTTTTTAGCTGGCATATAAGCATTTGCGATTCAGGTCATTAACTATTGTAGTGCCTTTGAATTTCTGACGATCACAGGCGAACAAAGCAATACAAAAACATATTTCTAAATACCCTGACATTGATTAATTGGCAATTGAAAACAATGTTGAGTATATAACAGCCATCACAGAGACGTCAGAGACGTGTGTCACCAGCACTTCTGCTACTGGCACGGTAAAACCAGACCCCATTCCTTTCACTGTTGTGGAAAAGATATGAGAACACTGCCCTACTTTCCCCTCTGGCAATACTAGTGAAAGATTTTTTTAAATAACATGGACTAGAAGAGACACACGCTCAACCTGTCAATGTCATCTCACACATGAAGTAAGCCTGAATTATACAGAGTTGTGCGCCAGTGTCCTACACTGAAAATAGCAGATGTTTCAAGCTCACGATATGTCACAATGCAAGTGAATCTTTCAGGACACCTTCATATTAAGTATAAATCAGGCTTTACAGGCCTATGCAATGTGGTCACTAGGCGCCAAGCTTGGGTTTCCACTTCCAGGCATCAGAAAACCACAGCGTTACTTTTATGGGCAGTTGATTCACTTTTATAGTTTTGTTGTTTAGTGATTTTGTTTTTAAATTCAGAATGCTGAGTGTGGGGGAGCCACAGGAGGAGGCTTCTGGTAGATTTCAATTCTAGGCCACAATAGGTACATATGACTTTACGCCGTAGAGTCATACTGTATGTACCTATCCCGTAGAGTCTATGGGAAAGGACCTTAGTCACTACACACTATAAGTCACTATATTGAAATTTTACATATTTGCTAAACTAATTTGCGGGAGTTACCCCACATTAAGCAGAAGTAACCCATGTCAGTCCTCTAAAGACATTACGATTAGAATCATTTTCCAGACAAATACATTTTTACAATACTGTGTTTTTTTACATGGCCAAAGCATTTCCGGGGGTCCCCAGCCAAAAACATAGAGAACCCCTGCTGTATAGTACTTGTTGCGACGAAGGTCGCAGTTTTTTATTTTTTTAAACATCTGTTTATTTTTTTGTTTACAGGCATTTCAAGAATGTTTATCCAGAAATTAACAGATTGAAAAAATATCTTACTGGTTCTATATACTGGTACAGTATATACTGTGTTTGTGCACTTAGTAGTGTACATGTTATACTGTATACTACCTCCCATGCCACACCATTAGAATCAGCCGTTTACTGATATTGTATATCAGTGAATACATTTCAGAGTTGTGAAGTGATGATGGGGGATTCAAGGACAATACACAATTGTTTTGGTTTGGTTCCTAGTAGGGATGCACCGATCCGATACTCGTATCGGAGATCGGCGCCGATCCAGGCTAAAATTCTGGGTATCGGATCGGTGGCCGATCCATTATCCGATCCGATCCGATCCGATAATTATGTGTAATTACAGTATGAAAACAACTCTACCTCCTCTGTGACACAGCAGTGTAGTATTGACAGTATAACATGTGGAATGCAGCCAGGCTAGCCTGCGCACACATTAACCTGGTCTAATTATTGCACAGTTATTTAATAAATAATTCAGTGCATTTATATCAGGGGGGCAGTCAGCCAGATATTTCGTGAAGCCTCATTTGAAATCGGTAGTTCATATAATGGCCTGTTGTGGCGCTGGACCGGACCCAAAAAGCCCCATAGCTCCATAGAGGCCCATGTATTTTGGCCCAACTTCACCTAGACTGTATTACCTTAATAAACATGGTCATGAATACTTTCTTCTTCCAGTCACTAGTTTAAAGTCTCATTTCTAATGTCATAATATTCTTTTTGGAAAATTATGGTCCCATTAATTAAAAAAATGACCATAAAGAAAAAAAAACATCGCGTATGTTCTGAGGGGCGTGGCTACCATTACAGTCTATGATCGGGATTCCCCTCCCACTCGAGTCAAAATAAAAACCAACGGAGAAGAAGGGGGGAAGTCCCGCCTCGTTGTCTGGGCAGCCAATGACCAGCTGGTATACAAAACGGAGCCAGCCAATGGCCAGCTGGTACCAAAGATGGCGACTTACATCAGGAATTAGCATATTATTACAGGCTTCATTTTACGTTCATGTTAGACCCGGGGAACGCTTTGTCCATATTTTTTACAGTCTATGATTTATATCTGTGTTTGTTACATTTTGTTTTACAAAGTTGGGAAAGTAATGTTTAAGTCAAGCCTTGATGTTGCCTTACACAAAATAATTATTCCAGACTCCACACAGTGAGGCATACAGCTTAATAGGTTATTACGTTTCTTTGTGGGGGGTATCGGATCGGTACTCTGTATCGGCAGATACTGGACCCCCATGTATCGAAATCGGTATTGAATGCCAAAAAGCCGGATCGGTGCATCCCTAGTTCCTAGTAGAAAATCATATTGCTTCTCTGTGCCGTGTACTGTACACACTGTGCTGCAACCTGACAGATACAGAACACATTCACACACTGTAAAGAATCAATACAGATACAAGGGGTGATTTCCTACATACAGTACTGTACAATGTACATGCTATGCTTCTAGGAAGGGGCTGAGTGTGCTGCATACTGTACGAAAGAGCAGATCGTGTTTCCAGTCCTCTGCTGAGGTCAAGGACTGAGCTCACACAGACTGTGTTCACAGTCCAGCTTTATCCTGCTAATCTTGTAGCTGCACTGAGCATAGACTCTGCTGCTGTGAAAGCATCTGTTACCACTCATTAACCATTTTCAACCTGGCATCCCTCATTCTGGACTGGGCATAGGTCAGTAGGCGAATAATAATGAAAGGCTTTCAAACTTTGTCAGAAAATAGCAAATATAAATAATCAATTCTTATTTTCAGTAATGGCCACCATTGTTTTTAGATTGTGGCCTCCTCACATCAATGTTTATCTGTATTCAACCCATGAAATAGTACTAGGTAACTTTTCCGACTTTAACCTGAATTCCATTGGAGCACATTTTCAATGTAGAGCCACGGGTGATTTGTAAGTAACCAGCCACGTAGCCCTCCAAGCAGAACCCAATGGTACTGAAGTTTCTGACTTTTTGACGACACAGTCCATTGGGTCCTGTTGCAGCAGTATCCTGCCACCTGGTACGCGGACATTCATAAAACATAAACAACGTGGATAACGCCTGTCTGCGCTCTTTGACGACATTTCTTCGTGTGAGGGTTTCTGAATATGTGAAGTATAAGTACCCATACATGCCGCTGCGAATATCTCCTGTGGCGCGGAAGCCGTTAAGTATTTTTAATCTTTGTTTGACCGATTTGGTCGCTTTGATTCTTCTCTTCCTTCCTTGTTTATTGACACCTCATTGTACCGTCTATCTGGCTAGCTAGTGGCGCTATAGCTATGACAGAGCAGATCAGAGGCAGGGACGTAACCGCTCAAGCCAACCGCACACCGGGAGGCGGTACAATAAACGGTAAACAAACAAGAAGAAATAAAGCGACCAAATCGGTCAAACAAAGATTAAAAATACTTAACGGCTTCCGCGCCACAGGAGATATTCGCAGCGGGATGTATAGGTACTTAAAGTTCCTGAATTCAGAATAAATCAAGCAAAAAAAGGCTGTCACACGCCGCAGATTAAATCTTAGAGAGCATGTTTACGTCTGCGTTCCAGAATTCCCATACGAAAATATAGTCATGAACAGGGACCCTACATAAAACTCATCAAAATTTCAGAAAAGCTTTATGGAGGGTTCCGAGAGGGGCTACCAGCCACGGGTGATTTGCAACGCATGTCGGGAGCGACAGTGTTGTCGGACTCACTCATGACTGTAGGACTGTTGGTGTGATAATGCTGTCCGTTGGCCGGAGGCTCCAGGAAGTTGACAGGTCCACATTCACAAGTACCTTTCAGGCATTTTATTTACCTCCAAAAAGTGCAGTGCAAGTCGATGACAATAAAAAAATAAATACTGGCCAAAATAACCTTCCAATAAATAGGAAACAAAATACACCTGCTGGCTAAACTTTAAGAACACAAAGCAGGATCTTGTGAGACTGTTACAGGCTATTTGTCCTGGCTCACAGCTCTCCCCTGATGTCTCTAGCCTCAGGTAATACTGAACTCCCTTCACCTGCAGCAATCCTGCTTTTATACAGGTGGGGCAAACCATCCCCTAATCAGCAAGTGGCAATCAATTAACTCAACCACACGGCCAACTAAGGCCTACGAGTAATCTTCCACACTGCTATACTTTAGACTAGAGGAATATACACTCAAACATATTTCACAGGCCCAATTCATTCACAGGGCCTAACATAACGACCAAACATAATACAGACAGGAACAAACACCCCTCCTCCTCTACAGTACTTGGCACCCTCCAATCTAGAGAGGAGTGCCAGCACTGCAGAGGGGAGACAGGTAACAAACATACCAATGCAACTTCAGTGTCAATAAATACAAATAAACATTTAAAACTCTTTCAACCATTGTGTTAATTACTAAAAATGTCATTTGTACAATATATATAAGACTGTTACTTCCAGTCCAGCTGTTTGTCAATTGATCAAGTTGACTTAACTGTGGTCTGTTTGCAAGGTCCTTGATATTGTCTAGGCCGCACGGGCTGCCCCGTGACAGTTGGTATGTCTAACCAACATACAGTATGCACCCTTGTGTTCTTTTTTTTTTTTAATATATTTTTTATCCCACGATTTTGTAACCCATTTTTCACCCCTGTGTCAATCATCTAATGTGATCCTGGGCTCTACACACCCTCCACCAACCTAGTCCCCATATATGGGGGACATGGGGAGAGCAACGGACTTGAACTCATGCTTCCTTCATGCCTGAGTGTCCGAGTTGCTCCTTTACACCTGACAGGGGGGAGTTTCCCTGGTTGGACGTAGCGTGTGGAAGGAACACGTCCAACCAGCACCCTTGTGTTCTATGCGTCAAGTGCTTATTCTCTCATCACAGGGCTGGAGAATCTCTGTTCTGCCCGAACCCGACCCTACCCGACCCAACGTTTTCGGGACAGAAAAAAGTTTGGTAATTCTTTGGGCCGGGTTGAGTCTCAGGCAGGCCCAGTAGGGCCCAGTTAGGGCCGGGCCCTAATTTTCAGGCCTGTAGAGAACTCTAAATCTCTGCCTGTGTAAGTAAGACATTTTGCCGCAATCTACATACAGTAGCTTGGCAGAGATTTTATCCTTCTCACAACATAACAGGATTCAGATTTTACAAATCTACACGGTATCCATTAACATATCATTGTTATAATTTTAGCAGCAGTACTCACGTCTTTCAAACAACCCATGAAGTTGTTGCTGACCGGGGAGCCTGGGAGGTCAGCTGTGCTGAGGCTGCCGCCAATGTAGAAGAGGTCATCGGAGCCCAACATGGTGTAATCCTCCTGAGTGTAGCCTGTAGTGGTCAGGATCCCATCCACCAAGATAGTGACCTTGAGGAATCACATGGATGCAGAGAGAGAGAGAGAGAGAGGGGTGAGAAAAGATGTCTCACTCAGTCACATAAGGGATCTCCATAAATATTTCACACCTTTTATTTATTTATGACTATGAGAGCTGGCGGTCCACCCCCCTTTGTATCGCTTTTTCGTTCCTTTTATTGACAGCACGAAAGGTGAGAGGGGGACAGTGTAAAGTGAGCATGGCAGAAATGTGTCTGCATAGATTTGATCCTCGGAGAGGCACTTGTAGTTCTGCAACTCTACCTTCCAAGTGGCTACAGGCACGATGCCTCTGCCTTTGTGTTAAGATGAGCTTCGCTTGATATTGAATCTGCGCAAATCAACGCGTCGTTTGCTATTATCAAAAATGGCATGCCAAAAATAAGGACCCCAGGTTGAAAGTGATCTTTACACACACTACACACACACAGGGCGTGTGGAAAAGAGTATTTTGCATCAAAACTATTCAAATGCCTAATTCATACAGCTTTAAGCCTATATCCGTTGTGAATAACTGTAATCCTTCCGAGTAAACCTTTTTACTGATGCGTATATTTTTATTATGAAGAAAACCTTACATTTTTAAAACGAAGCAATCCTGCCTCATCAAAATTGGTATTGTGACTTTATCAGATACTTGCATGAGAGGGGTGGAGTTAGCTGCTGACAGTTTGAGGGTCCAATGTAGTTAGCAGCTGGTTTTGTCAGAAGAACTTTTTAATACTTTTCATTGCTTCAATATTTTTTTAACCAACACACAGACGTAAAGGGTGTTCAATAGAATTGATTTATGGAATAACAAAAAACAGACAAATTCAGCTGGTTTCTGCCCGACAGCGACAATATATAAATAAATGCACAGCCAATGTTTTGGTGCAACAACAACAACCATGAGCTTTCTACTCTCATTTGAGATGAACCACTTAAACCCATACTGTATACGTTGTTGTACAGTATGTCAAATAGCTATAAGCTATAATAGTCTATAAGCTCTCTTGTAGATCAGCTATTTTCAAGATTTTTTCCAAAAAGCATATTCTTGTTGTGACTTTAGATATACAGTAGGTACAGAGACAAGATAAATTAATAAACAGCACTGTAAATGAAAACTATATAAGCAATTAAAAAAAAAAAAACTAAAGATACAGTTGTTCAATAGATAACATGGTGTCTCTATACATTATACAGACTTTCTTCTGGGTGAATCTATGACACCAGTAACGATTTCCATTACAGGTACAGTAGGAGACTAAAGACATCATTTCTGGACATTTGTAATGGAAGAAGCTTATATTTCTTAACCCATTAAAAACGGGAAAGCATCTCAGGTCATTTTAGATTTCAGCGTTGGTTATTAAAAAATAGCAGATCTACAAGCTCAGAGCATTGAATAATTTTGAATTACAAAACAGTTTGAGAACTACTGATTTAGGAGGCATTTGTAGAATCAGCATCAGGAGTTATTCTTCTTTAGCCTGTTCTGTTAACTGCTTTAAGGTGGACACCTCGAGACAATCGGTGTCATTTTGTAAATGATCCAACCTCAACCTCAACCTCAATGTCAGAAAACAATATTTCACATCAGTTTATTCTAAATCAGCCTCTGCGACGTTAAGAGATGTGAGTGAGCGAAAGCACAGTGTCAATCAATGTAAATCGACTTCATCAGCATGGCAATTATGAAATGAGGGCTGAGAGAGACGGATGCTTTCAGAGGGAATAATTTCAAAACGTTTTAGCCAGTAATTAGAACAGAGTTTCATTTCAATTAGTGGGGAAAGGTGAACCTTGCTAAGTGAGGTTACGAAGGACAACTTTCAAACATTTCCACACCACAATTCCCCAGGCGACTATCTGAGTGGAGAGAGGTGCAGGACCATTCACTTTGAGACGCTGCCCCATTATCACTGGCATTTATCAAATCCTCCCGACAGATAATAGCTTAACGCACACTTGTATTGCCTGCTGATGTCATTTAAAGCTGGCGCTAAAGATCGAGGGCACGATTGGGAAGACGAAATTGATAGGAAACTGTATGTGTTTGTTGGCAGAGTGTACACTGTGTGTGTGCGCGAGTGTGTGTGTGTGTGTTTGTTGGTATAGAGTGTACACTGTGTGTGTGTGTGCGTGTGCGTGCGTGCGTGAATGCACGGTGCGCCAGAAATACGTTATATATTGTATGGATACATATTTATGAATGGGGGTCAAAGAAAGGGGAGGCAAGCGTTGCAGATAGGACGATAGAAGTGTAGATAACATTAGCGATAGGACGAATTCCACCCTGACAAAATGAACCACCGGATCTTATAAAATGTTTCCAGTGTCTCTGTGGCAGGAGGTGCATTTCGCCCGTATCTACATGTCAGTGAGGTAACTTATCTGAGGGGAAAGCAATTTACACAGGGATCAAATGCATGGCTTGAAAGCAAGAGCGAGGCGGTAAGCATTGGATTGTTGCTCTACTGGGAGTAGGGCTAAAGGGGGGCCAGGGGGGTAAGGAAATAAGAGGAGACGAAAGAGGAGGCTGAGAGTCATACGCAGGTTAGACTGATAGGTCAAAGGATCTGTTAGCAACACAAGGAAATCCTGTATTGGTTTGATGAATGTACTGTAATCACATAAATACACAGCTAAATCAAACTCTGAGAGTGTAAATATGGACGGGTGAAGGTCAATTTCTATACACTTAACCACTTAAGCCCTAATAGATAGAACAAATGTCCTCGCTATTTTTGTCTGGGATTCAAGAATATTTTATTATATATTGTTTAATTGCTATGCTAATAACAAACAATTGACCATGTCCCTACAAATTATGATCGAGTGGGATTTTTCGTTCAGCACACCTGATTAAGAGCAGATTTGGATGTTAACAATATATTGGTAGATTTGGAGATGACTTCTCTTATCCTTTCTCTTAACAGAAAAGGGAGATAATATATTAGAGAAAATCCAATGTCCAATGTATTTATTTTTTACACATTTATGTAAACAGACCCTGAGCACATCAATTGACTTTGTTGTGTGTTGTTGTAAATGTATAATGTTGTAAATGCACACCAATTGACTTTGTTGTAAATGTGTCAGTATTATTCAGCTGTAAAGGTTTTATCTGTAGTCTCTGAGAAAGATGGAAAAGCCATTAAAATACAGGTAATCAGAGCAAAACCGTCATGGCGAACATAATGTAATCACACAAAGACATCACTCTTCAGTAAGCACAAATATCACTGAAGTAAAGAATGACTTTAAGCAGTCAAGTTAGCCATGCACAGCACCGTGTACAAAACTAAACGGATATAACAATGACAAACACGGAGACAGAGGAAGTCGACAGGCTAGTACGCACATAAGTCAAATTGCATACCAACAGTCAGACATGATTGCGTTTAGCCAGCATTTGAAGCGGCCAGTGAGTGAATTATAAGTAGTAAGTAAGTACTTTAGTACAATGACATATTTCTAGAGGATAAGTGTTCGCAACCTGAGAGGCTCTTACTGAGAGGGATGTCTGACTAAAAGTGATTCGCCTCTAATAATGTCTCTTCACATGGCAGACCTGTTACTCTGAGTTCTTAGTGTGATGAAAGTATTAAGTGGAAGATGTGCAAAGCCACTTTGTATTATCAGACTAATAATTTCCCAACGTAACCCCTTGAGCACATCCCTATTCTGGGCATGTCATAATCGGGGAACAATTGGCGAAAATAGGCAAACTTTCAGTATTTTCTGTGAAAATATCTGTGGGATCTACCATCTGACTGAGCTTGTAGACTGGCTATTGTTGGCAAATAAATGGTGTGTAAAGGGGGAAAAGGACAGGCTCAAGGATAGAGCCCTGGGAAGCCACGCAATGGTCAAAGTATAGGGTTATAGATGCTAAACGGCCATATTTAGTTAAGATGTTGTGATGATGTTGGTTTGGCTTTGTAGTTTATTATCTAATAATTGCAGTGCACTATATCTAGTAAATATGGCTGGCACAAATATGGACACATTTACATGTTTTCATAGGTGTTGAGATAGTATCTTAATCAGCTTATGACTCACTCGCATTGCAACAACATATTAATGTCAGCATTCCATAGACAATGCAATCGGTGGTATAATTTAGTATTATGCAAGACAATAAATGTCAAATCATTAAATGATATGCACAGTGAACCCGTTCATCCAGCATTGTGATTTGCATTCTGTTTGGCTTATCATAATAATCCCTCCCATCGGGGCCTACATGGATGATATGACCACTCTCACTTCAACCATTCCATGCACGAGACGACTACTGAAGAAGTTGCAGGAGAACATCGGGTGTGCTCGGATGAAGTTTAAGCCAAGCATTTCCAGAAGTCTGTCAGTTGTCAAAAGGAAGCTATCAGATCAGCGCTTTTACATCGGCGAGGAGCCCATACCAACGGTGGCAGAGAAGCCAATCAAGAGCCTCGGGCACTGGTATGATGCAACCCTCAAGGAGACAGTCCAAGTTGAACAGCTCAGACAGGATGCCATCAGCGGTCTTCAAAGCATCGACAAAACCATGCTCCCTGGCAGGCTGACGCTTTGGTGTCTTCAGTTTGGTCTCCTACGTCGGCTGATGTGGCCTCTGACCATCTATGAGGTGCTGATCTCAAAGGTTGACAAAATTCAGCCTCACAGAGGAGTACAAGAGCACCAAAGTCAGGCTGGAGATGATGCTGACAGAATCCCGAGACCCCTGTGTAGCAAAAGCCGCTCCCACCCTTGCAACCGGGAGGAAGTGGACTCCAGCTGCAGCAACACACCAGGCCAAGTCAGCCCTGAAGCACCGGGACATAGTCGGCCATGTGCAAAGGGGAAGAGGAGGCCATGGACTCGGGGAGAGTGAACCATCCTGGTACAAGGCATCTCCAGCTCAGCGACGTGGTCTCGTGGTCGAGGAGGTACGCAGAGAAGAACAGGCTGCAAGATGTGCAAAGGCTGTCTCACAAGGAAAGCAAGCTTCATCCTGCGAGCCACTTACGATGTCCTACCATCACCACAGAACCTCAGTCAATGGTACGGAGAAGACCCAACATGCCCCCTCTGTCAATCTCCAGCAAACTTGAAACACATTCTGGTCGGCTGCAAGACGAGCCTTACACAAGGTTGTTACACCTGACGGCACAATCAAGTGCTTAAGTGTCTGGCAGCTTCGCTGGAAAGTAGACGGACGGCTGTCAACGCCCTGGCTCCACTTTCCTCCCATCCTACATCTTCAACACAGTTTGTTCGTGAAGGCGAGAAGCTACCAAAGACCTGCCCATCAAAACCAGAGGCTCCTGGTTGACCTGGAGCAGAGACTCTGCTTCCCAGCAGAGATTACAAAAAACATAGTCTTTCAAACAATGTTGTTTTTCATGCCATGCCTGTGTACCATTATCGAAAGCCAGGAGACAAACTGAAGAAAGATAAATGAAAAGAAATAGTAAGAAAGGGACACACACACACACACACACACACACACACACACACACACACACACACACACACACACACACACACACACACACACACACACACACACACACACACACACACACACACACCTTGACACAGAACAGCTGTTGGTAGGCATTTGCAACAACAGCCTAGTCCCCACATTTGTATATTTAGATTAGGCCTATATTCCTTTAGATTCAAATCTGTTGTACTGTATCAACTCAAAATATCACTGGAAATACACATAATACTGAGAGGCACGAAGTTATAGGTCCTCAAAATCCAATCAAATGATACTGAATTTCTGAAGAAGCACAAAATCTAAATTGCAGTTTAGTACCCGGGTATCTCATCACTTGAAAATACAGCAGTCTTGGATGTTGCAGGAGTAGACCAGATAATATTCGTCTCACTTAGCCAGACATTTCTCCACACTTGGTCTAATCACAGGTCTAGCACAGGAAAAGACTGGCTGAACCTATTATCCAGCGTAGATAGAGGGGGTGGAAAAAGGGGAAAAAAAGAAAACTAGATTATTTCCATTAATAATGGAATAATGGAAATAATTTAATAAAGCCTTAGTTGTACTTATTTTGCACGCAGAGTTAAGCACCAAAAACTACAGATCTACAAGCTCACAGCGCGTCATAACCATGTAGATCTGCTGTTAATGGGGCGCTTCAGAATAGTGTGAGAAGGGAGGGGATGATGATACAGAAGCCATATGCACGGAGGGCCCGGGGGAGACATGGCTGACATACGGTTTGGTAGCATAGCGTTAAAACCAAGTTGGAGTACAGACAGGACCGCAATGGATAAATCACTGCATCCCGGAATTCCCAGGAGTATTATGACTTGCTATCATTAGCGAGGATTGCGAACAGAGATTGTTGGCACAACATGATATTTTCTGTCCCATTGGCCCCTTACTCGGGAGTCAAACCCAGGTCCCCCGCATGATCGCCCACATTTCTGCTGTTCTTATGCAATATCACTTGTCAACTTTAGTACCGGTATTCCCTTTTAATTAAATGCTACTGTATTTTAGAGGCAAGGAAGCAACCACGGTACTCAGAAGGTGTGCAGGTATAAAAAAATTAATAATAGTAAAAAGGTGCTCCTGGGATCAATCGGGATAACACATCGATATAGAACAAAGCGGAGATCCGGGCACACTCAATGTTAAAAGAAGGAAAACTTTATTGAACCACTACTGTATTTTAGTCTGTTCTTAAAACAGACGGCGAGTATTATTTTGTGTGTGTGTGTGTGTGTGTGTGTGTGTGTGTGTGTGTGTGTGTGTGTGAAAATAAATAGTAAGAAAGGGGGATACACACACACACACACACACACACACACACACACACACACACACACACACACACACACACACACACACACACACACTATATATATATATATATATATATATATATATATATATATATATATATATGTATATATATATTTACACTGCGTCCCCAATTGTACTGTACAATACAATCTCTCAAATACATTAACACAAAAAAATTAATGGTCCTACTTGGTAATGGTAATGGTCCTACTTTGCAACCAACAAAGTCTTCTCATGAATTACTGTAGAGTGCAAACTAACTAAGAACATTCATTACTAGAACATTCATGAACGAATTGCTGGCCTGGTAGTAATAATGCAGGAAAAATATGAAGGCTTACTACAGTGGCTATATTACAAGTTAATAATGCAAATACAACTCCAATTGCACTACACTGAAAAGTTCCTTTACATTTGTGGAGAATACAGCCTTCACAAAAATGCTCTTCATGCTCTTGATTCGGTTAGCATAGGTAGGCATACAGTACAACACATGTGTTTCATACCTATGCCAACTAAATAAAAGGGCTTTTTCTATGGAGGGCTAAAACTGCTATATCTAAAAATAAATAAATTAATGAAAAAATTAAATAATAAATAAATGCAAAAATAAAAAAATAAATATGCAAAGAAATATATAAAACAATAATTAAATGTATTTATGTGACTATTTATTAATTGTATTTATGTACACATTTAAATACACATTTAAATATGCATTTCAATTTACATGCACATCTAAATGAACATTTACATATGCATTTAAATGTGTATTTCAACATTTAATTATACATTTAAATACGCATTTAAATACGCATTTAAATGCACATTTTAATACGCATTTAAATGCACATTTAAATACACGTTGAATTGCACATTATATGACAGTCAGTAGGCTGACAGGAAATGGGGGAGAGAGATGGGGGAGTGACATGCAGTAAAGGCCGTCGGGATCGGGAGTCGAACCTGCGGCACAATGCCAGACTTGGGCTACCGGCCAAGGTGCCTGGACCGCTGAGCCACAGCCCAGGCCTGTAGATCGTCTATTTTCAAATGCCCGAAATCTATAGAGCGTCGCAGTCCCGCCCCCTTTCATGACGACACCAGGCCCAATAAATGATTCCCAATGCATTTTCCCCATAGACATTTAAAAAAGTATTTATTTAAAGACAGTTACGCCGCGGACAAAGCCAACTGGAGTTGTGACAAATCATGACAATAAACACAATATTTTGGACCAAACAAATAATTACAAAGAAGAAAAACAACAAAAAAGTGTTTGTTCGGTCCAATTTTTTTGTTTGTTGTCATGATTTGTCACAACTCGAGTTGGCTTTGTACGAGGCTTAAAAGGTCTTTAAATAAATACTTTTTGAAAAGTCTATGAGGAAAATGAACGGGGAATCATTTCCTGGGCCCTGGTAGGGGGCGGGACTGCGACGCTCTATACAGGGCTATAGAGCGGCGCAGTCCCTCCCCCTTTCAGAACAACGAACGGCCCAGGAAATGAAATGCAATGCATTCTGACCATAGGATTTTCTTTAAGTATTTATTTAAAGACGGTTACGCCGCGGACAAAGCCAACTCGGATCGTGACAAATCATGACAATGAACACAATGTTTTGGGCCGATCAAATAATTTATAAGAAGAAAAACGAAACAAATAGTGTTGTCTCCTGCCTTTATTTTCTTCTTTCTAATGATTTGATCGGCCCAAAATATTGTGTTTATTGTCATGATTTGTCACGATCCGAGTTGGCTTTGTCCGCGGCGTAACCGTCTTTAAATAAATACTTAAAGAAAATCCTATGGTCAGAATGCATTGCATTTCATTTCCTGGGCCGTTCATTGTTCTGAAAGGGGGAGGGACTGCGCCGCTCTATTGCGTGTATGTTTTGTAATAATAATCCAAATATACAAACTAGGTATGTAGGCTACAATTTTGGGAAGTATTGATATTGGAAAATACTCAAGTAAAGTACAAATACCTCAGAATTATACTTAAGTACAGTACTTAAAGGACCACTTTTCAACCTATATTCATATAATAGGTCCTCGCTAATAATCATGATAAAATGGCAGGGCTGTGGGCAGTTCAGAAACCCGTCCACCAGTGACATCATCGTTAGGCAGATTTCTTTTTTAAACAATATTGTTTTTTACAAAAATGTTTAGATTTGTATTATCGTGAGAATGATGGCTTCCATTTTCGCATTGCAACTTTTCAGACTAGAAAGCCTGCAGGCTGCAATCCAATTAGCTTGGATTCCCCATCGATGATATCACTGGTGGACGGGTTTCTGAACTGCCCACAGCCCTCCTATGAGACACAGACAGTAGAATGTATCATGATTATTAGTGAGGACCTTATATACTAAGACTTGTTTATATCAGGGTCCCCCATTTTCAATTAATCAGAAAGATGGGTAACAGGTGTACAGGTCAAGTGGACACTAAGTGCAGCACAGCACAGCACAGCACTACTCACTCAGGACAGACCATTTTTTTCAAAAGGTCAAACCGCTCTCCACAGCTTTAAGAACAGTGTTCTTTTCTATTGGACTAGTATCCATTCAGTGTTGGAAAGTTGTAATCCACAAAATTACTTTAAAAGCGTATTATTGTTACTATTTCTATGGCCGCTATTTCCTTTTGTCTACTTTCTACTTCACTTTCTATATTGAAGTAATTGCTTTGAACTTTTCAAAGCATTAAAGACAATGATAGACAGTGGCAAGAATTGTCCTATTGACGTCATCCACCGACCACCGATCATTAAAATAATAAAAACAGACTGCAGGGAGAGTTTACCAGGTGCAGTCATAGGCATGTTCTATATCCGCCACTGTTAGGTATCCAAACCTTGTTAAAACAGGTACCAGTCAGGCAGTGTCTTTATTAAAGTGTTAATGTCAATTGGCATTTGGGAAATTGCAGCTCTCATCATGGTATGTTAGCACTACTACTACTACTACGTGTAGTGCTCAACATCAGCAAGAGTACACATGTTAACATGTATATGCTGGAATATTCAGGGTGAGCGACAAAATAGCAGCCAGGAGAATGAGACTTGCAGGACACTGCCAAAGACACCAGGAGCTGCCTGGCAGCAAACTGGTGCTGTGGGAACCAACACATGGGCACCGGTCACAAGAACCGGGATGGAGAACCGGGATGACTGGAAGCGACGATGGAAGGCTTGTCTGAGGACGACCTAGAGAGAGACTGAGAATAAAATGTAGGCTACTGAGGTCAAAGGTAATTGACCAAGGGGTGCCAAGAAACTGTGACCCTGTACCTACTGTAGTGCCCAGTTGTCCAGGTGCCCAGTTATCATACCCCTAGGTGCCCAGTTGTCCCACTAAGAATAAAATGTAGGCTACTGAGGTCAACGGTAGGCTACTCTAGTGCCCACATATCCCTAATGCCATGCAGTTCCAAGTGCCCACTCATCCAAGGTGTACAAGTGACCTGTCCACTTAGTGTCCACTTGACCTGTAACCCTGTTACCCATCTTTCTGATGAATTGAACATGGGGGACCCTGATATAAACAAGTCGTATTACGTTTACTTTTACAATTTTGAGGTATTTGAGGTACTTGAGTATTTTCCAATATCAATACTTTTACAAATCTCAAAATTGTAGCCTACTTTGCCTCCATTACATTTATTTGAAAACTTTTGTTACTAGTTAGTTTGTATATTTGGATTATTATTACAAAAGTTATAAGCAATAGCCCTATATAGATTTCATGATTTTGAAGCTCACATGGGAGCGATGCGACACTTTTTGAGCTTGGAGATATTTTCAAAAGATTAGTATACATTTGAAAACGTTCTGCATAATGAGTACTTTTACTTTGGGTACTTCAAGTACATTTTGATGCCAATAACTTGATTAAAAAAATATATCCTACTATAAATGCGCCACGTCTCTGCGTGCGTACTTGCGTGTGTATGTGTACGGTTGTAATGCACGTAACTCACAAACCATTTGACCCACCAATCAGGCTCTGCCAGTGGGCCGAATTGATTGCCAAATACACTTTTCAGTTTGTAGTCTTCACACACAGGCACACAGATCTCCATGTGGGACAGCGGCTGATGGGTGCTATGACAACGTATATCATTAGGTTCCCAAGTTGCATCGTTCCCAAGTAGGCCAGTGGCCGACTGCAACAGGTCTAGTATAGTTTGATTGCTCTGGGTTTGATTGCTAATGGCTGAATAGGTCAAGACACGCCCCCTCATTAACATACCGTTCATGAAATACACCCTTGGGAAAAGCAGCTTGAAATACACATTTAAATGCATATTTAAATGTGTAATTGTCTCCACCAGGCCGAAGGCCTAGGGAGAGAGTATGTTTTGCACTCCGTCCGTCCGTGTGTCCGTCCGTCCGTGTGTCCGTCCGTCCGTGAGCAGCTAATCTCGGCCACCGTTAACCCGGTCCATGCCACATTTTGCACACACACTCCCTGGATGCCAACGATGAACCTCTGACCCAAACTTTCCAGAACGGCCTGTTATAGCGCCACCAGGAGGCCGCTTTGTGCAAAACAAGTTTTTGCACAGTACACCTACAGATTTTGTCCAAACATCACGCAAATTGGTACACAGTCTCTCTACAGCCATTCAACGAAACCGGTCTTTCAGATTTCTCACACTCCATCCTGATTGGTTAAGATTGCCTTCCAAAGTTCACAGGAGTGCTCAGTTTCAAACAAAATGCTGCAAATCATGAACACATCGCGTGATTTCCGTGAAATTGTGCACCCACATTCCCACTAGGCCGAGGACGAAATGCCACATGAACAATTTCAACTCAGCCTCAAGGTGGCGCTATAACTGGCCCAAAAGTGTTTTTACCTCTAAGTGCACGGATCTGTGGATAACTTTGTATGCCAACTCCCTAGAGGCCAAGGAAAAACCTGTCTGGAATTTTTCACATCTGCTCTTTATAGCGCCACCAGGAGGCCCACATATGTAAAACACATTTTCTATTCTTACTCCTTCAGATTTTATCCAAATTTCACATCGATTGCGATGAAACTGTGCACGCATATTCCCACTAGGCTGAGGAAGAATCCTGGTGGAGACCTGTGCCGATTGGCACTTTATCTAGTTAAAAGTGTAATCGGACGTGTATTTAAATGTGTATATAAATAAAAATAGCAAATAGTCAAATAAATACATTTAATTATTGATTTAATATATTTATTTGCATATTTATTTATTTATTTTTGCATTTATTTATTATTTCAGTTATTCATTAATTTATTTATTTTTTAGATATGGCAGTTCTAGCCCTCCATAATTTTCGCGAGTGGCTGATATTCTTTACTACATTGGCTACCATTGTAGCAAAACAATACTTAAAAGTGCAACATTAGAGTGCCTCAAATTGCGGTGCCTTTTCATTTAATATAGCCTATAGGTGTATATAATGTGCTTCAAACTATTTCAGTTTTTCATATTCCTGTGTGAAGTGCTCAAATCAGCAAGTCAAATTAGAACACGTAAAGCCCTCCATGATTCATTTAGGACAATTTGAATAATCTGGCTGGCTCTCAGTGTAAGGTGTGTACATGTAGGTGAGCTGCTCCCAGTGGTGTTTGGTGGTAAATTTGGAGAGCAACTAGAGAGTGGTCAACACAGCAGTGTTGCTAATGCTGCACATAATTTGTACATCATGGAATTTAAATTAATTAGTTCTAAAAAGAGAGAAGCTACTAAACTTGCATTGATGTTTTGTCCGATGGACAATGTTCTTAATCGTAAAACCGTGAAGCCAGGTTTGACTTAATTGAAACAACACTACAAACAGAGGAATACTGCTGTGCAGCCAACAACAACATATCATGACAGGTAACGTGATGACTAATGCACTCTGATAACCCAATTTCTCTTGTATGATTGCTACAATATTGGTTCACCTCGCTGTCATCAGAGTAATACAAAACAATAGCTGACAGCTAATTGTTTGGGTGCCTCAGGTGTTATATGACACAATACAATTTCTGACAACGCACTAAATTGAAATGGCCAATGCATTAAGGCGTGATAGTAATGCATGGATTAAGTCTTTTGTGTTGTCCATCTACAATTTAATAGGAATCTCACACAAAACAATCTGAACTCAGACCATGATTCTTAATGACAATACCGAAAAAGCAAGTTGCATATTACAGATACACTGCAGTCAATTCCAACAAAGAAATATACTTAACAATGCAGCGGTCAATGATCTTTGAGTTACGAGTTTTGTGGAAGAAAATGGAAGTTAGGCTCCCATAATAATACTAATACTATACTAACACTCATTAGTACTCAGAATAATAGGAAATATGGCAGAAGTTGTTCTGCATGTACTCACAATCATGGTAATTAAATGCTCATTAAGTGTACCTTAAGTGTACCGAGAGCGAGCGAGTCAAAAATAATTGTGATAAAGTAAACATTGTAATTTGCTTGTTTTTCATTAGCTTTGTTTTCCAGTTCTGGGAGATGAACTGATTGGTCACATGGAGAAACTAATTAAATCACAGCATGAGGCATTTATACTGTAACTGAATACGTCCAATAGGACAAAACCTTGGCAACTAAGTGGCGCGACCTAATGACCGTGTTGCTGTGAAAACGATGCTGAAATCCTCCCCCCACCTTGATGAAGTGCAAGCTACTAACTACAGTATTGCAATGAATTGAAAAGCGTATGGAATCTGGATGCGATGAGTGAGTGAATGAGTGAGTGTGTGCAAGTTTTTGTACCTGGCGGAGATTGCGCGTCACACGGACATCATGCCAGGCGTTGTCATTGAACTTGCCATTGGCTGGTTCCACCAGCGCCTCGAAGGCACCGGAGCCCAGGTTGATGACCAGCCACACCGCACCATTCCTCAGGGATAAGTTGACGTAATCGGCCGACTTCCCCGTGTGAAGCAGGAGGCCATTCCTCTGCAGCGTACGAAAGGACAGCGTGATCTCGTCCAAACTGCTCTGTATGGGTGTCTGAGACAGGTTGTAGCTGAAGAACTCGTTCCCTTTGAAGGTGGCCACAGACTCCTCCTGCCCTGGGGAGGAACAGCAGGAAGGACAGACATCTCAGAGACCAACATTTCCAAATCGTTGGGTTCAAGTTTAGCTTACCTTTATCAACCAACGTACTGCCATGTTGAGGAAGAATGGTGCATTTAGTAACTACTCCTGGACTACATTGGATGAGAAAACATGGAGATAGAAATGCCTTTCAACAGTAATCTCATAAGTAGCGATCTAGTAGAGTTCTTCCTCACTTGTGCTAATGCTGCACTTCCTAAGAGAACAAATGCATCTCAAGTTATGCAGTAAAGGCGGCATACACTATACCGATGACTCTCTCCCGAAGGAACAGAACCCAACAGTTGGTCTTGAAATAACCTGACAGGGAAGTGGACAAAGAACAAATTCAGGGCCACCCTGGTGTTCCAACCAATTATTATGTGTATCACATACTGTACGGTAAGCAAACACCTTGTGTAACACTATAGGTTTGCATCCAGTTCATGACCTGTGTTGTCTCTTTTCCACTCTCAACCTTTCTTTTAGTCTGTGAATGCCGGTACAATGTTGTTTCTGAACTGCTGAATGGGCTATTTCAAAATAACAAGGTCAGGCATCCCAGGAGCCTGTTGCTGTTGAGATTTAATTTGAGTCTGGAGATTTGGGTGATATTCTGTGTGTTACAGTGGATACAGTAAGCCTAAGTGTACAGTATGTTAAGTGGCATTACACAGAAGAATGTACAGTACTTGTAAGTCTGAATGGTGTGGATAGATTGGTTCTTGGATGCCATCATTTTTTGCTGAGTCCTCTGAAAGTGTTTTGGACCTAATTCAATGAAACCTCTTTGATGGGAGGCGTGAGCTGTGAAAAAAGCTGCTCTGAGCCACCACTATGCATCTCAAACATCCAAGTATCTGGACAAGGCATAGTCAAGTCAACAATAAATCCAGTGCATTGGCAAACACCTGGCCTTTAAAACAGTTTCATGACCAATGTATTTTATATATGTTTTATGCTGTGCAAAAACAAAAGAAAAAAGTCACAGTATATCAATGATTTAACACAAACAAATATTTAACATAAAAACAAGGCATTGAACATGCAGTCAATTGTCAGAAAAACTAAATTGTTCTTTTATTTGGGATATCTTTAATGCTCATGAAATAATACAAACAATCCTACACTTCTATGAGACTAAATTCCAGTTATTTTTTCAAATCCTTATACAGTCAATTTATGATAATGTTTTTGAAGTTTACAATTCAGAAGTGAGAAATCTGAGAATGATTCACATTTAATAGCAAACTTACATGCAGGCCTTTATTGGTTATTAACAACTGCTTAGGTGTTGTTGTTGGGTCATTTGTCAAATAGCCTACATTTGCACATACTGTACCTGAAATGTATCCTCTGCATTTAGCTATCCTATTAGGAGCAGTGAGTGGATGCTATTAATACTGCACCCAGGAAGCAATTAGGCGGCAATGTCATACTCAGGCACACTTCGACACACAGATTGGGTGAGCCGAGGGTCAAGCCGACGACCTTCCGATTCCCAGTTGGCCTCTCTGCCCACTCAACTACGCACTGCATTAAAAACATCAACAACCTGGTGAAAAGCGTTGTATGGATGTTGTGGTACAGCCAACACACATCTAAGTATAACGTATCCAACATGAAACCATTAAAGCGTATGCACACATTAAGTGGAACCACAGCACTGATGCAGTGGTACATACAGTATAACACAATAGCAGATACTTGTCTGCTGTCAATATTCCTTCAAGTTAAAATCCTGGCTTATTGTGCATGCATGCATCATCTGAAAACAAAGTTTTCAATTGTCAAGTTGGATAAAGCACATTAGTCCTGGATTTGCTTACATTGTGGTCTTTGTTCCTTCACCTTTGGTAATTAATTATGACAGGCATCATGGCATTACAAGTAATTAAAAATCATCAGGAAAGCTGATGGTTATTGTACAGTATATTAAATAAGCATTTTCATCACGTCAAGGCTCCTGTCATCACCATTACAAATGCCTAGTGTAAATGTCTTTGGCTACAACGTGGTTGTCAATTACGCCACATTTATGTCAGCTTCCAAAAACCCAATATGGTCTCTTTTGTTTGTGTAAATTCACCATGGAAAAGTGTGGAGACTTGCCAATAATAATCCTCTGGCAAAAACAATGAATGGAACAAAGAATAACTTTCACTTAAAGAACCGTGAAAATCATAACAAGAGCATCTTCCTAATTGCATTGGCTGTGCTTAATCGTTGCCTGGAGTGTTTTCTCACCGTTTGAAAAGAACTTGCATTTTGCAATCAATGATAACTGTCCAGTATCTGCCATTAACTGATGCCTTAAATTGTGCCGTGATGTACACCTCCTTAGACTCCTTCAGAAGTGGGGAACAGATTCTGACAGGTGTTGGGGGGGGGGGGGGGGGGGGGGTATTTGTGACAGATAAGAAGGTTGAAGCAGTAGAATAACTTACAGTATTTAGCAGCATAATTTTAGCAGCATAGGCATCAGCTTCAAGAAGCTCATATGGGTGAATAATGTTATCTTTTGGCTTGGTTCAACCCAATCACCATTTCTCAAAGTGATAAACTCTATCCTTAAGCTAGTCTCCATAGTACCAAGACTTTAATCTATTATGTCATACTGATGTACAGCCCGGGGCCTCTCCAGTGATGATGAATGGCTGAATGTCTTTGGGGAATCGTACGATATTTTTCTCAGAGCTTTTCTGTCCAAATGACGCTTGTAGGAGTGTTATCTGTTCTAAAGCAGAAAATTGACCCTCAAGCCCAGAGAAATCTCAGTCCCTGTTTGATTCCATTTCTAGGGTGTTGGTCACCAATGTGACACAGGCGCAGTGCCCATTCAATGCACGCTCTCAGACAAATAAAATAGAGTGAAAAGGGGTTAATTATGTGGGTTATATAAATATCCATCCAATAACTACACTGGATCCATTGGAACAAAGTGTATAACAGTTTATAACAGGTAATATAATATGGCAATATGAAAGTGTACCCCTCCAAAAACTGGGGATCAGCACATCCCTGGTGTGACACTGTAAACAACACTAGTTCAGTCTCGTATGGAGAGAGAAGTGTGAATGTTCACAAAATTAAATACAGCATATCACATAGTTGGTGTCAGGCAGAAAACGTGTAGATTCCATCTTATTTCATAAATTAATGTCCTATTTTATATTCATGTATGGACAGTGTTGCAAAAGTAGCAAAAATAGTAACAAGCACTACAAGCTCTGCACGTACAGTTAGTTAGTTTTAGTCTATAATGACATGACCAAAATAGGGATGGCCAGGTTGAATGTGTCTGTGGGGTTTATAGGTATTTAACCACTGAAAAGTATTAACCTGTTAATAGTACTAAATAATAACTGCATTGTTGCACCTACACACACCTAGCCTGGTTAATAAACCAGACCGAATCAGCCGTTGGCAAAAAAAAAAAAGGCCTGCCGGCGGATTACGGTCTGGAGAGGCTCAATTGTACGCCCACTTCCTACACCAGAGAAATGGGGCGGCCAATCGGGACACGGTATGCAATATGGGCGGGTTTTGGTACAGTGACTTTCAATGCTTGAGACCTTTGACTGACAGTAGCTCTGACCAATTGCGTCAAAGAGAAAATGTTTCAACCCGCCCCCTGGAAATGAAATCCAAGCTGAGCCTCCCCAGACTAATATCCCGCGGTCCGTGCGATATTAGTCTGGTTTATTAACCAGGCTAACACACACCTACACACACTTACATGCTGTTTTACAAGCTGAAAACATCGTGAGGGCTATCTGTAGTCGAAATCAGCAAAGTACTGTAGAATTTCTACAAAAACAAAATTGACCTCTTAACCGTGTGTTCACTATGAAGAAGGAAAAGCGAATGAGCATGGCTGTAGTATCACCTCTGGGGAGGGACTACCTGTTGACTGAATATCATGATTTTGGTCGACAAAAAAAATATTTCGGCAGGCAGGCAGGAACGCGTCACAGTAGATCTGCTATTTTCAGAGCACAACACCAGGGAGAAACCAAACATAAAATTACTTTCTCCACTATAGTCCCTCTCTAACATTTTAGTCTAGCTATTATCTGTTGACGAAATTGTCAATATATTTAGTCTTAGTTTTAGTCATCGTAGCTTAGTTTTGATTTATTTTTCGTCAGTGAAAAAAGGCAGTCGGCGAACATTTTTCCCGTTGGTCATGGTCATACAAGGTTTTTCCAGCCGACAGAGACGGTATCATACTTCAACACTGCACACCATAAGTGTATAAATGAGTTTGTGTAGAGATATTATACATTATGAAAATCCTCCTCTGCTATTAATTGGCACAAGAACGTGAAAAAGTGATCATGCAGATGAGTGTGACCTGAATAAATAAAAGCTGATAACTGAGCTCAGTCAGTCAGTTCAGTTATCTCCAGCAGTCTATTGAAATGCAAATCAATATTGACAATCAATAGTGAGTCATGCTGTAATTTTCCAACATCATAAGTTTAATAAAACAGTCGGGTGCCATGGACACAGAGGGTGTGGATTATTTTCATATTGTTACATTGTTTAGAAGCAACTTGTAAGGGAATGGATATTTAGATATGCTGCTAAATTGTCTGAATAAAATTACATTTCACTCTCATGTACCTGTGCACAAGATATAACAACAACCTTGCTAACTTAACATCTGGTGTTTCTAACTGAAAACCTTCCCTACGGTTTCAGCATTTATGGCTTTAAGTGTTCATGTTTCTTTGCCTGCATCCATTCAAGCATGACGTCTGTCCCTGGGGGGGTTCACCTAGAGTATTATATGTGTACTACAGCTGGGCTTACCATCCTAACCACTTAAGCCCTATAATACGTTTAGATACCGTAATTGTATGTCAAATAGTGAAAACAGCACTACGCACTAAGCTACGGTATGTCATGTGAGATTGTTCATGTTCAATACATGTTCTATTTTCGCTGAATGTTCTGCCAAATGTTCTTCTATTTTTGCCAAAATTTGGCACTGAATATTTCACTGAATATTCTTCTATTTTTGGAGAATGTTTTTCTAATTTTGTTGAATGTTCTTCCATTTTTGCCTAATGTTCTTCCATTTTGCAGTATATGTGATTAACGTTTTGCAGAAGGTTCTTCTATTTTTGCGGAATGTTTGAGTATTATGAATAGGGATGCTAGGGCTCATGTGGTTAAACTGTTAACATTGAGTGACAAAAGTGGTGGTGCTGGGTGCCGAGTGATTTTAGGCTATTCCACGATGAAGCGCATCCGGTTTTGGCGTTTTGAATGCTACCGAGCAAAAAAACCCCCAAAAAAGCCTTCAAAGACGCGGCCTAAAACAGCAGCAAACAGTAGAGTTGATGTACAGCACAACAGCTAATCACATGCAGTGCTACTTTCATGGCTGTATTGTTATTGGGCCATGCCTCCTCCTGGGGAAGCACACCTTTCTACTTGGTGTATATTTTACTGTCTGCTGAGCTTGACACAGGTTTACAGCATACATGGCCAAATAAGCCCAGACTACAGTAAAAAACAAGTAAAAAATAAGATGCTTTTAATGTCATATGTCAATATGCATTAAACCCCACCCATGTGCAGTATTTCAAACAGATTAAAAACCAACGCAAAAAATAATGTAGATTTTTGGAATTTTCTTTGTATAGTTTGAACTTAATTTAAATCGAAATGATTTTCCTCAGTATCGGACAACAGGAGCATTTTTCCCTAGGCTTCTTATGGTCCTCGGTTCCTTCCTGTTTACCAGTTAAACCAGTTTGCATGCTATTTTTGTATCGGCATATACTTAAATTGCACATCCCAGTGAGTGCACTACAGTTGGAAAGTGCCATTAAAAATACATCAAAAACTCAGTTTGTGTCTCTGCTAGTATTTCCGTCATTGCAAATCAGCTCACTCTATTTTACAAAAAGGAGTTTACCAGCAGTTACAGCTAACAGGGATGAGCTTCTGCTGGCATGCATCACTGTGGCAAAAAATGGCTAACCTAGATCAGCAATTGGGAACATTTCTTGAGTATTTTACCAAGAAAGTATTTTACCAAGCAGCAAAAAAAATATATTGTCAGAATTTATAGATAAATGCAATGCAAAGGGTGCTATATGAGATTAATCAATTTCACCAAACAGCTTTCCTCTGTAATAGTCGGGTGGGCTGTCACTGAAGGTGAACTAAAAAATAAATCAAAGAAAAAACAACTTGACACTATCGTTGATATCCTTTATGTTTATGGAAATCAGATGTGTGCATCCCGGGTATGCATAATTACACGAGAATAAATAATGTAACAAGTCCTCCAACAAGTATAAATCAGAATTCGTAGTAACCCTGGAACATTTAAATTTATGACACATAATTCTCTGACAAAATATATTTCCTTCACACACAATAAGGACTTTACTGAGGATTCTGATATCTTCTGCAGTGGATATACCTGTAGCCTGCCTTGACTAGTGTTGATGTATGTTCGCTTTGAAAACACCACATGAAAACCAAGCCGAGGCCAGGCTGTGAGCATAGGTGCATTACCTTTGTGAAACACTGCAGAGGTCAATGGTGACGTTCCAGAGGCTGGGTCAGAGGTCAGGACAAGGGTGTGAGGGACGGGAGGGAAAAAAAGTGGAGTGAGCACAGACAACACAATATGACACGAAGCAGGAATGAGGAGGCAAGTATATGAAGAGAGAGGACAGGAAATACCGGTGCATCACACTAAAACTAAAATGACTGCAGGGCAGGGAAGATGGAGGTTAACGGGTGGTCAGGAAGCAAAAAGCAAAACTGGTAGGCCCCATACCTTGGCGTTTTAACATCAGGTGCGCCAGACCTTGAGGGAAAGAACAGAAAAAAGGATACGAAAACAGGAAGTTCATAACAGAGGTCCGGGAATAAATCAAAAACATTGTCACAATGTTGGACTGCAGTTTGTGACAGACATCCTGGGGTTGGGACGGATGTCGGAGGTCAAAATAAAACAGAGGACAAAAATAAAACCAAAAACAGACAAATACCTTGAGGGAGGGGAGGAGCAAGGTAAGAAAAAAAACATCTTGATCAGTGCAACACAGAGATCAGTGTTGCTCACAGAGATGCTTTTTTCCCCGAATGGAACACATATGCTTACTTGAGGCAGACAGCTTTCGCAGATTGTAATTTTGTTACAGTAGTTTATTTATCCAATTCATAAAAATAAAAAAACCTGCTCTTTGACAAGGTATTCCCATTGCAAACGTCTTAAATGGAACAGACATTCAAAACTGTACCCCTCATCTACAGGATTCAATTCAATTCAGTAACAAAACGGCTTAAAAAACAGGGCAAGTTCCAGAGAGAAGTCATAAAATCAATAACCTAGTGTGTGAAAGATAATTATTTGACAACTTTAATGGAATCACTTTGCTTGTGAGATTCTTGTGTCAATAATAGTCAACATTTTAAGGCCTCAACATCAACCAGCAGCAAGGTGTTGAGATGCAACCGAGTGTCCTGTAATGCTTTTAGAAAATAATTGAAGCTGACGTTTCACCCAGAGAACACCGTTGTAATCACAGGCGATTCAAATGCATAGATTGTAGGAGGAAGCGAGGGCAATTAACTTGTGGATGAGATTGATCATTTCATCAGGGGCACCCTATGGGGGATTTATACCGCTGATCATTTGTTAGTGAATTGGCTACTGTGCATACATTATACCCCTATTCCTCTATGGTACATCCAATGACCTTGCATAAAACAGGAAAGCAAGGTTAACCATCCATGTACACTGTACACTACAGTGATGTTATTCACTGAGGCACCTCAGCAGACTGAGCCACATAAATAATCTACTGTTTATTCAGTCAGATCCATCTTTTTTATTACGTGATGAACCTTTATGAAATTATAATTTGCTAAATGCTTTTTGAGCATGCAAACCTTGGCATGGATATGATGCCTGTTCTGCATGGAGATGTAGTCACTGTAGTGCTGCCGTGTCTGTGTTGGCATAGTAACAAGCTTATGTTTAATTCCTCCATGTTGGTGATCCAACTCACCAACCCTCTCTCGTCTCCGTTGTCCCTCTTTAGTATTTCAGTGGTCACTGTTGGACTGCAGGGCATACCCGTGACCTTGTTTTTCCTTTTCTCCCAATTTAGTCGTTTATGCCAATTTCCCGATTCCCTGTGTATTCTAGTCCCATGTCACTGCTAACTCCTATCGTTGGCTCTAGGGAAAGTACACACAACCTTGTCTCTTCCGATATACGTGACGTCAAAGTCCCCTTTTTAAGTCCCCTTTTTTACCCTTTGCCTTTATGACTATTAATGAACCTTTTTTTAAACAGTGAAAGTAGTAGCTCTATAAGCTCACAATGCATCACGATGCGGCACACTGTGAGCTTGTAGATTGGCTATTATTGTATTGCACAATGAAGTACAATACAGGGTTAAATGTCAGGGTTGACATTTCTGTCAAAATTTATTTTTTGCCACGGACATACAAAATGAGTGGACAATAATATCACCAGAAACACATAAGGAGGTAACCCTGAATGACCATAACAGGTCTGTAACTCAGTGTTCAAATGGAACCAATCTGGTTCCTTTTGTACACTCTCAGAGTTAAGGGGCTCCTGGAAAAAACATTTGAGAACCACTAGTGTACTCCTAATGTGCCATACAATACAATACATGTAGTGTGGTAGTAAATCAGTGTCATACATATTCTGAAGAAAACCTGTAGACTGACATTCAGTAATCTGGTTTTATGATCAAAATAAGAACATTATAATGTTGTATGAAAAAAGAGAATCCACATTTTTACTACCCAGTTTGGCACCAGTGAGGGGACGGAGGGGCTAGCCCACACCGTGCCCGCCGCAGTCAGCGCACACAGAAGTCAAGGCAGACGGCTTTGGTTGATTTTGTTGTTTTTCCAGTATTATCCATTTATTTCAAAATGATAGATAGGCCTACGACAGTGAAATTACAGCGTTACTGTAGAGATCCCTATTGATATGTTTTGATCAATATTTAAAGTGGGAATTATCAGGGAGACTGGTCAATACGGAGTCTCTAGGTCTGAAATACTTATACTAACAGTATGCCAGTACTAGGCTAGATACTGTAATTCTGAGTGACACATTAAATCATTTTGGGCGGACTGGGTGTTAAATGTGTTTATTATTCCAACTGGCAGCATTCCTAAAACACCATTTCAAATCAAAGTGTCATTTCAAATCAGGCAGAGGGAGGCCTCATTTAGTTAAAGGCCAAATAAGAAATACAAATGAACGCCCATTAGCTACTGTATTCAATGCACTTTAGCCTCAATATATTTAACAAGCATCCGAGTCCTAGATGCTCCTCGGTTCTGGGAGGAGAAGCCCATCACATCAGGGTTTAGAAACTTGCTAGGTTTGGGGTTCCATTACTGCAATACAGAGGTTAATTGTAAACCCTGAATCATTTTCAATAAAGTTTATAGCTGTAGAGGGTTTAGACCAAGGTCACTGCTGCTATTTAGTGCACTTAAATAAATGTTTTGAGTATCTGTACTTTGAGTATTTGTATTTTTTATACGTATTAATGAGAGAGACAGCAACAAACAATGAATTGAATACAAATCGAATTTAATTCTAAATTTCAGTACAGAATGTCTAAAATATATGTTTTTAAATCATGGACATTAAATTAATACTATAACTCAAAAACATTGTCTGAGCAACTTTCACAAGCAGTATCTACAGTATTGACTCAAGTACTGGGGATGAGTACTGTCCCCCACTGCACTGGCCACCTTTGTCTCTCTCTGTCTGTCTCTCTCTCTCTGTGTGTCTCTCTCTCTCTCTGTGTGTGTCTCTCTCTCTCTCTCTCTCTCTCTCTCTCTCTCTCCCTCTCTACCATAATTGATTGTTCTCTGTATCTTATTATTGACTATTGACACTTGACACCCGGCATCTCTTGTGAAGGGAAAAAAGAGCAAAACTAGCTGATGTCGCTATTGTGGGCTTATGTGGCTGAAGGCAGCACGTGACTGTGTGCTTAATATTACATCTGCCTACTTTTCCGACTGTCTTCAGTGAGCATTTTTCTATTTATGTGGGAGGGATTTTCTGTCTTTGTTGTTCTGTATCAGTTGAGCGTGGTGACCGTCCTTATCTCACTTTCACAGGCCCGTTTTTGCCCGGCACGACAAATCAAGAGGAGGCTAGTGCGCTCCTCTGGCCGCAGACCACGTCCCGCTATGGCCTTTACGTCTGCCATGGCCCTACGTACGGGAGTCGTCTACAGAGACACCGCTATGGACTCACCTGCAGCATGAATCTGATCGCAAGGTGTTCCCTGCTAAGCAGAAGTTCCTCCGAACATCGAACAAAGAATGTTCCTGCAGCACTCATTGTAAACCCCTTCGTTCAGAGTCCAAATATAGCATATGGGTTACCATCATCGCTATCTTTGCCGGAAGGGGGGTGGTGGTGGTGTTAAGCTATAATGTATGGAGCAGTCTACTGTGGCCCCAAAGAAATAAGAACCACAAAGACTTGCTGCCGGATGTCACATTGCATTGTGCCCTGGATAAAGGAAAAAAAGGACTGAAGAGAGGATTTTTTTCACTGTCATCATTGTTTTCATGCATTCTGCACAGAGGATTGTCTCCATGTCACAGCTTTAATCCAATAAAGATTCTGATGCGCTCTCTTTGCCGTATGCCATTTAATAATTCCTGGCTATCTGCCGAGCGTGTGGTCATACCGTCTTTTGTTTGTCACCAATGGAATTAACAGCGACTAAATCCTACGTTTTGGAAACAGACCTTCTGAAACGAAACCTATTACCTGTTACTGAAGCATGTCTTGTAAACACAGACGCCTACGTATATTGTGCTCAAGCCCTTACTTTACTCTTAAGCATATTAAACATCTCTAAAGCAACTCTGGCTTGCTACTGCAGTTGTGTATGGATTCTGCATAGCAATGGAGTTGCATGATGTGAATGCTCCACGACGTTCAGTAATGTTTTTTCTTCTTATGTCACCTGCTTCAACACGGAACTGTCATAAGCAAAAGCAAGATTTCATATTGCAGGCCTGTGTGTTTGTTGTTTTGTGTGTGTATGTGTGTGTGTGTGTGTGTGTGTGTGTGTGTGTGTGTGTGTGTGTGTGTTTGACGTGTGTGTGTGTGTGTGTGTGTGTGCGCGCATGTGTGCAGACCGGGCGCTCTTCAAGTCAGGTGCAGTGATTTATCATGTGCAGTGGTCCGGTGCACCTATCACGGGTCTCCTGGGCTTGTCGGTCGTCCTGTCACCGCAACCTGAAACCCTTATAGGGGGTGATGGATGCCCCGCTCTGCTGCAGACTAAACAAAACTCGCCCTTTTCCAGTGGTGGTAGCCATTGTAGAAGTCCACTTTTACAGATGTATCCTGTATCTATCGCACATCATTACTCTAGGCCAGTGATTTTCAACCAGTGGTCTGGGGACCACCAGTGGTCCCTGAGGGGGTTCCTGGTGGTCCCCAGCTAAATGATGGAAAGTTGGCAACCAAATGGACCCTTATAGATCTTTAACTCTTGAAAGTGTAAAATGAAACCAAATGGACGTGTAAGGGTCCATTTGGTTTAATTTTACACTCTCAAGATTTCAATTATTGTTAAACATCTGCATTACTTAATTTACGTCTACACAATTTGAGCATGTCAAATAATTGTTATTTTGATCTTTGCCTGTTATCTCTCCTATGGTACGTCAATAAAGCATGGAATTGTGGACAAAATCTTATCCAACAAAAACAAAACATTAGGTTTTGCATCCAAAACGCTAAATCTCATTAAATGGTGGTCCGTGGCTCAAATGCTGAATAAATAATTGACATGAAAAAGGTTGAAAACCACTGCTCTAGGCTGTTGCCAATATACTGCAGAAGTCCCTGTTCATGAATGAATTGCAATTGAATCCTACATTAGCAGTTCTAATGCACTGGGTAGTTACCAAACCCATCCTCCTCGTGGCTGCCTTGTCAAATCCACTTGGAAGCAGAGCAGAACAGCAGTTTAAAAAACATTCAGTAAGGAGTGGAAATTCTGAGACGACTGCATCTGTAAATGCTGGGTCCTCATGTGCCTCAGCTGAGACTGCTGATGTTTAATTATAAATTACTTCAACTTAGGTGTTAATTAGGAGAGACAAATGGCCCTATCCTTGCCAACCAAAATAAGTCAAGAAGTTAAGAAATTATTTCTAGTGTGCCACATGATGACATTTGAAAATAACTTTAAATATCTGACATACTGTCCACTATCTATACTAATCAGCCAGATCATGAGGACAATTTTACACCCTTGCAGCAGCACAGACATAATATAGTGCTAATCGATGGGTATTTGTGTATTAATATTATATAGAGTTGCCTTTTCCCAGTGTAAACAAAGAAAGCACAGCCACTCTCTGGGTTAAATATGAATCTGGATAACAAAACAGTTATGACTGTAGGCAATGAGCAGTGCATGTCCAGACTTTAACAAAGATAACATAGAAAACAACAACAGAATTTTTACGGCATAGACATTAAGAGTATAATTATCTAAGAGCCTTCAGTCTTCTCTTCCTACAGTGTGTGCTAATTCCTTCCCATTTGTGTGAAACCCACTTTGTTCCACACGTCTCCAGCCACCTCAAGCATACATTGTGACGCTTCAGTAGATTAAGTGTTTGCGTGACTGACCTAATTAGCAGTGGTAATTTATCTCAATTTAACTCAGTTTAGTTGTCATAACTGCAGTCCAAACTGACAATTACAGCCAACAGTCAACACCCTAAAATAACCCATGCTGTGATAGCAAATTTTGTAAAACAGGACAAAGTCGAATAAAATCAACTTACCTTCCGCTGCTTTCTGGACAGCTGCAAGAGAGCAAAGAGAAATACAACACAGTCTGTTAATTGCAATAGTAGAATAGAATGTTAACCAGTTATTTTATACTTTTAACTTAAGACAAGAATGAAAAAAGCAAATAGCTGATCTACAAGCTCACAACATAACGTTTGTAGATCTGGTTTTCTTTTTAATAGCCTATAATGACATTCCTAAAATAGATCAAATCATCACAACAAATGAATTTGAGGGTGCATAACGCTGGCAATGTGGCATTGGCTGATTGGGGCAGTATTATCCATTCCATGTCTTTTAACATTATTGTTTTATTATAGTACTACAGACGAAAAACAGTTTAAGTCCACACTAATTATCCATAATGTATGAATTAAGGGGGTCAGGACAACAAGGCCTTTTCGTGGAGAATAAAATTTGGACTTAAACTGTTTTTCGTCTGTAGTACTCTCTGGGTGTGTATAGGCATAGGCAAATAGTTTTCTTTTCAATTCCTGATATGAAGAAAGTTATTTTTGCAGGCTGGCCACATTTATAAACAACATGATATGACACGGTGACAGTGATGGAATAAATTAATGCACACAGAGTGTGCAGCGTACTTTCCGTTCTGTATGTGTATATGCGGAGTGACTGTGTGTGTTTATACTTCAAAGCCGATGAAATGAAAAAGCCTAGTCCTAATTCATTACGCACAGAGCTTTTGGCTTTATAGCCCCAAACACAGCATGATTTCAGTATAATTGTCAATGTTTGTTCAATTTGCTTGCTGTCTGTCGCTGCAGGGCATATACACCCAGAATCATTTCCAGTTTTGACATAAATCTCAGGAAAAACAACAACAAAACATGTACGATTCAACGATTCTACATGCACACACATTGAACCTTTAAATATTTTATACTTTGTTGACCATCTCCCCAATAGGCCTATACCTTTTATTACATTTTATATCATGTAGAAAATACACCTCTACCATTCTTAACGGCCTCGGTCACCATTGCTGCTAAAAAAAGTGATTTCAGGTTTCAGCAAGTAGCACATCTTCACTGCTTGACCATAATAGGTTTCCATGATTGGTAACTGTAGATAGAAGTTAAGAACCAATTTCTAAAGCAAAAAGAAAACCAAAAAAAACATGCTGGGCTGTTTTGCACAGACAAGTGTAAGAAAGTCTTAACCACATGAAGCCTATCATCTCTATTCTGGGCATGTCATAATGGGCAAAGAGATTTGGTGTAGGAGGCAGAGCAAGAGCTTTATTAGATAGAGTGTGTGGCAATACAATGGACATGCCCTTCCTTTGTAAGTGACCTTAATGTGTTGTGATTTTAGAGGTGGGACTGTGAAGAACAATACAAAATTACCCACATACTGTCTAACCTGCACAGAAGAATAACTTTATTAGGAATGTAATGTTTGGTCACAAAAGACCTTCCTCAGGCATGTGGGGAAGTGGAACTGTATCAAATGCGTGATAAAGATACCAGACGCCCAGCTGTGCAGATATCAGAGAGTGAGATGACCCGTGGTCTCTCACACTTTAAGCCCCATAAAGCGCCAGGTCCTGATGGCAACCTTTTAAAACAGCCAAAAAACTGGCTAAAACTGGCCCTATAATAACAGAAAGATTTTATTATTTTTCAAATGTGGCAGATCTAAGTAACAGCATGGCTATTTCAGAGACTTGGGGCCAATGCAGAAAAAAATAAAGAAAACATGACTGACTATAACCGCAGGGCCAGGGTCCCAAAACTGAAGGTCTAAAGTTAACTAAAGGATCTTAAACTAGCCTACTTCAGTCTTAAGCCCAAACCACACCAACAACTAACCACTAACCAGGGTCAGTGCTACTTCTGTACCAAACAAGTGGAACCATTGGAGGGTTGACAACATAAGTGGATACCATTATGTACTTATTAAGCAATATAATCTACAGTATAAAGGATGTATGTCTGGGTGGCGTAGATGTAACATACTTGTCCATACTTGGCGTGAACACAATGGTAGTGTGGTGAAATGTCCTAGGGAATCCACTAGGACAATGCACTAGTGAATCCTACTGGTTGTCAGGGTATGTTTAGTGGAGGGGTGATCTGTGGAACATAGTGTTTAGTGGAGGGGGAGATAGTGTGAATCGCAATATCCCCTACATTGTGACGTGTTCTTGCAGAACAGCTACTTTAGCAAATTGTTAAATGTTCAGAATTCTTTGGAACATTTTTGCATTTCCATGCACAAAAAAGGGACGCCAGGTTGAAAGTGGTAAATTGGCAGAGAATAAATTCAGATATCTCTAAGTACGCTTGATTACAGCAGGCCAATGATAGCTTAGCAACCGTTGCCCCCAGACATTGTTTTTTAACTCCACAGAGTTCATGCATGGAGTTAATGTGGTTGATTCGTGACTGAGGAGAAATTTGTCAAATATGTTTTGATACATTGATACTGAGAGGCTGCACCTCTTCTCTTTTTATCTCGTTTCCCAAAACAAAACAGAGCAAAATGTCTCTTGTGGATCAAGCAGTGTGCCAGGTCACACTGTAGCTCAGTGTAGCGACAGGCTCTGTGCCAGCTTAAGTTGATGAAGGGGACGCCTGAAAACGGGACATAACTTTTTTGTAGGGCACAACTTTAGTTTAAAGCCGACTAAACCCCCTGAGCCAGAGCTGCCAACCCTCACGCAATGAGCGTGAGACCCACGCAGTAGAGGGTATGTGCATGCATAACGTGAGTGGCCAAGTGAGTGTAAAAGTGAGTTTAACGTAATTTAACATTGTTTAATGCAATCAGACTTTTCTGTTTGGATGTACAGTATGGGCTGTAAAGGCCAGAAAGTAGTTTTTGCCACTCAGTAGGCGTTCCCGCATAACCTCCGGGTATGATGATGCCGTGCACACCCTCTATTGACCCTCTTCACACACACTCACGCAACACATAGTATTTCTCACGCCGTCAAATCAACCCAATTGGAAAACTCTGAATAGCACCCCCACCCATTAACTGTAGTGAAAATGTGTCTGCTCTCTTGTGTGTGGAACGCTGCGGAACATCATTGCTCTATTGATAATTTAGGCTGCTGATATCCCCAGAAAAGTATGGTCGCGTCGCCGACAGGAGGATCAACATCATAGATCTTAAGATTAATTAATGTTCTATATTCTACACATCCAAAATGTTAGCTTCACTTTTCTCTGTACGATCAAGTTTGTATTTCCAGTAACTTAATTTGACCAGTGTTGAATTATTTAGGGACCAACGCAACTCCTCCATGTGTGTGTCTGAATGTCTGTCTGTTCTGTCCAAGCTCTGTCCACAGCAGCAGCAGGGGGAGCGACCTTTGCATGCAAAAAAACGTGTCACACCGCAACGCGTTAGCTTGTAGTTCTGTTAATGTGTGCGTGTGTGACACAGCGGGTTAAACCACCAGGGTCATTTTGCAATACAAAGGGTTAAAGTCGAACATAAATGGCTTTTTGCTACCTATATTGTGATATTTAGTTGTGTATCAGAGGCTGGGTGTACTCTCAGCCAATCACAGTGATGGGGCAGTGGGGGCGGGTTAAAACCAGCAGATTTCTCCAGCTCAATGATTCATCCCCAGAGTGTGCAATTGTCCGCCCTCAGGCTATGGGATCTAGACTCCCAAGACGTAAACTCCCGAGCTGCAACAAGGCAGTGCTGAATCATGTTGCCTGTTTCTCAACTCAAATGTTTTTCATTGTATCTCCAGTCTCTCTACATGAGGTGTACCAGGCATGGCACAGCCACCAGCAATATCACTCTCAATTTTCTGGGTGCGATACCTCTCATTATTGTAAAGGTAGTTGCAGGGCAAAATTAGTTATTTGTACATATCTCTCTCGTTTTAATTCGCTTGCGCACTCTCCCTTTGGTAAGCGGCGCGCTCATTACGCACCAAAAACAATAGCTGTATGTAGGTAATCTTTCAGAGCACATGAATAGGCCAATTAATATAATTTATGTTTATTCCCAATTATAGCCAGCCAGATTTAATAAAAAGTAGCTTAAGAATTATTTTTCACTCACCAGCTACAAACAACAGAGTTATGTCAACACGTTCCTCCTCCTGGCTTTATTTACCGTTTTGAACTGCAATTAAAATGTATCTTTCTGTAGACATTCTGGGGGAGTAGGAGGGTACTAATGACTAATGCTTCTTCTAAACGTTGTACTTGTTCTCACAGCACACTGTTACATAGAATTAATTTCATCTTATTTATTTATATCATTACAGTGTCTATCACTTCTGTCTGTCATCTTCTCTGTGGCTGCCTGCCTGCCTGCATGCAGCTTCACTTCCCATGTCCTTCCACGATGGTTTATTTTCCATGGTTCCATGGTTTCAAATTGTCAATGTCACAATGTGATATCAAAAATGCCATTGTTGAGAGTAGTTGTTCATCAGGCTGTAACTAATTAAAACTGGTTTCTAGATCTGTTTCTTTTTTTGCCTTGTCGCCGTAGTTGGCACCATACAGTGAACTAAATTAATTTGCCTACAGTAACGAAAGCTGTTTAAAAGTAAACGTCAACTTTTACCATGTTCAGAAATGAATGGCAAAACTTGAATAAAAATGAATGGGGTCTTAATAAGGAATAGCTCAATCATTCGCTCTTACTCTTTGAATCTCTCTCTCTCTCTCTCTCTCTCTCTCTCTCTCTCTCTCTCACACACACACACACACACACACACACACGGTTGAAAGAAAGCTCAGGGGCAAATCAAATTCTGCTTAGGGCTGCAAAAAGCCTGGCGGCGGCCCCTGGTTTGGGGTTGTAGACCCCCTTTAGATAATGGACCTATTTTATAATCTTCACCAATATGTACGAAACTGCGTCATAATTATTCTTTTGATATTCATTTACAAGCAAATTTAGTTAGAATTTATTGGATTTACACAGACAAGATACTGTACCAGACTTGATTTGTGATTGGATGATGTGATTTGACTCATAAAATGTGATTTAAGCCCAGCTCACACTAATTAAATCTTAGACTAATTTGGAAATCTGGTTGCATCGCACACAATAGGTTAATCTAATAAGATTAAATAATGTTAAACATGCACACAATGCAAGTTTCAAATAATGGCACATCACACACACACACACACACACACACACACACACACACACACACACACACACACACACACACACACACACACACACACACACACACACACACACACACACACACACACTGCAAGATGTTATTAAGATTGTCATGCTTGGCTGAGCAATACAGCACGTCATGTGATCTAGTCTCATATGCCAAAGGAAAGCAGCTGTAGACATGCCATAAGTAGTCATTTTAAGCAGCCATAAATAGGCTACTTATCATGATGTTAGAACATTGATGTACGGTGAAATATCTGCAATTGTCTGCATTTATCATTTCATTGTGACTTTGGACATTGATTGACATACTGTACCTCACGCTAAGCTCACGTCTGGGCGACAGGTAGTGTAGGAGTTGTCCTACACACCCGTTCTTCTGTCGTAGACAGAATATAATATGGAATATGTAATATAGGTGAATGGTATGGTATGGTTGGATGTGTCATATGAAATTGGTAGGATAATTAGTACTCAAACTATTGAGTGCAATTAAAAGCAATATAACATATTTACAATGTTTCAAGTTATATGTTTAATCATTCAGCCATTTAAACTCTTCTGTTAAGACGTATGAGCACATTATGTGAAAGAGGATTTTGGGAGCACTGCACTCAGTGCTTGTCCGTTGGACAAACGGTTCTCGAGTTGCGCGCATTACAACTGCACACACACACACACACACACACACACACACACACACACACACACACACACACACACACACACACACACACACACACACACACACACACACACACACACACACACACACACACACACACAGATGTGGCTCATTTATAGTAGGATGATGGTCGGTTTCAGTTATGAGATTTGTCAAAGCTGTAGCCTCAGCTTGGCCCAGCCACCGTGATTTCGGGTATAGAGGGGCACTTGGATCCTATTGGTTCACCGATCTGAGCTGGTATTGGAGTCTCCTGTTCATACAGTAGTACTGTACATCAACATCTCTTTTTGAGTCTCCTGTTCATACAGTAGTACTGTACATCAACATCTCTTTTTGAGTCTCCTGTTCATACAGTAGTACTGTACATCAACACCTCTTTTTGAGTCTCCTGTTCATACAGTAGTACTGTACATCAACATCTCTTTTTGAGTCTCCTGTTCATACAGTAGTACTGTACATCAACATCTCTTTTTGAGTCTCCTGTTCATACAGTAGTACTGTACATCAACATCTCTTTTCGAGGCAGCAGTGTTTTCGTAGTCTGGCCTGTTTGTGCAATACATGTCCCTGAAGAGATCCCCTATAGCCGCTGGAGCAGTTTTCCCAGTGGACTGCTGATCACAGGGTTGTCCGGTACCGGCCTCAGACTCACTGCCTCCTGCCACGCTCGGTTTCATCTCGTCCATTAAAGCCACATGCAACTCCCGTTTTTTTGCCCCTCTTTTAATTGAAGCCTGGATGCAGGTACAGTATATAGCTTTGTTCAGTGGCATAAATGTGGCCTTTTTCTCACTACACCGCTTCTCCAGATGGGCAATGATCTTTGTCTTCCTCTCTGTCTATGTGGGTGGTTCCGGATGGTCTGGCGTCATGGTCAGCTGAGAGCACTACAGCCTGCTGAGAGCAGAACTGCCCGCTTCGCATCTGCTGCCGCTTAGCTGCCTCCTCCACCCCAGCCTCCACCTTTTGATCAGAGTCTGACATAGGCTCAAATACTTTATTTTGTCTGCTGATTCAAGCTAAATGTCAATGTATTGTTTAGGAATTACTATTGTATGCCGATGGGTTTTGCTTAACGTTCCCTGATTTTGCTTAGCATGCTGTTGAGAATAAATGCAGGGAACATCTCAGAGAGTGGAGCCTTTAACGGCAAGTTTAACTGTATTCCATTTGTTGCAATAAATGCTTAATCTACTTTGATGTGAGTGTTTCTGACTGAACCTCTTCTACGGTAGCTTTGGTAAATAAATAGTTTATGGCAGGTTTGTGGCAGGGACACTATTATACCTACTTTTTAAAGACTCATGGCTTTTCATACAATCTGTGCTCACCTTTTCCATGAGGCACTATTCACTTGTTGTCAGCTCCATTAGGCAGATTCTTCTCAAATATAACAGCTGACACAGCTGCTTGCTGCTCCAACACCTTTCAGATCATGTATTGTTCAGAAGCAGATTGGTCATCTGCTTCTCTGTTTTCAATCCCAAAAGTTTTTGTTTATCCTGGAGGAGGTAGCTGTCGGTAGATTTGTTGAAATGGGTTGCCACCACTTTCAGACTGATCATGGGGGTTTCAATGGCTCTGATCTCAAGCACTTTACACACTGCCAAATCATGATATAATCTCAGTATGGAGATGTATTCCACTGCATTGATGTAATTTTTACCATCGTCATCTGTAACGGTAATCACAGATTCCATTTTTATGCCGTAGACATCCAAAATGCCTTGAATGTGTTCCCCTGCATTTTCTGCCGCCCGGCTTTCCATTATATTCTGTTGTTTTCAGTACATACTGTAGTCGTGCATTTCCCAATCATCTGAAAACAAGTGGGCTGTTACTGTTATAGGCTGCTGTTGCTAACGAGGTCCACCTCTCCATTTAAGAGCCACATACTGTCTTTGAGTGATTCCTTTATTTTATCGGAGGTGACTGTGACCTGCCTGTCTCTGCCATCATTAGTAATTACTGCATGGATTGCGTGTTTTTCTGATTTGATCGTTTAAAGTCATGTGTGACTCCTCCTGTGTTATTTATTCCGTGCTGCATGCAGCCCTCTGCAAGTCTCTAGAGACCTGTCAGCCATATGGTGGAAGCTTATAGGGGCTCACCTACTGTATCAATACAGTAGATGAATTAGGGACAACATTTTAATGTGTTTCTGTAAATCTAAATAAAAATAAGTGCCTTCAAGGGCTTAAATGCCCCTGTGTGAAACATGCCATTATTATTCCCTTAAAGGGGGACTGAAGCATTAAAATGCTTTAGTGCTGTGACTTCAAAACATGGTGTGGGAAAGAATATTCAAATCTTTGTAAGCAACCATTTTATCTCATCCATAGCAGGCCATCTGGATCCTCAACATCTTGGTTATACAGGACACAGTTAAGGACATGGGGGTGTTAGAGGACATATACAGTAGGACATGTGGACACAAGTCTCAACATTATTTATAAAACAATCTCTAGCCACTTGCCGCAGACCAGCATTTCTTCTTTTTTAACAGATTAGCCTACCCATTACTTTGCCCATTTTGGGCGGGAACCCCTTTTGGTGTTTTAAAGCATTATGTTATACTTTAGCTATTGACAAATAGCAGATCTACAAGCTCATAGCAATGAGATATGAACTTGTAGGTCTGCTATTTTTGAAAAATAGCAGTCTGGGGAGGTCCCTGGAACAAAATATTTTCAGATGGGGGCCAATTAACTTTTTTGGGGTCATTGACATGAAATATTGAGCACCACTGATACAGAAACATACGTTTTTTCAGAAAACTGTGAGGATTTTGAACATTTTTTTTTTATTTCGACGTCAGGCCGCGCTATGAACTTGTAGGTCTGCTATTTTTGAAAAATCGTGAAAATGTGCCTCAAATCTGTGCCCAAAATGGGTTAAGTAAATAACTGTTGAAAAAGAAGAAATGCTGGTCTGCGGCGCTAGAGATTGTTTTATAAATAATTTTGAGACTTGTGTCCACATGTATATGTCCTCTAACAGACTAACACCCCTCCACCCCATGTCCTTAACTGTACTTACCCCTGAGCCACCTTGGCGGCGGTGGCTCAGGAGCAAGACACTGAACCCATAATTGCTCCTGATGTGCTGGTTGGTGCCTTGCATGGTTTCCGCTGCCATCGGTGTATGAATGTATGTGCGAATGGGTGAATGTAATGCACAATCTCTGTAAAGCGCCTTTGATAAATGCATTATATAAATGCACCATTTACCATTTAAATGGGTTAAAGGAGCATTCGGTGATTTGGGTGATTTTGAAAACCCCTCGGTCCGCCCGGTAACAAGATGTGCACATGCACGCACTACAGTGGGGGGACACGCGACAGGCCAACAGCACACACTCTAAGGCCTGCCCTGCTCGATCATGATTGGTGGAAGGCCCCTCTCTATCCTGATTGGATGAAGGCTGGGCCACCTAGCCAAAAACGAAACCTACAGTATTTTGACCCCCAGGGGTTAACTGGGGACTACTGGGGACAGGGAGGAACTCTGGTCAGCACACTCTATAGTAGGGAGGATTATCACAACAAAACAAAAAAAGAAGTGATATTTGAATTAAGTGAAATCACTGAATATACCTTTAAGTTTGACCCCAGGTTGATGTCTACTTGTTACCCTCATTACTTTAAAGCAGTTTAATTAGCCGACCACTTACCCGATTGTTGGTTGACTAACTTACAAGTAATTTAATCCGACCTTGCAGTTTGTTAAGTTGTTCTGAATAAGAATGTCTGCTAAATGCATAAATATTTTCTGATGAATCAATTTGGAGTCAAGGCAACCAGCTTTAAGTAGAGGCATTAAGCAGCCATGAATGCGTTTTAATTCCCATATTATTGAAAATGCGGATGAGTGAAATGAGGTGGAAATACGACGTTGTAACTTAATAATTAAGTCCCCTTAATGGCTTATTTCCTAAAGATCAGGAGAAGGCTGAGGAGACTTATTTCATCAATGTATTAAATTATTAAAACTAATAAATTCAAATTGTCAAACATTTACAAAAACTAAAGTGGGGACTGGTATACTGTAAATACTTTTCTGTTTGTTTATGAGGATGATAATGTTATTCAGATACTCACTAGTGAAGGCTGGTTGACACTGTATTCACTAAGTCTCATATTCACTGCAGTGCTGATAGATATCCTATGTATATATCTTGTTTTTCTTCATTCAGCTATTTCAGGGGTCTCTACAGTGGATCATTAGTTTCTGTCTGTTTCTGATTCCTGCATCTTCCTCTGCCACCTGCCTGTCCTCTCACAGCATCCATAAACTCCTCTTTGGCCTTCATCTTGCCTGGCATCTCCTTCTCTCCTACGCACATGTACAAAGCCATCTTAACCTCGCCTCTCTTGCCCAATCCACAAATCTTTGAACCCTCCAATGTAGTAATTTCTGATCTTGTCTCTCCAAAACTCCAAATAACGGGAAAACAGCGACCAATTCAATTCTCATTGAAGAATGAGCACCGCCTCCTCCTTTCTGCCAATGTCGCTGTTTCCAGACCATTAAGAAACAATGGTTTATATGATATAAACCTCCAGAAACAAAGAAAGATAATGATTCACATACAGTTATGAATGTGAGGCTGTGATGCACCAAAACGTGCACATTTTAACTAGAGCCCAGCATTTTTGTTCAATGCTGATCCCGATTTTGGAGTCATAGACAACCTATTACTGATATTTTTCTGAAGATATTCGCCACACTGAAATTCCCAAATAAAGAATGCCAGATTGAAAGTGGTATGAGCCATAAGGACTTGAATCGTCCGCAGTGCCTCCATGCTTAGCTGGGAGTTCCAATGAACACAAGTATAGGCGTGTTAACGGGAGGGAAGATGTGGAGAGGGCTGTGACTCTGTGACTGCACTAGTGACACCAGCAGGTTAGTCAGGGCACCTGTTCAGAGCGGAGCTGAACTGGGAGGAGCAGCATGTCCCCCCACATGTGTTACGTCCTCCCAGTGTCATTGTCAGGTGAAAAGAAGCGGACTGGTGGTGACGTATCAGGGCGATAGAGTAATATATAATAGAGGTAACCGGAAATCCCTGCTCACCCAGCGCATTCCCTTTTTACTGCTTCTTTTGGGTTGGGAAAGTTTGACGGGCGGGGCCTATCTGGGGTCAAACAAATGAAAAAAGACACAGCTCTCTACAGATAGACCAACAACATGCAGTACCAATTTGGCAGACATCCATATCAGACATCAGCCACTCATTGCTTTCAGCTACAAAATTGTGTGCTCTGAGGGAATGTGCTCATTATGCAAGGTCGAGTGTGTCAAATCCTCTGCTAAAGTATCATCCACTATCCAACTATAGGCCTACACTGAAAATACTGTGCCCACTCATACCATTAACATTTTTATGTCATTGTCAATCATCAATATACTTAACAAGCAGGGATCATAATTTGAAAATGGGTTCAAATAATGTTGTTGTTATCCTTGTGCTAACATTGAGCAGCATAGAAGGTAATATTATTTTTAAATAGGCCAATTTGGAGGATTTCATTAATAATTACAGTATGTGTGCACGCTTGGTCAATTTGTGCTTAAATCTACAATTTGTTTAAATTAAGTGATGAGTCCTGCATTTCACTTTGTTCATTGATAGCATATACGCTGCGCATACTATACTATGGAGAGGATTTACATCAACCTTTACTGATCCCATACCAGTATGGTTTTTGAATCTCATAATACGTAAAGTATAGCCAAATTTGCCTGGATTGATGAAATACCTGGCATATTTTCTAAAAGGACAGTGGGCAGTCCACTGACTTTTGAATAATTTATTTTATTGAGGCGGACAGTAGGAAAGCTGAAAGGTAGGGGAGAAGGGCCCTACCTTGCATGATTCAATCCTAACCCAGCAGGGGCCAACTGTGGTTTCTGAGGTGATGGTCTTAACCTCGGCCATATCGACGGACACACAGCTGGCGTGTTAATAGAAAAATCTAGGTTTTTGGGATGAGGCAGCTATTCATTGGAAGTCTCTGGTCATGATCTCTCTTATCTCACCTTTCTGCTCCTAGGTGTGAGATGTACCCCTAGCTGACACTGCAGAGCTCTTGGCCAATAAATCTTTGAGAAACTAAGCAGGAAGCGATGCATTCTCTGTTTCCACTGCCAAGGCCAAATGAACTGATGTGAACTTAACTGTATAAGCTCACTCACAGAGATGGCAAATGGGACTCTAGACTTCTATGGCCCAACAGCCTGGAATAAACTTCCATTCGAGCTCAGACACGCACCCTCTGTAGACATTTTTAAATCCCAACTCAAGACTCACCTCTTCACCCTTGCTTTTAGTTGAGTTTTATTTTTATTTTTTTATTTTAATCTTTTTATGTGTTTTTATTTATTTTATGTTCTTATATTCGGTTTTGTTCTCTGCTATTGTTCTATCATTTTAACTACTTGTGTTTTATTGTATTTTATTTTTGTGTCCTGCCCTGTGAAGCACTTTGGGCTGCATTTATGTATGAAAAGTACTATACAAATAAAGTTTATTATTAACTCGGACTCACCCCTCAAAGACTCGAGCTCAATGACTCTCAAAGACTTGTGGATTATCGACGAGTCATTACCGTATTTTTGGACCCACATTAATGGAGTTGGAACAACAGATGTTCAGGAGGCGGAGAAACACACATTGACCCTGCCCTTCACGCCACTCTCCGCCCTCCATGCCAATCTACCTGTCCCTTTTATACCTGCCCAGTACCACCCAGAATCCATCATGTTTCGCCCGCCTCGCTGGGTCGCACACCCCCACCCCCTTCACCTCCATAGTAGCTCCTTCCCCCTGCTCCCCTCTTATTGACACTAGGAATACTGCATTCACTTTGCCAAAGTGGAACAAACGATTAAAACAAAACTCTCTCTCCTCCTCAGTTCCTGCTTGGGGGTGATCGTCCATGCGCACCGTATAAAGCCTTACGACGAACACCACACGACGAGCGCCATACGACCTCCTCCCCAAAGTCTCCAGGGTCGGCGACCCCCCCTGGAACCTACACACCCGAACTCCTTCATTCATCCCTCCATTTCCTTACTGTCAATAAATCCTAAAAAACCTCCCCAATGGTGTGTATATGATTTTAAAATTATTTTACTTGTCTATAAAGCTCTCAATGGTCTCGCACCTTCCTACCTACATTAACCTTCCTGCCTAAATATGTCCCAAACCGCCCCCTAATGTCTTCCACTGCTGGCCTGCTCGCTTTGCCTAAAAAAATGGCAACTAAAAAATACGGGGAAGCAGCTTTTTGCTTCTACGGGCCGTCGGCATGGAACAAGCTCCCACTGTACCTTCGTCAGGCAGCCTCTGTAGACATTTTTAAAGCTCAGCTCAAGACCCACTTCTACAACATTGCTTTTAACACTAGGAAGTCTGAGCAGCCGTTCTGACCGAATTTGAAATTTCAACGTTTATTTTCTTAGCCCATGGAGTCCAGAGAAAGTTCCCCTTGCATGACTTTGTCTAAATATTCGGTTGAAATCATCTCTGTTTTTTTTTCCATTTGAAACATTTTGTAAATATGATTTTAGGCATATATCTCTTACTCAGTCTGACTATAATCGGCCCAATCGACCGCCGTCACCCTTTCTCCCCCTCTCGTCTTTTGTTTGCGCTGCTTGATAATGGTGTTAATGGTGATTCCCCGACATTTCCTTTTCACTTGATATCGTTTCGTAGAGAGCGCCTACACAACCGATGTATATACCAAATGAAAGCCCCAATTCCATAGTTTACATGGTATTTTGATTTTTTTTAAATGAGCAAAAAATGAGCGAGTTATGGTGGTTATGGTGGTAGGGGTGGAGAAAAAAAAAGAACACATGCAGACAGCTGGAGACGGCATTGTTGTTGTTGTTGTTGTTCAAGGCTGCATTCCATGTCCAACGAATTAAATCATATACGTTTGGCTGGTTAATTAACTTGGAATTTGTTTATTATTTTGATAAGATAATAGGAATATGAATACAATGATTATTATCATTGTTATTATTATTATTATTATTATTGAATGCTCGGTTAGACTCGACCCGACATTTACTTTCCATGAAGCGAGAACGCTTGCCGATGCGCGATACAAAATAAAAAGTGTTTGAATAATTCCAACCACATAGTATAGACCTCCCGAACCGCTAAATGTTTTGTCAGTCAAAAGAACAGTTCTTTCTGCAAGCGACGTGGAACTTATGTAGGCATGCTGCTGTGGATTAATTTGTTCTGGCATATAGGCTCAATATCGCCAGCTCTTTGTCAGTCAAAAGAGTTCAGCCTGTCCGTCCTTCTTTATCTGTAAACTTTTTCTCTCTCTCTCCCTCTCAGGGAAGCATGCAAATGTTCATGAATTCAATAACTGCACGATGTTATAAGCAGCTGAGCTGGTGTTTCTCCTCAACATGCAGTGCATTTCACGTGTGGAGTTTATTTTTTGTATCACCAGGCTGCAGGCTTTCTATTTAGTGTCTATTTAGTGTGCAAGGCTTACATCCGGTAAGCCACTGTATGCGCTGAGTTCCATACACAACACATACACGAACCGTATCCTCTCCTCACCGGATGTTGAATTCACAGTGCTAACGGCCGTATTCTGAACGATGTTTTTTTATTAATTAAACTGATATAACAACATAACGTGGCTAATAATTGTTTATTTGGAATGTACTTTGGCTGGTAATTTAGGTAAATATAACGCGACTCACTTGTATAAGTAATTTACCGCGGACAGGCCGCATTTAATGCAATACATTGGCTTTAGTAATGTTGTTAGCTTATAATATTAGCAACTGTAAGCTAACGGCTGGAGGACTACGGACAATCCGGTCAATAACATCATTACACTTAAACATTAATACAATTTATGTCATGTTTACATGCCTAGTCAAGCAGTCTGTACATCGCGTGGGGTCACATATATTAATTACATTGATAACACACAAGAAAAGACAAGTGATCTTGCTCTTTTGGAAGGAAAAAAATAACAACAAAAGGCAGCAACGTGACACTCTTCCATGGCTATGTTGCAATATAGTACTAACGGGCAACGGCAAAATATATATTTTTCACATGTATTATTAGTTTCATACATTTTAGGAGTGAAAACATGTGTTAAGAAACATATTATGATTTAATTCGTTGGAAATGGGATGCAGGCTTGAACAATGTCTTCTCCAGCTGGAGAGGGACGTGTGGGGGAGAGAGTGGCCAATCAAATCGCACCAAAAACACGGTCCCCCTGACCGTTAAGCCGACTGAGTAGTAGTGATTTTTTTTCAGACTTCGTAGTGTTAATTGATCTTTTATTTTTTTGTTATTCATGTCCTCACTGTATTGCATTACTGCTTGTTTTTTAATGTCGTTGCCTTGTCATGAAAGGTGCTATACAAATAAAGTTTTATTATTATTATTATCTCCAACTAGTGAAATGAATGAAATGCCAGACAAACAAATCCAATACAATCCCTTTCCTCTCCCGCAGCGTAATTGCGCAAATGAACTTCAGGTGCGTGGAGCTCAGCTGATTTCATACCCACAGTGGCGAGGCGAGCATAAACTGATGCACGGTGGAGCCTTTCATTGTAACATTTAAAAAACGGTGAAAGTAAACAAATATGTTTGGCTCCGCATTCCGCATCAGTTATCCAATGTCATTTTTGCATTTGTTTAATATGTTGATAAGATGATAGGATTGTCTGTGAGGGAACGTTTTTGAAATGTTGGGTGTGTTTCATGTGCGCTGCGGCTGCTGACCTCGTTAAACACTAATAATAATTAATGTTCACTGCATTAACGTCAAATACCATATGTAGATATGTTGCCCACCATGCCAACGTAATGTTACAGTACCTACTGGCCAACGCATTGGAACAAGCTATGGGTTTGAGAGGCTGATTGATTAAACCGTAAACTAAACGAGATATTTAATAGCCTAAGTTGTTACTTGGACATAACTTGGAGATCTACCTACTTCAGAGACGTTTAGGCTATTCACTCTGTCCTGGAAATGGAACCGTGAGAAGGTTGGAACTTTAACAGCCAACATGAGTAGTACATTGTGCCTTTCCTCCTGAAATTGGTGACTGTGAACAGCGGGGAATGTCGGTGGTTGAGCGTTCTCGTTACACATAGCAGTGCGCAATTGTTTTGATTGATAGTTATTACGATATAGACGCAAGGAGCCTAAATTAATGTATGATAGGCCTATGTATGAAATAATGTACAGTAGCTATACTATTCTGATAAATATTCATCCTGTGCATTTCTTTTTCATTTCAGGTGTAGATCATCATCTATATTTCAGCCTTAGACTATGTCGTATGAATAAATAATTAAATGGTGCTTAAATGGTACTTGGTGATAAGAGTATGCATCCCACTAATGTAAGGCTACTACTTTTCAGATCTCAAGCCAGGCAACTATTCCACAATCTCCATACAAATCTGTAATTTTCCAAACATAAAGAAATAGTCTGTCTCAGGAGAGAATGTTGTAAGGTAGGAGTTACATAGCTCATCATAGATAAGTCATACATATCTGATATCAGAGACTGGCCACATTAAGTCTGAGACTCACATGAAGCCTTGCAGTAATTCTACCTTATTTAGTTCACAATTTATAAAAAATAGTACCTTTAGCCACAGATGGCATGACAGATGTCATGTCATCTTCAGAATCCTTTAAATAAAACGATTTCTGCATTATGGAAATCAAGACTCTTTTAAGGCTCAATATGTTAATGAACACATTTCATAGACAACTGATGCTTTTATCCAGAGTGCTTAACAAAGAGGGAGCAGGTTAGGGTTCAGTGTCTAGCTCAAAGCCACTTAGAAAGGACATATCTGCCATGGCTCTGGGAATTGAACAATGGATGACACACAGGGATGATACCAGGGTGGTGACACCGTACTAGGCTACCCTGTCACATGGAGTCCAAGTTAGATGATTTAAAGGGCGTTGAACTATGAAGGTCACTGCAACTCAGAAATGTCATTTGGCGCTGCACCATCCATAAAGCCTTATTTCTGAGTAGTACAACATTTTAAATTAATTTTCAAATGAATTGGTAGACAGGAAAGAGAGGGTATCATGGGTATAATGTGATAATCTGTGTCCATATACTGATGTAAGGGCTGATGAATCATGTTAGTGTGTTTAACTATGCCTGAGGAGGACCACCTTCAAACCTGACTGGACAGAAAGGTTCCATTCTACTCGCACACAATTATTTCCCCCACTATCATTCATTGCCTAAATTCAGTTTTTAAAATAATAATATTAATAATACATAAATAAAGATTTGCTGCATATCTGTGTGCTGTTTTATGTTTGACTGAAAAAGTAGGCCTAGACAGACTCATTTTACAAAAGGATAAATGGCTCATTTTCCAGAGTCATTGTCATTCATTTGTGTTCCATTTCTATGATTGTGTTTTCAATATTTCACTTCATTGTGCTGTACTTCAACGCTTGGTAGTGTGCAGCAAATGCTTATCGTGTGTACTCAATGAATGGTATGTGTGTGTGTCATTTGAAAATATGGCTGTGTACCAAATGAAAGCACGAGTTCCATTTTGTGAACAGTTAAGAGATTTGATGGCAAAGAGTCATCATGGAAAAGGAGTGTCAGGGTTTAGCATTTTGTGTGTGAGGTTTTCAGTTTTGTGTGTGCAGTTTTGAGAATGCCATTAGGTTGTGAAAAACGTGTGTTAACAATGAATGAACAAACTGTAATGTACCTTTGACATCTAATACAGTAGGTAGGACACCGGGTTCAGTTTCCACATTTCACGTTCTTTGTACCCAGTACAGTACATACTCCACATTTCATTTCATGTCACTGTGTTAGTAGCCTCGATAGCCAGGCTTTCATTTCGTCTGCGCGAAAGATGAAAGCCTGGAAAAAGCCGTGGGCTGAACAAGTCTAAAAGTGGGAGTCAACCCTTCCGGGTGGGCGTCGCTCTAAATGATGTGACGTAGCGCTGCACTAGGGGGGAGAGGAGGGGCCGGGGGTGACGGACAGATCGATGAGATCCAATCAGGGTGCGCGCATTTCTGAGGCGCGACCCGCCCCTCTAGACGAGAAATGTCTCGCTCTGGGTCAGGCTACTGTGTTAGGGTCAGATGAGCGCTGTGAATGATATCTCTAGTGTAGACAGAGGACATCCTCTGTGACCTGTAAAGGTAGCCTACAATAAAGTGGAGCTGGTGGGGGAGAGTCTGAACCTAATGCCAGCATCAGACAATACCGTACACTGCATCGTCCCAGTACACCGACAGGCAGCAATTTACATGTTGTAATTGATTTGATTTTTAAGCACTGTTGTCAATTCCATGAGGTTGTATCCTTAACAACAACAATTTGCAATTCAGGCAATTAGTAGATCGACCAGCAAAGTGCAAGATTAGAGTAAATGGTATGAACCATGAAGTCCATGAATGGTATGAAATATGAAGTCAGCAAATGAAAGGGTAAATGATGAAGTAAATAGAGTGCAAAGAATGTAAATGTAAATGTAAACAAACCAAACCTAGCATGTGCCTGAAGTTCATGTCATCTAAATCTAATAATTCTCAGAATTTGTGAGTGTAGCATCTATTGAAATAGCTAGGCAACAAGTGGTGATAAAAAGAAGCAGGGGTGCTATAGTGGGTGAGGTTGGGTCTTCATAGGTGAGTTTTCATATTGTGGCAGAAAAAAAGGAAGTGAGTCTGCAGTCCTGACACTGTGTGTGTGTGAGTGTGTGTGTGTGTGTGTGTGTGTGTGTGTGTGTGTGTGTGTGTGTGTGTGTGTGTGTGTGTGTGTGTGTGTGTGTGTGTGTGTGTGTGTGTGTGCGTGCGTGCGTGTTCATGCGTGTGTTGGCGGGGTTGTAATAGGGAAGGGAGAGACAGACGTCCTGGTGTTAGCTGATCTAAGTAATAAAAAGATTTGATGGTGCCTTTAAGATAAACATAAACAAGAATTGATGCAAATCAATAAATTACCAGCTGCTGCAAATATATCTCCAGAATTGTGCTATTAAATGAGCCTATAACAGTCCATTTGGCCAGTCTCAGAGTTTGTTCAAGGGTCCTTTGGTTCCATTTTGTACTAGGCTAGACTCACACTTACATAGTCACATGGAAAGATCCTGTTGTTGTTTACACACACACACACACACACACACACACACACACACACACACACACACACACACACACACACACACACACACACACACACACACACACACACACACACACACACACACACACCAGGGCTCGAGATTAACGGCGTCCCGACGTCCCGACGTTCCTCCCTGTCCCCAGTTAACCCCTGGGGGTCAAAAAACCTTAGGTTTCGTTTTTGACTCTCTATCCTGACAGCCAAAAACAAAACCTAAGGTTTTTTGAGTGAAATCACTGAATATAACTTTAAAGATTTAGATTTAGATCGGTTGGAAGCATGGATTAAACCATGGTTGTGTGCTACAGAAAGGTTCCATAGGGACATGGAGCTACACTACACCAACGTTTAACGTTAGCTTCCATGCTAGGCTTGCTAGCTGGCATCGACATTAAATAATATGTTGGTATATATCCTCTGAAGCAACAGATGTTTTCTAATGCTCAGATTGTTCTGGAAATGCTGCCCCAACACTGGAATGCACACCCCAAAACGCTCTCATTCCACAGTTTTTATTGTTGATTTATTGATTCCTTCGTCTTAGTATTCCGCCTAATAAAGTTGTTTTTATTTGTTTTCTCATGCCACCCATCATGTAATAGACATTTGAGTATTCATAGACTACCTGCATTGGTAGTCTGTTGGTCTTGATCAAGTAGCCTACACCAACATTTCATAAGCTACTGTAGTCACTATTCATTGATTCACTGGTACACCAAAATAACAATCCATTTGAAAATAAATATCACTGTTCTCAGGTCGAATATTGATATGCGATTAAAATGTGATTAATTTAGATTAATTAATTACAAAGCCTCTGATTAATTCGATTAACATTTTTAACCAAGCCCTATTTTTCATCTGGGAGCATTTTGACTGAAAAGAAACATGACCCCAAACAAATAATGTACTGCATGTATTCAATACATGCAGTACATTATTTGTTTGGCTTAATTGTATTTCTATTACAATTACAATTTGAGTGGTGCTTTTTTGTACTTTTTTTTTCCCGGGACGGTATACATTTACTTCGGGGCGGTTCAAATTGTATTTTGGGACGGTTCCGGGACGGTGGTGAAAAAAGTTAGTCTGGAGCCCTGACACACACACACACACACACACACACACACACACACACACACACACACACACACACACACACACACACACACACACACACACACACACACACACACACACACAGATATATACAGATATATACATGTCATATAATAGCACAATTCTGGAGATATAATGCAGCAGCAGCTGGTAATTTATTGATTTGCATCAATTCTTGTTTTTGTTATTATATCAAAGTCCATGACTTACCAGCAGCTTTTATATGTGTGGTGGTGGTGGTGGTCCACAGAATTTAAAAAAATAGCAAATGTACAAGCTCCCAACGTGTGAAGATATGAATATGATGCAGTGTGAGCTTGTAGATAGGCTATTTTAACTATTTTATGTATTTTTGATTATTATATATTTTGTAAAGGAATGGTTTTGGTCATACAAGGTTTTCACCTGACAGCAATATATCTGACTATCAGTAGATATTGAGAAACGATGATGTCACCGTTTATTAGCGCATATCATTTTTACTATAATTAGGTGAGAAATGCAGCTTGTGCCTGCATGGAAACTACACAGATATCTATCCATCATTGTTCATGTTTATATATCACTAATCACTGTTAACAACTTTAAAACTTAAATATATCAGCCTAATCCGGTGCAGAGTAGACTGGTGATTCCAAGTGTTCCGTCCACATGCAGCGCGTTGTGAGCTTGCAGATCGTCATGCTGACAATGTGCGCGAGTGAACTTGTATTAGCCTACATTATAACGTGACATTTATTATACAGCACTTTGATTTGATTGACACCCGAACATAATTGACATGTCAATCTGGAGGTCCCCGAGGAGTTCGGCGCGGGGCGGAGGGGGTCCGCGACTCCGCGGTAGTATGCGTGGGACTGGGAGTCCACTGTCCGCGAGTAGTCACTGTCTGAGACTCAGATGGGTTACTGTCTGTTACCCATTAAATCAGTGATTTTGTTTTGCCCCCTCAATGTCGCAACTGTTCTATTAGTTGGCTCTGGGACATCATGGCTAATGGCTGGGAAGCTTAGGCGCGTCACTGCGTGGCAGGCGAAATAGCCAATGCAAACTATCTAATCGTAATATTTAGGCACAAACCAAATATTATCGAAGAACAATGTTGATGTAACTAAGAGATTCGCTGCGTGAGCTATATTTTATATACAGAGATTTAGAAGGAATAAGCAAAATCGTGAGCCGACATTTCCTCCTTCCTTCTCCTCATCTCCTGCGGACTAGAGGGAGAAGAGATCACACTGTGGAGTGGGCGTGGCTTCCAGGCGTGCGTGTGTGTGTGTGTGTGTGTGTGTGTGTGTGTGTGCAATCATTTCCAGTGTTGCCAAATGTCGTGACAGAAATAAGCGAAGCAGCATCCAAAAACCAAACCAGGCAAGCGACTGTGAATGAATCCACGTTAGGCTGGAAATATGTGAATTAATCCACGTTAGGCTGGAAATATGCAGGCTTGGCAACCAGTGTTGCCAACTGGTGACAGAGCAGGCTCAGCAGGTGTCGATCTCCAGTGTGTATCTACCAGTCGGATATTTGACAAGCTAATATTGACCCGCCGCTTCTTTGAAGCAGCTGGTAAAAACAAGCATTGTGCATTGATTGCTTTGACAGCCTTATCACGGAGGTATCTCACTTCCAGATGTGGTTGTGTAATGGCGCTGATCAACCCATGGGCTTATGTAAAACAATTACATCGTTGACCCACCAACTTTACACAATTTGTCAAATAAACACCCAGGATTTACCATACTCCCACAGAAAGCAGTACCTCAAATATACGTAGATGCCAGGGGGGCAGTCAGCCAGATATTTCGTGAAGCCTCATTTGAAATCGGTAGTTCATATAATGGCCTGTTGTGGCGCTGGACCGGACCCAAAAAGCCCCATAGCTCCATAGAGGCCCATGTATTTTGGCCCAACTTCACCTAGACTGTATTACCTTAATAAACATGGTCATGAATACTTTCTTCTTCCAGTCACTAGTTTAAAGTCTCATTTCTAATGTCATAATATTCTTTTTGGAAAATTATGGTCCCATTAATTAAAAAAATGACCATAAAGAAAAAAACCCATCGCGTATGTTCTGAGGGGCGTGGCTACCATTACAGTCTATGATCGGGATTCCCCTCCCACTCGAGTCAAAATAAAAACCAACGGAGAAGAAGGGGGGAAGTCCCGCCTCGTTGTCTGGGCAGCCAATGACCAGCTGGTATACAAAACGGAGCCAGCCAATGGCCAGCTGGTACCAAAGATGGCGACTTACATCAGGAATTAGCATATTATTACAGGCTTCATTTTACGTTCATGTTAGACCCGGGGAACGCTTTGTCCATATTTTTTACAGTCTATGGTAGATGCCCAAAACTGTCCCCCGCACAGATAATGATAATGGAATTAAAACACAACTTTGCTTCATGAAAGCATGGGGAAGATGTTTTTTGTGCATTTCGCTCACCTTCATAGCAGTACGCCCCCATGTAGCCGGTATCGGTGCAGTCGCACAGGACCTCTCCCCTGTGGATGGAACACAAGCCTCCGTTGCTGCAGGGAGAGTGCGTGGCACATAGATAATCCAGATCGTTATGAAGACCTTGACCATCCAGCAGGACCGGATCAGCCTCTCCCACCTTCAGGCTGGCAATAAAGCCCTGGAACGGTGGCTCATACTTGACCGTGCTGGACGTCAGGGCGGACAGACGCACGTCAGGCGAGATCCCACCTACGTAGAGGTCACTGGCCACCACCATTTCACTCCGCTTGGATTTGACCTCAGCCACTTTGTCCTCATTATCCACCACCAGCCGGGTCTGTCTGTGGTTACGCACCAGGAGGATGCGGTGCCAGCGGCGGTCGTTCACACGTGTCTCTGTGTGCAGCGAGGCCGGTTCGGCACAGTGGATTGTGAAGCGCAGCTGCATCCTGCCGTCTGCGATCAAAAGCTCCAGGAAGTCACAGTTCCCACCATCATCCAAGTAGAGAACTAGGGCTTTGCTGATATTGGTTTTCAGGATGAAGCTGAGCTGACCGGAGGCCTTGGCGTCCCACTGGCCGTAGCGTGCCCACTGACCAGGAACCCCCTCGTATTCCAACGCCATGCCCATTACAGTCAGTACCAGCCCAACTAAGAACAATGACAACGAACCCTGGCTTTGACACCTCCTCATGATTCTACGCTACTGGCTGATGCCCTTTGAAGTCAACGTGTTATGAATCCGCCAGAGATGACAGCTGGTGTAACCTGTGTAATTTTTTTTTTCTTTATTATTATTATTATTTGTTTTTTTTTGTTGTATTTACCACAAAACTGTGAAGGAAGAATTGGAATATGTCTCTCCAAGACTAAATTTATTCAGCTCTCTACCCTGATTCTATTGGTAGTCTCTCCATCTGGCAACATGTGAAAGAGTGAATAAATTAAAAGACGCATTGCAGAGACGACTATTGAGAATGTACCTGCGACATGGCAGAGTCTTATGATCTAGATCTAGAGTGCAGGGGATCTCAAGCTGGAATGGGAATGTTTCTGGATCTTTTGCTGTTCTAGTTGGGATGTGGCTGAGAAGTAGAGCAAACAATGGAACGGATCATCAATACTCTGTTTCTTCGTCTTCTCCATCCACCAAGTACGCTGGCCTCCATCCAGCAGTGTTCCCGTCAGTCCCCCAGTGGTTCACTAGGCATACAGCCAAGCAGAAACAGGTGCAGACTCCAACAATTCTCAGCGTCACACCACCCTATAAGACACCAGAATAGAAAAATGTGGAATGAGCGGCTAGGGTAGTTAATTGACAGTTTAGCATACCACAAATCCTTTGTTAATGTTTAAATAATCTTTACTCATTGTAAAACGAATTGGAAGTAAAAAAATAAAAAGAAACTACATACCACATAAATCACATAAATGGCACTTTGAGAAATACAGAAATAATAAATGAGGCAACTGGCGGTTTAACACTGCCAACGTTTTGTACAAATTACTTCCCAAAGATGCCCTGTACAGAGTAGACTACATTCAAAGGCTGGCACGACTTGTTGTTTTGCTGCAGAGCAAGAACAGCACTTAGGATAATAAAGACATGTAATGGCCTCTTCTCAGTTACAAAACTCAATAATATATCGGTAAAAAACAAAACAAAAAAACAAAAACATGTTTATTACCGTACTTTACTCTATGCAAACAAGCCCGAAATAGCTCTTTAGTTTATATTCTTTCTAAAAACATTGACCTTAATCAGAGGTCATCTTTCAAATGAAACTGAGGCCCAGGATGCGGTCATAATTTGTCCCATATCCAAGGGCATATGTTTAAGTAGGGGAAGCATGCTAACACTACAGCTGTCCTAGGGCACTTCATCCAGCCTCAGTGCAATTTGACCCCAATTGGTCAGATGGAGCAGCCTCATGGGTCACAGTGGGCCATCGCCACGGGTCAGAAAATTGGCTGTTGGATGTCAGAAGTCTGCCATATTTGACTGATTATTTTAAGGGTGAGGGAAATGACGGTGGAGAATTGACATGCAACACAGGTCTTGAGTCAGATTCATGTCCAGAACGTTGCCATAACGGTAGAAGCATTAATTAGCCAAGTCATCTAGGGGTGTTCCCACAGTGAATGTTTTTTTAACAAGAACAATTGTTGCCAACTTGCAATAAATCGTCAAACGATGCACTTCAATGTAGTCTGTAGTTTGTCAGAAAGCATTGTTATTATTATTATGCAAATCAACTCATACGGAATGCCACAAATGCTTTAACACAACAATGTGCAGTCTATTACATTAAGTAATATTTTCTTAAAGAAAAAGCAGTTATCGTTAATTTCAATAACATTTCAGAGAGAGGGAGATTATCTTGTGAGATAAAGAACCAGAACAAAGCTCTATGGAGCGCTGTGTGTAAGCAGAGGAGAAATCGATGATGCTTATTATTCATGAATTGAAGCAATCCATGCAATAGAGATACAAACAACTAGGCCACTGACAGTGATGATGCACTGTAGCCAAAGAAAGCAAACTGTATCATGAAGGCATGGTTTAATAAGCTCTGGTCACTGTCAATAGTTGGAGAAGAGGTGTGAGCCGTCCAATGGGATTCGCATAAAGACAAAATCTAAAAACTATAATTCAGTGTTTCTCAAACGTTTTCATGTCAAGAACACCCACATTATTCATCCATTTTACAGCGGACCCCCATCTGAAAATATTGTGTGCCAGGCAGGGACTGAGGGACCCCCATACAAGATTTGTGTTGTTTAAAAAATATTCCAACTTTTTCCACATTTCTTCCAAGATATCTTGAAAGAAACAAGCTAACAATAACTGGGTGTCCATAAACCCTTTCGAAAATATTAAGCAAATTTTCAGAAGGTCGGATGAACTAAACGTGAATTACCGGAAATACCAGGCTTTCCACCCACTAATAAAATACAATCATTGGGAGATAGTTCATGAAATAAGCAGTAGGTGGGGATATTTTGCGAGTCAAGTGAAATGCGTATTATTGGAATGTTTTCAGGCTATACAGAATAGATCTATTGTACACAGCCATTGGGTTGCACGTCCTCTAGCTGTGCAGAGGCGGTCTTTCATATAGGCTGTCTGGTAAACGACATTAAGGCCCCCTTTACACAAGAACGGTGATCATAGAAAACGGCGAAATAAAGTATTGTTTGCTGGGGTCCCTTTAGACGAGAACAGCGTTTTCGGGGGGTGAAAACACCTTCCAGAGTGGAAATCTTTGAAAACGCCGTTTCCTCCCATCTCCATGTAAACAGGCAAAACTTGTGACATCATGGCTCACAACGCTTATATTTATTACATTGATGTAGAGCCGTAGGCGATTTTTGGAGTTCCTAGAATGAGCAAGTGCTCCCTCGCCCCGCAAATACAAATGTACCGACTAACTAGCGATGGCGATTGTAAATAAGGCAGTGTTCTTTTGGCAGATATTAGCTGGCATATATAAGACTTCCGGTGGATGATCTCTTCAAAATGCGATTACCCTTAGTAAGAGTAAACTGAATCCATTGAAAAACTATTCATTTGCACATTAAAACTATAAATTAACCATTTAAACGAGACTCTACAACACACATTATGTTTCTGTGTAAAACATAAATAAATAATTACATAATAAAAATATCTAAATTGATGAATGCTATTCACTGGAGTGCATGGCCCTTTAAAATTAAGACTGTAAACGATGAAACAAACAGCCTCGTGACAGGAAGTAGAACGGAAGTGGTTCTTGTCTATCTGGCAGTCCGTCACGCCACCTAGCAACCTGGCATGCACACTAGAACATGTTCTTATCGGTTCGTCTCCATGTAAAGGTTGAATACAAAAAACGCAACAGGACTTTGCCGTTTTTTCTGGAGCCCATTTCCGTCTAAAAGTGGCCTAAGTTGCAGACATGCTTGAATTGGGTCAGACTTTATTCACCGGTGAACAGTGTTGGGCAGTAACGAGTTACTAGTTACATATTACTGTAATATTATTACTTTTTTCAGTAACGAGTAATATATCGAATTACTCTGCAGAAATAGTAATATAGTAACTATTTACTTCGCCTAAACACGCTTCGTTACTTATTACTTTCACTTACAAATGAGCGTCATTTGTTTTGGATCATTCGTTCAGTTATGCACTCATAGTAGATGGTTGTTACATGGCATGCAAAAATCGAACAGATCTAAAAGCTATCAACGCGTAAAAACAGACGTGCGTTGTAGCTTGTAGATCTGTTTTTGTTGGCCTGCACAGCCTGCGCACAGTTATGACGTAGCGTATGCGTCTGGGGTCTCGCTTCACTTCCAAAAAACAACAGAGACAGACAGAGACCATGACAGAGAAATGTATCGGTATTATTTTGCATTCTTGTCCGTCAAAGATGTATATTATTATATACATCAAAGATGTATATTAATGTCCGTTGTAAACTTTGCTTGTGCAAAAAAACACTTTATCTAAATGTGTTGAAGCATCTTTTTAAAGACGCACAAGAAACACAGAGCCCCCCCCCCCCCCCCCCCGTGCAGGCAAAACAGACTGGATTTGATCCGCCAGCCGCCAGGACATACATGGAGATTATCTGAAGAATTGGCTCGTCGCTGGGTGTATTGTTGTAGACGAGGTCGGTTAACCCGTCTCTCATGAACAGTTGACACTGCCTCATTTAATCAGATCCATCATGTTCCGGAGCGGTTGCTCAAAGACCCGCCCGGAGTCAGCACTGTTTAATGCAATGTATTTGTGTGTGTTACTGTTTAATATACGTTTTGTTTGTTGAATTACTCATGACAAAGTTGTGAAAATCAACAGTATGTATATCCATAAAATAAGCAAGCATCACGCTAGCAGACAATACACTAGTTCTGTCTTTCAATAATTTTATTATTATTATTGTTATTATAATATTTTCACAATATGATACACAGATACGCCTTCTACTTTCTGCTTGCTTATGTTATGGATATAGGCCTAGGCTATACTGTTGACATTTATAACTTTGTCAACAAAAATACTTAAACATGCAATGATGCACAAATAAATTGCATTAAACAGTGCTGCCGGTGGGTCTTTGCACAACCGCTCTGGCATTGGAAAAATAAACTTTGAGGTCCAATGTTAGGCTGCCTCCAATCTGAGAACCAATCGGCAAATAAAGGAATAGCAGCGCCCTCTTTTTCCTTTGAATTGGACGTGAGTTTTTGCTTTATTTTATTGTTTGTTATTTATGTATTATATAGGCCTACTGTCCGTTTTGAGATGCTGCAGCCATGTGTGTGCAGTTCAGATTGTTGATGTTGAATCCCATGTGGCATATGCAGCATAAAAGGCTGATGAGAGACTGATGACTATTTTTGTTTTATATCCTGCAATTATTCAGTTTGGCTGATTGGAGACTTCTTATTCCAATGAATTGGATTCATGATATTATTAAATTATTAAAGTGTACTTTTGTAGATCGGCTATTTTGAAATAGCTGAGAGTTGTATATGGTTATTGGGGACCCCCTAGAACCCTCTCAAGGACCCCCGTGGGTGGGATATTTTATATCGCATATTATTGCAAATAAAATTCAATATAAAATGTATACAAAATTATAATAGAGGCTGGTATAGCGACATGGGTGGATAATTGCACTTGTTGAAAGTGTACACAGAGGGTAGCAACATAATCCACCCACATACTATAGAAGCATAGAGATCTGGCAGTGAGGAACAGTCGCACGACCCTTTCCACAAGTGTCACTTGACAAAATGTATTGTCAACTAAAAAAAAAATGTTTCTAGCAACGAACAAAAGCAATAGTCTTGCTGCTAGAAAAACATAGTCGAGTACAGAATGGCACAAACAAAGGATGTGCCTACATACTGTCACTGAACAAGAGTGAAAGGTTAGGAAGTTGCCAAAACCCTTGGGGCTTGTCTTTCCACATGCCTCCTCTGCCTGTGGCAGGACATTTGTTTGTTTCTCATTCATGTTTTGATGGACACATTGGCTGAGAGACATTGTGCAAGGCAATGTAGCAATTCTCTCATGCGATGCTGCTTTATCAGCACTCCAGCCTCAGCAACCTAGGTAGCTGTGGTTGTGGTACGCAATACCTTTTCCTTGTTTTTAGCTAGTATTTCAGATTTGTTGGCAGAGCAGAGACAAAATAGAAAAACCTTGTCTTGTATTGAATTACTGTACATGCATTATGGGCATGGCTGATTCCAGGAATTTCAATTGTCACATTCCTGTGGTGATAAAAAACAATTGTGTCACTCTTTGAGACCTCTGAGATCCTAGTGATCCTACATATCTGCCTGAAGCTCGGTTCAATGTTTTACATGTCAAAAATAGCAGACTTACAAGCCCACAACGCGTTGAATAAGCACTTGAGACTATCGTGAGATGGAGCATAAATTAGGCTTTACACATTTCACCAGAACGGTCAGAGCCCATGGTCAGTGTACTGTAAGTGAGGAACAGGGATCTGTTTGTGTCTTGAATACTGTAACAGCAGGGATGAACACACAGGCACACAGGAACCCGTGGTTCCCATCGACAATGAATGGAGAATTTACGCCATAGACCTATGTGGACAAGCAAATCGGCAATTTTTGTCCTACACAATTGACAATGAATGGATGATGTACGCTGATAAGAGCGCCCCTCACTTCACATGGGTGTCATTTCTAATACACTCTAATACACATTTACCCAGATTTACTGGTCTGGATACAAAGGGAAAGTTACAAACAGATAAGATTGTACTGAATTGCCCCACTACAAGCGGCATGGATGCTGATGTTGGACAGTCTGTCCAATAATTGTGCACCTACAGTACATTATGAGCACATTTATACTCCCCAGAGGATGAACTTCTATTGATAACCGTTTTAATCAACCCCCTGACCTAGATGCTAGGCTAGAATCAGTTCAAAAAGGTCATATTTGTATATAAAGAAAAATACCTAATACAGCTTTCAGTATAATTTTGGTGCCCTCGTGGCCTTTTCCTCTAGCACCCCCATCCAGGAATATACAATAGGTACCCCTGCACAATTAACTTCTTTTGGTATTACAGTACAGTATGTAGAACCTCGTGTGATTGGTGAATTACGTGAGGTTTTGCAGCTCATTCACATCTGAAACTTGCTTACAATAAATGCACTAGTGCTCCCAATCTCTTGAGCAGGCCTCCAATTGTGTTGGTCTTTATCTCAACGAGACAAAAAAATGTAAATAAATATATGCAAATACAACAATAACCACGTTATCAAAACACTTAACAACACTCCTCTGAAACAGGTTGATGACAAGTATTTGGGTTCATATATATCTTCTTCCCAAAAGGACCTTCAAACTATAGGAAGGGTATGGCCTGTTCAGCCTGCAATGACATGCATAAGATCAGCTTAGTAAGAGGTTCAAAGTAAAAATATTTAGGACGAGCCGATTCTACTCTATGTCCGAGACATGGACACTTTCAAAGAAATTAGAGAAACGGCTGGATGGCACTTACACCTGCGTTCTAATGAGAGCGCAAAATCTCTCTTGGAAGAGCCACCCATTGACTCTAATATACGGCAACCTTCCCCGTGTTTCTTCACTAGTCCGATCCAGAAGAACACAGTTTGCTGGCCACTGCTCATCATGAGGTTATATCTTCCCTTCTTCTCTGGAATCCTGCCTCAAAGCAGACCAGAGGAATAAAACTGTCGTTCCCTGATGTCATCGCTAGGGACACATGCATCAGTAAGCAGGAACTGGGGATGGCAATGAATGCCCGGGAAGTCTGGCGTGGCATTGTGAAATCCATGATCTCAATTCTCAACCACGGTCGAAAAATGATGAGTGCTCCCAAACTGTGGGACAGGACCCACTGGTAGGCTGTGAATGTATTGCAAATTCTAGGCTATGGAGTGAACTGAAATTTCAGTAACAATTTGATGCTATAAGATATTTATATGGAGGTCCTGCTCCAGTTCCATGAAAGAAATTGGAAATGGACTAAATGCAGGTTGAAGTTTGAGCAGAAAATGCATTAACTCCACCACTGCATCCATTGTACAGACTCGAGGAAAACGCATCACAAAGGCCAAATTATGGTTGAAGAGATTATCATTAACAGAGAGTTTGCCTGAATTATAATTATAACTAATGTAAAAAATAAAAAATAAACTTGTCCTGTAGGATTTGTGTGCTTTTATCAGATATTGGTTCTATAGAGTCCAAACTTTCAGAAGTTGATACATTCCAAATGTTCAGACCCCACCCATTTTCTGGGGGGGGTCATCTACTTTGAGACCTCCAGGAATTGTTTAATTTCAAACATGCTGGTAAAGAATATAAACTCTCTGACACGTCCTTCGTGTGAAAAGGTTCGAGGTATTTTGGTTTTGGGGTATTTTGGGGTTGAAAATGTTGCATCAGTGATTTGCAGAGGGTCAGGAGAACTCCAAAAACGGAGCCTTTCATCAGTGCATGAGCCCTATAGGCCACCCTGCAGAATCCTTTTAACTTTGGCTGGACGGGATTCTGAGGCAACGGTGCCATCAGCCTCCTCATTATCAGCAGCATCAGTAGCCTCATCATCCTTAGCATTCCAGCGCGTCCCGTGTCATCGTCACATCGCAGTCTTTATTCATCGTCCTCTTGATCTTCTCCTTGACACACAACCCGTATCACTGCATCAGTTCTTATGCTGACGCTGATACAGCCTGTAGACATTCCACATGATAAAGAGAAGGAGAGATCTCCAGCGTGAGTGGCGGTCGATGTGAAGAAGGAATTTCGGCACCTGTCCTGCACTGTGAGAGTGCAAAGAGAGCGAAAGGAATGCTGCATTCTCGATGAAATATCAAGCCAGCCTGATTACAGTTTTCTTTTCCAAAGGGTGAGCATGCAGTCTAGTCCCTTTTGTATTTTTTCTGTACACAGTAGAAAAGCTGTGAATGAAGCAGTAAAAGAAAAGCTCTGGGAGGTTTCCATCCTTAGGCAAACAGGAGCAGAAGTTGTTCCGCTGATAAGCGTCTTAGCCACTACAGGTCGGTGATATGATGACCTTACATCATCAGCAGTTTAAAATGTGACCATGATCTTCCTTCAAAGAGAGAGTGTACACCTCATACTAGCTTAGTAGCCTACAATCCACGTTTAGAATTTCAATTCAGAATATTCACTTGCCGGAAAAGTACAAAGAGGAAATAAGTTATCAAATGAGAAAAGATAAAAAAACAAAATAAACCCAAACAATGTCTTTCACGGTAGTGAATTCAGTGCAGTTTTGCCTTTGTGAAATGCTTGGAGTGCACGTTCATGCACACAATCTCCTCTGCAACTGGCCACCTGGCTGTGCATTTTGTTCCAGGAAGTGACAGGTGTGAGCAGACAGTGCTGCAGCCTTGGCTGCTGCCTATGCCTTGGATGTTGTGCTCATGTGCACATTCTGTGCAAGTCACATTATCACACCCCATTTGCTCTGTCTTGTCAAGGCATTGTTTGAATAAAAAGAATGAGCTGATTGCAGCCAGATTGAAAAAAAAAGAAGGAGAAATGAATAAATTATACAGCCACCAGATAGTGTTAAATCCCTGCTGTGGTAAATTCTGCGTGCATGTATGTAAACTAGGTGAAGAATGCCAATGATGCTCATGAATGACAATGAGAGTAGTAAGGGGGGATGAGAGGGAGGGGTACCCACACCCTGTGTCTGTTTATATGTCCCTTTGTATGGATGTTGATTTATTTTAAAGAAATAATCGTCTGGTACAGTATGTCCCTCTTGAATTCTTATAAAACACAAACAGGTAGATTACAGTCCTGTATAGCCAGATGATCAGATATCTATGATACCTGGCTACATAACATTACACCTGTTTTATAATTTGTGCACCAGTGCCACACACAACTGTCATTATTATATCATGAGCTTGCAGCAAGTGTGTGTGTGTGTGTGTGTGTGTGTGTGTGTGTGTGTGTGTGTGTGTGTGTGTGTGTGTGTGTGTGTGTGTGTGTGTGTGTGTGTGTGTGTGTGTGTGTAATGAGCATGTTAATGGTATGATTACAACGTGACATAGCTGTTTACGAAATGCTGTACCCCCTCCAACTGTATACTTTCCCCGTTTTTAACAGTTTTTATTGAATTTTGACACTTGCAAACGTATGTTTTCTCATGCCAATAAAGCTCATTTGAATTGAACTGATTGCATAACTTATGTTTCAATGAAGTACAGTACAGTACAGTATGCTGTTTTTTTTATCCTTACATATCGCCACTAGTGTCATGCTAATGCAGCACTTTGAAAGTCCTACAGAGGAATGTTTGGTCACACCTGCACATTGCTGCACAATAAATGAAGACAAAAAAGGAATTGGCCAATCGTTTGAGCCAAGCACAGCAGAACTGATTAACTTGTGCTATGTGCTTGTAAACCATAAAAATAATTTTGTGGCTGACATCTGCACAAGTCAGTGGTTCTTACAGTTCACAAACAAACCCCAAGTCATTTATTTAATTTAACTTTATTTTATTTTGGGGGGCCTTTCAGCTAAGTGGAAAGTGAGGTGGAAAGAGGAAGGAAATGCTAGACAGGCCTGTAAGCAACAACAGAACCGGGGATGTTGCCGTTTTGGGGGTGGACTCGCTAACAGGTTGAGCCACTGTGGCACCTCGCAACGGAAATAATTCACTCAATATTACAAAATGGAGGAGGCTGGCGAGGAGGAGACAAGCAAAGAAATTTGAATTTACTAAAAATGTAATAGCTTCTGGCATCACAAGTATGGTTTTCCTTTAAAGAATCTCTTCTCAACCTATGCATCAAGGCAAGGCAAGTTTATTTGTATAGCACATTTCAACAACAAGGCAATTAAGAGTTCTTTACACGAAACATTAAGTGCATTATGACGAGGCGGGCCACCATATCCGTTTAATCTATCGGTCTGAGCGATCAGAACGGGCCTCTCAATAGATCAAGCAGACCATCCTATAATAAAAATCACACCTGTGTGAAGTAAGTGGTGCAACTCCTTGTGGGGGTCCCCGGAACTTCCAGACCCGCAGGAGCTCGCCCAGAGGGGCGGGCCGGTTCCGGCGAGCCGCCCTGTGTCCGAAACGGTTGAGAAATGACATGTCTTCTACATCCTGACAGTTTTCTGAAAAAGCTATGTTTCTATGTCAGTCGTTCTTTGATTTTTCAAAAATAGCAGACCTACAAGCTCATAGCGCGCCACTCGGAGCTTGTAGATCTGCTATTTCTCAATAGCTAAAGCATAACATAATGAATGCTAACACCAAAAGGGGTTCCTGCCCAAAAATTGCACCACCTCTTATCATCATACATCAGCCAATCAAATCATCACATTCCATGCTTCAAACAGTGTTTGTGAAACACTAACACGTGCTACAAACACATCTATTCTACACACAAAGCTGTGCATAGGAAGGGCTAGCGCCCCTCAAAAATTCCCCCAGCTGGCAGGGCACAGTCACGTAACTATGACATAACCATAAACCAGTAAGACACCCTGAACAGTCAGCTCCATATATGGAGATATAAGGGTGGCAGCGGGGGCAGTGTCTGGCCATATATGGAGACGGCCATATATGGAGACGGCCATATATGGAGACGGCCATATACAGTATGGAGCGTCGACCATATGGTGGCGTGACGTGTTACGAGGCGTAACAGACTGACGGCCATATATGGTGGTGTGACTGACGGTTTTTCAAGTTTTCATAGTAATCTGGGACCTACGGTCACAAAAAACCATGGCAACTGCAAATGTGGAGTGTGTTGGTTAACCTCAATGTGTCATCATGACCTCAGTCAGGCAAATCAGTCAGCTCCATATATGGGCACAAAACGGGGCATGCCCATAGATGGAAACATACTGATGACTTCAGCGATCTCCATGGGCAAAAAAGGGACAAGAGCTGACAGATACAGTACAGAGGTGGATCCAGTTGTCCAGTGCCACAGATCTGACCGCTATACACATTATGGTCAATGTGCATATATGGGAGCGACCAACTTCAAACTGGGCGCAGCAGCAAGGACTGGAGGGAGTGAAATGCCCACCGCCAAGTAGTTTGTATGTCCAGAACCACCGATCCAACCAATATGCCTATTACTATATGGGTTTATTACATGGCTTTGTTGAATGCTTGATTCTGATTGGTCAATCGCTGAATTCAGCGCTGTGTTATTTCTTGATAACAGACTGCTCCGCTCTATAACAGACCGCTGCCTAATCAAACCCTCTGAGCACCTGCTGGGCCCCGCTGATTTACTGCTGTTTCCAACATGACAGCCATGTCATGTTGGCTTCGCCTCGGTGGTTAAACTCCCTGTCTGTGAATTATCTCCCGACAATGACCTCCTAGCCAGATATTATCCCTTACATAATACAGTATCTCTAATATCTCTGCTGTCGGGAGGAAACTCCAAAATGTCCATGAGAGGGGAAGAGGTGGTGGAGTTAGTTGCTTTAGCAGACAGTTTGAGGAGTTAAGAGGTTTTGTCCGAAGGTTCAATAGTTTTCTAAACAACACACAGAGGTAAGGCCTAAAAAAAAATAACTTTGGTTTCCGATTGGCTGTCATTTTTGGGCTGAGTAGGTAGGGAATTTATTTTATTTTTTATTTTTTTATTTATTTTCGTGGGAAAGATGGGTAGCAAGGAATTTATTTTATTTTATTTTATTTATTTATTTTTTCGTGGGAAGGATGGGTAGCAAGGATTTTTTGTAACTTTTTTTTTCCTACGGCAATGATGGATAGGCTTCTAAAATAACTTTAAATACCATCTTTTAAATAATGAATGGTTCAAGTACACATAACACTGTACATGCCTACAGCTAAACATTTGAAAACTTTGAATAGAATGTCCACACACTGGTTGAATACTTAATACGCATGTTTCATGATAAATTATTTTTATGTGATGTATTCCCATGCTTTTTGTTCTTGCTTAATGTAAATCGCTCTGGATTAAGAGCGTCTGATAAATGCCTAAATTGTAAATTGTACTGTCTTACAGTAACTAGAAGGCTCTGACAGTAATGAAATGCACAGTCACGTCAAACTGCTGCCGCGTGCTGCGCCTCCTCCTGCCTGCAACTCAGTTCATTTGAACTGTGGAATCATGGCAGGTCTAAGACTACATTTGCAATCCCCCTATTTTATTTAGTTGCGCCTGTGTTTTGGGGTGGCATGAATCTTTCATGCTTGTAAACATTGTGAAATCACGCATACTTCATTTATTGGCCATCCAGTTTTAGGTAACGGTGGCTACATTGGTGTCTGCAACAACCCACCTAACGTAAAACAACCTCTGCTTTCCAGCTCATGTTTTGACATAAAAAGTTAGAACGTGTTGCTGGCATCAACATAGCTAGCTATAGTGCTAGTTATTAAAAGACAAAAACATAGCTAACGTTAGCCCCATATGTGCCCTCTCCTCTCCCTACGCTCATTCTGTAGCTCCGAGCTACCGTTAGCTAACGTTCTGACGGAGCAGAAGCATGAGTTTCCTGGGTTTCCTCCTCCTCCTCCTCGCATCTCAGGGCTGGATACCGAAAGTCAAACATGCCCAGCACGCACCCAGCCTGGGCGCCTAGAGGCTCCAGGGTGGGGGGGGGAGAGTATGCCGGCTGAGATGATAGTCCATTTATCCGCTCGGTCGTGTCTCCCTTCTGCGGACTTAAACCGACACCGGCACGGTTTCACCTCCTTAATTATGTCTTCAAATGTTTTTGTACTCAATCGTATGATCTGTGGCGGTGCTTTGCACGGGCAGTGGACAGTCACAGACACCGTGCACAGGTCCATGCTGTATGTTGTCACTGTTGTGTTGTGTTGGGTTGTGCGTCTCCTCGCGATGACGCATTCCAAAACATTTGCGCACGTGATATTTTAGACGAAAGAAAACTTTATTTTGACTTTGCGCGTCCCAATGGTCTCATCAAAGATACATTTTAATTTTAATAAAGACCTTTTGGGTCTTACTCGGTCGCATTCTGAGCTTATTTTATATTTATTTTTTTCACCAAATGCCAATAAAATAATATGAGTCGCGCATATTTAATAGAGTACTGATTTATGGGGGAGAAAAAAAACCTGGCGCAGCACAAACAGGACGAACCGAGGCGAATATTTAAATTCAAGTCTGAACGCACATTAAGACTCTAGTCTCGCGTAGCCAACTATTTCACAATCTCCGAATGCTATAGAGTCTGGAACTACACGTCCCAAAGTCTGAGTAAGGAAGCTGCTATTTCCGTTCACGAATATAACTTTACATTTTATTATTTTATTTCCATTTCTGCTTATTCATTTATTCATGATAGAGCTTCCATTGCTCCAGACTGTATGACGGAAGCATTTGAAAATTGCGAGAGGCAACACGAGACATAGTAGCAGGATCGGTGGTGCGACATACCTGTAGGGCTGTGTATCGGCCCAAACATCAAGTAGTTTAACGGTTGTACTACAAGAAAAGAATTATAGAATTAAAACCTTAGTAAGGTAGTGTATGAACAGAAAGATATTTAGCTTTGATTTAAAAGAACTAAGAGTAGTGTAGTCCTCTGGGTGTTTGTGCTACAGTAGATATGTGCATGGTGCATACAAACTGCTTTTTCACAATTTAGTTTTTCTGACTCTGGGGACATAGAAGAGCTGACCTGACCCAAACGACCTGAGAGGTCTGGATGCTTTACAAGGTAACAGAAGTAAATACCCCAGCACCCAAAAGGAAATTCACAAGATGTTCTGAAAATGGTCACGGACAAGGATAGGAATTTTGATATGCAGTACCGTAGGCCATAGGGCTCTGTTATCAAGGCCAAAGTATGAATTTGGCTCATTCTAATCCTAGTTAAGAGACAATAGTTTAAGGGTTAAATACCTTGGCCTTAAAGGGAGCTGAAACAAATTAATCATATAAGTGACTGGGTACTGTAGCTGGGGGATTTACATATCAAAGAGAGGAATACTGTGGTTTTAATCTGTATTGCAGTCTTTAGAGTACAGTGTCCACTGGTAGCTGTTCGACTGCAGCTAATAAAATATATTGATATGAAAAAGATCCATGTGCACCAATATTCCCTTCTTATACTAACATACATAAGAGCATTGGACTTTCATCATACAAGGGAATCAAGCACAGTAAATGTACAGACTGTGTATAAGCTTGTAGATCTGTGATTTTGGGCGCATTAGCTAACACAAAAGGAACTGTAACTGCCTTTTCAGTGGGGATTTACATACAGTAGCAAGTCTGTAGAGATGATTAAGCATCACGTGCAGGGAATGGATAATGGACTGGAAAATAAAAATAAACTCTTGTGCCCATTTTTATACTGGAACTTCCCTCTTATTATGTCTTCTGGAGTAGTGATTCTAAACCTTGTTAATTTCAAGGATCTCCAGTTTGTGGGTGATGCATTAGACCAGTGGTTCCCAAATGGTGTGCCTTGTAAGTTTGTGACAAACACGCATTATTGCAATACATCTATCTATACATAATGTTGTGCATTGTAATTCACTATCAATATATAGGACCGACTCGTTGCTCTACAGCCATATATATATATGTATAAGGCATAAATAGGCATGTATGATGTGTGATAAAAGTGTTAATGTCTTTACACACCGTTAGCCGCTAAACTCTCCCGGTGTGGGTGTGTAAAGTCAATTTTGTATGGATAGGAATACAGGCGACAGGCGTGCCTTGAGACTTGCCCTTTGATGTGCCGGGAGCAAAAAGATGGAAAATCACTGCATTAAACCATGGACTGAAGATTTGCATCTCCGCGAGGAGAAGGCTTGGAGGTGGAGGTTATGTTTTCACCTCTGTCCATGTGTGTGTTTGTATCTCAGACACTGCTGGACCGATCAGTGTCAAAACGTGCATGCACAGTTTGCACACTCCCAGTAGGCCATCTCAAATGGCCCTCATGCTGGCACTATAACAGGCCGCCTCACATGTTGGCCTAGAACTCTTAAACTGTACGTCGTACAATAAAAAAAAAATATCCCCTGGCTTCCTTGGAAGCCTTCTACAAAAACCTAGGTGTTTGTAAAGATGATTTTAAAATGGCAATGGTAACAACTGAGGAGGTACTTAAAAAACGGAGTGCCCTCCAACCCCACAAAGCCACTGGCCATGACAATATTCCCTCCAAATTTCTCAGAGACTCAGCCATTTCCATAGCTCCAGTCATCACCCACATAGTAAACGGTCTAGGGATGGGTATCGTTAGGATTTTTTCGAGTCCGGTACCGATTCTGGTTCTGCTTATCGATTCCGGTTCTTAACGGTTCCCTATTTCGGTTCCAAAATGGTATAAAATAACTTAAATAAGAGGTCAAATGTTTATTTAACAAAAAAGCTCAATGTCAATTTGAGTATATATATAATGTACAATGAATAGTGTAACATCCTCTCCTTTATTGAGCCATTTGTGGATAATATAGTGATTATTTTAAATATAATATATCTATTTTGTATTTACCCAGGGCAATAGTGTTGTAGGCTACTTCTCTTACTACTAACTACTGACAATGACAAATAAAAGCATGTCTGAGATCTGAGAGCAACACACACACACACACACACACACGCACACGCACACGCACACACACAAATTAGCATCGCTAATGGGGGGGGGGCATCTCCAGCCGCTAGGTGAGAACGGATTTGCCGACGTGCGAATGGTGGGATCATTGAAAACTAGAAAAAGTGCCCTACTGGGCACAGGTCTCCACCAGGATGAGCAGATGTGAAGAATTCCAGGCAAAGGTTTTTCCTTGGCCTCTAGGGAGTTGGCATAAAAGTTATCCACAGATCCGTGCAGTTAGAGGTAAAAACACTTTTCGGCCAGTTATAGCGCCACCTTGAGGCTGAGTTGAAATTGTTCATGTGGCATTTCGTCCTCTGCCTAGTGGGAATGTGGGTGCACAATTTCACGGAAATGACGCGATGTGTTCATGATTTGCAGCATTTTGTTTGAAACTGAGCACTCCTGTGAACTTTGGAAGCCAATCTTAACCAATCAGGATGGAGTGTGAGAAATCTGAAAGACGGGTTTCGTTGAATGGCTCTAGAGAGACTGTGTACCAATTTGCGTGATGTTTGGACAAAATCTGTAGGTGTACTGTGCAAAAACTTGTTTTGCACAAAGCGGCCTCCTGGTGGCGCTATAACAGGCTGTTCTGGAAATCTGAAAGACTGGTTTCGTTGAATGGCTCTAGAGAGACTGTGTACCAATTTGCGTGATGTTTGGACAAAATCTGTAGGTGTACTGTGCAAAAACTTGTTTTGCACAAAGCGGCCTCTTGGTGGCGCTATAACAGGCCGTTCTGGAAAGTTTGGGGCAGAGGTTCATCGTTGGCATCCAGGGAGTGTGTGTGCAAAATTTGGCATCGACCGGGTTAACGGTGGCCGAGATTAGCTACTAACGGACACACACACACACACACACACACGGACACACGGACGGACGGAGTGCAAAACATACTCTCCCCCTAGCCTTCGGCTGGTGGAGACAACAAAGGCGGCTTGCATGCTGTGGTTTGCTAACAGAAATGTGCATGCTGCCAGAGTAGGCTATCATTTGTTGTTTTTCTTGTTTTTTCGCCACCTCTCTTCGACAGTTCGACTGCAAGCTCTAAAGTTAATTAGAGTTTAATTTAATTAATTTAGAGTCTAAACTAATTGAGCCTCTGGACCCTACGCCGTGATCACACACACACACACACACATACACACACACAAAGGCACGCATCCGAGGTGGGTTGATGTTGATTCAATGCAGCGCACAATCGCACATGCATGATCATGCAGTGAGGCAACTCAGGCAGCAGGGCACAAGACTCCTGTCCCCTCTCTTAAAAGTTTCCTCCCATAAACTTCACTTAAATTACGTTTAAGAAACTTTAATAATTATGTTGCATCAATGCTTCTCTACACAGCGCGTCTCTCTGTCTCTACACTCCTCGACAACTCCATGCAGAGAAATAGCCCCGCCTCTGCAAGCCACAAGCCCACAACGCGTCGCTGATGCAACGCGGTGTAGGCTTGTAGATCAGCTCTGTTCCCTGCGCTTCTATTAAAAGGGTAGAAAATAAATAAATAGCGTGTGACCGCGTGTCTGTGGGAACCGATAGAGAGAACCGAAATTGAATTATTGTAATGGGTACCCGGTACCCAGGCACGTTCGGTTCGGTACATACTTGGTCCCGAGGTTCGGGACCCACCCCTAAGTAAACCTCTCCATCAAACAGGGACAGGTCCCCCAAGATTTTAAACTGGCCAAAGTAACCCACCTGTACAAAAAAGGTAAATTAGAACCCGGCAACAACCGCCCTATTTCTATTCTAAGCTCCATCTCGAAAGTGATGGAAAAAATAGTCTATGAACAGGTTGAAAAGTATCTTGCCACTAATAAATTGTTGTACGAGTTCCAATCTGGTTTCAGAACATCCCACTCCACTGACACATGCCTCCTCTATTTGAGCGACAACATCAAACACAAGGTGGATGCTGGAAAATACTGCGGCATGGTCATGCTGGACCTCCAAAAGGCTTTTGACACCGTGAACCACTCCATACTGGTTAACAAGCTTAAAGCTATTGGTTTTGATAGCACATCAGTGAGCTGGATGCAATCCTACCTGGAGGGGAGAGAACAGATGGTACGGAACACTGTCCCCCCCCCTCCCAGTGAGCTGTGGCGTCCCACAAGGAAGCATACTAGGGACTTTACTGTTCCTAATATATGTTAATGTCACATGACATCAGCTTGTGACTGCAACTTGTTCCTGTTCGCAGATGACTCAGCACTGCTGGTCTCAAACTGGGAACAAACTGCAGGTTGAAAAGACCCTCAGCTCTGAACTCGGTAGAATCTGCACCTGGCTCGCTGATAACAAACCATCCTTACACCTGGGAAAAACTGAATCCATTCTCTTCGGATCTAATAGTAATCTCAGCAAGGCAGATGGCTTCTTGGTTAGAGTGGGTGACAATATTATCACACGAAAAGATGAAATTACCTACCTAGGTTCCATCCTCGAGGCCAATCTTTCCGGTGATAAAATGGCCACCAACGTAATCAAAAAAGTCAATCAAAGAACAAGATTCCTTTACAGGATCTCCTCACTGGTCAACAAAAACAACTTGAAGACCTTAACAGGAGCCCTCGTACAAGGTTTCTTTGACTATGCATCCACCTCTTGGTACCACAGCACCTCAAAGGCCCTTAAACAAGGCTCCAGACCTCCCAAAACAAACTGGTCAGGCTCCTTCTTGGCCTCACCCCCCGAACCCACCTCACCCCTGCCCACTTTGACAGGCTGGGATGGCTTAGGGTCGACGACAGAGTACAGCATCTTGCAATGGGTCTGGTGCACAAGATTCGTTACACCACCAAGATACCCATGTACCTGTCTAAACACTTCCTTAATGTAAACGAAGTCCACACCCACAACACCAGAGGGAGTGCAACAAACCATGTACAACCCAGATTCGGCACAAACAAGGGACTAAATTATTTTCGCTCCTATGCCACCAAAATGTGGAACGCCCTACCAACAGTCATTAAAACATGTGAATCCCTTGACTCCTTCAAAACCGCTCTCAAAGGGCACCTACGGATGGCTGCAATTCGAAACTGGCCTCTGTAAAATCTGAATCCCCCCCACCGCCCCCCCCCCCCCTTTCCCCTCACTGTATATGTATCTTTTCCCTTTTTGCTTCCTATATGATGAATTCCTGTTCTGTTCTTTAACTACATAGAAGTGTCTATTTGTATGTCTCTAAATGTTTTGATGAATTGAACAATGTGGACCCTGTTGTAAACAAGTGTAATGCTTAATTGGGTCGTCCACTCACAGTTAACAGTCTTTGTATTGAGTTTGTGCTTGAAATGTACTGTAATTCTACAAACTGTTAATAAATATTTCAATCAATCAATCAATCAATGATGCAATTCGCCACATAAGCCGCATGCAGATTTCTGGTCATTGCACTGAAGTAATGGAATGACAACAATTACAAACAAGTGTAATACTTTATGGTGTCGTCCACAGTTAACAGTTTTGTATTGAGTTGTGCTTGAAATGTATACTGTAATTCTCCAATCTGTTAATAAATTCATCAATCAATCAAACAAACAAAAAACATTAATTTGCTTTCATATCAGACATAATTTAAACATGTAGAATAAAAAAAGGAATTTGGGCTTTACTGACTGTACAAAAAAATATTAGACCTTTCTTTATCTTTTATGCACCCTTTTTCTTTCTTTTCAAAACCTTTTTATTTAGGTTTTATAACAGAAGCCAAAGGGCAAGTATGAATGTCATCAAGTCACAGGTTCTTAGAATTAACAAAATGAATAAAACATCAGACTTTACACAAGAGTACAGCCTTCAGTGGTCAAGAATAGGTTAGACCGCTCTTAATTATCAGTGACTCAGAGGTAAACAAACAAGACAAAAGAAAAAACATTTTCTCCCCTTCAAGTTCCAATTTAGTAAAGCCAATTCCCAATTCCCCAGCCCAAGTACTCCATCTCTGCTAACCCCCACAATCGGTCTCCTCTGATACCCGGGCCGTCAAGCCACCATCTTCTTTCCACCCGACAGTGACGGGTCTCACTAGGGGGGCGTAACGCATGTGGAGGTACATGCTATCCCCCCCACCTCCTCATGCACCCCTTTTCTAGAGTTACGAACAATTGTTGACTAGTAACTTAATAATTTTGTGGTTAGTGTGTTTGGTAATATACAGTATGATGCTCTGGTATCAAATAGGCCTAAAAGTAAAAACTGCAAGGTACATTATCTCATTAGACAATATCTATAAAAGTGCCTATTGCATCTATACCACTTGTGTACTCCATGTCAATTCTAATTATTTTATATTCATAAAAAGTCAAACAACAATGTCCATTCAATGGCAGTTACTGAATAACAGGCACCAGGTGGCAATTGTTCAACAGAAACAACAAAGGAGCAATGTTATCATCATCATCATACTATAATTCACTCAATGTCTGTCTGTCTGTCTGTCTGAATGAATGAATGTCGTAGCTCCTCACAGCCTGCATTCATCGCTCTGAAGGTCATTACACACTGGCGAATGTTGCAGTTCGCCTGCGAATCTCTGCAAAATACGACACCAGAGCGAACAAATAAAAGCGAAAACGGTCGCATTTTCGCACATTCGCACATTCGCCACTGATGTGGAAGCTTGCATGGACTTCAATTGTTTCTTTTTAAATGCGAATTATTCGCACGAATATATCGCGTCGCCAATTCGCCAGTGTGTAATGACCTTTACTTTTCACACTGGTGTTCGTATATTCAGAATAGGTAAGGTTTATTTTATTAATTTATACCGTTTACTTTAGATTGATGATTAATGCGCTTCATTTACAGCTAATTAGGATGCTATTAAATTATATATCCTTCCTTGGTGACAGTTTTAGAAAGCAACATATGTCTGTTTGTCTCAATGTGCATTAGTATCTATTACTTGCAATCTGCTAAGTGTGACCTGTGGGCATTTTTAAATGTGTAATAGGTGTATGACTGCTATTGGATGATAACCTCAGTACCTGTATCAATTGCATGTTATTTTAAATTATATTTTATTGTTGTGCTATATCAACACAAGTGAACACATACACCACCAGACTGCAATGAGTTTTTTGTGTAATGATTGTAATGATTAAACCTGCCTCACACACCATGTTCACTTCTATTCATTAGGCTCAATGCAATAGCCTGGTTACACTGTACAAATTACATCTCTCATCTGCATAATTGCTTGCATTGTAAATTTACATTTAGTGGCAGTGGCTACAATAGTCTTAAGGCTGCAGCATACTTCCTGTCTGACAAGTTAAACTAAGTTTGGTGGGGTCAATGACGTCAATGCGGGGACCGAACAAACCCACTGCCTTGCCGTTTCAGCACTTTTTACTAATGTCAGAAACGTACGGTGCTCATGATTTATATTCTTTAATTCCCCACAATCTGCCAGCAACGTGTCCTAGACAGGTTTCGAAGAAAGGTTGGCTAGGGAGGCTAGAAGTAGGGTTTAATATTTCCCCCGGATTTGGCTAATTTTAATTCCTGGGAATTTGCTGACCTTTTCCCGGGCTCCCACAGGAATTCCCGTCAGGAAAAAATAGAATAGAATAGTGATATTTTTTGGTTTAAAACGTTTTATTTGAATGAAATATGAACATATAGCCTACAATTTAATTATTAAATTAAAATATTAATGTTATAGGCCTACTACGCTATTCAGAAAAAGTGACACTTAAGGAGTTTGCACTAATGTGACTGTCGAAGCACGGGGAAAAAATAAAGCTCACGTCAGAATGTGATCATCCCGCTTTGTACTTTATGAAAAGTCCTTGGGTGTTAAAATAGCCAGCACGGCCAGTGCACAGCACACTGATTAGTGATTATTATATTGGGAGAGAGAGTTGGGAGTCCCGCTGATTTTATCTTGACCGCCCGTGCCCGCCCGCAGGTATTTAAATACCGCCCGCGCCGCCAACATTTACGTTGGGTCTCGCTGGCTCCCGTTCCTGTTGCAACTTGCAGCCCTCCAGTGTGATCCATAATTCCATATAAATATCATCAAACATGTTTGAAAATGATGGGAGGGTTCAGATTGGACATTTGACCACTCATAGATCAGGGGAAAGAACGCACACTGTGTGAAAACTCCTTTAGTGTAATTTCTAACAAGAAAAAACAACAACCTCTGGGATGACGGGTGGGAAATTGTGTGCCCTGTACCTGGGAGGCACCCTAGTTAGAAGGTACAAATCTCTATAATCCCTGTCTGAGGGACTGCAAACACAACGAGATGGCTTTTAAAGATTTGTTTTTGGGGTAGTATGAAGTGAAGACTGACAGGAAAGAAAGAGAGAGAAGGGGAGAGACATGCAGCAAAGGTCGCCATGAACGGGGCTTGAACACGCAATACAATGTCAGGCCAAAGCCTATTATGTGGCAATGTGGCATGCGCCTGGACCACTTGGCCAGCGGGCTCCCCACGAGATGGCTTTTAATAAATGGAGAGAGATAGCACACACTTTGTCCACTGTGTCTGTTGCCAGAAATTGTGAAATCTCAGAGACAAATTGTGTCAAAGTGTGTCAGACGATGATGAAAAATAAACAGTGGAGTTCTGCCTTTTCAGCACTGTATACAGCAGGCGGGCACTACTAACGTTCAGAATTAAAGTGGGCTGCATCGACCATAAAACAATTTCATTCGCAGAAATCTTGTTCCGTTTCTGCAAATTGAAAAAAGTTTGACTTATTTTGAAGCATGCTGCCAATTTTACTCAAGCCAACTACCCTATGTCATGATCTTGACTTTCCTTGACAAACAGTCCACCAGTCACTGTGATTTGATTGGATAGGGCTCACTTTAATACCAGTAACTTTGACCATTTAAATACTGTTTCACTAACAGGGAACTATGGGACACAAAAAGTGAGAACACAATCATTTCATGGATTTACTAGACCCTATCTTTATGGACAACACAAACCCTGTGCAAAAACATGGAGGGTGGGATGTGACAGTATGCTATTGCTAAAATGATTTCTTTTTTTTACAGTGGAAATACTGCGATGGAAATACTATGATGGCTAACACCAAAAATTATGCTCACCCTTGGTGGCGAGGGTGGGGGAGATTTGGAACCCCTAGTACTATTAATTAATTAAAGGTATATTCAGTGATTTCACTCAAAAAACCTTAGGTTTCGTTTTTGGCTGGGACCTAAGCCTTTCATCCAATCAGGATAGAGAGCCAAAAACGAAACCTAAGGTTTTTTGACCCCCAGGGGTTAACTGGGGACAGGGAGGAACTCCTTATATGGTCAGCACACTCTATAGTAGAGAGGATTATCACAACAAAACAAAAAAATAAGTGATATTTGAATTAAGTGAAATCACTGAATATACCTTTAAATTCAGACTTATTACATTTACACACTCACATAAACAGAAATTACAGGTTTGGCATTCCCAGAGCGTTAGAGAGAGTGCAAATTATAATCACAATGACCACAGTTCAATTCTGGGTCAGGGACCTGCATTGCAGGGCACCCACCTCTTTGCCCTTATAAGGGACCACCTGCAAATACATTTAATTATGTAGTTTCCTACCCATCTCTCTCTACTGTGCTAATCTATACTTCAAACAAAAAAATGCTGAAATGCTGAAAGAAAGAAAAGAAGAAATGATAGGTTTGAAATATGGTTCTCTGGATGAGATAAAATATTTAATTTGCCGTGTCAAAACACATACCGATACTAGAGAAATAGAGGTGTCCTCTTTGTGGGGAAACTCCACAAAATTGCACATCCTTCAAATTGCTATTTCAGCAATGTGGATAATGCAAATAGCCAAAGCTTATGAACCAGCATTTTGAGAGAGAGATGCAAGTAATTTCCATATGAGAGTAAGAAAGTCTCCAAAAAGGTATCCAATGAATAGTCCCAAAAATGAAAAAAAAAAAGTCATTGTCTACTCACCCTCATGTCATTTGGAACACAGATAAAGTTTCTTTGTCCACACAACCCACAAGGAATTCACCTGCTTCATTTCACATCAGCAATCCTGTACTACAAAAGGTTATTAAAGTCTAATACAGTTTCTATAAACTGTCAACACACAATACTTCGAGGTTTACTATCGTGCAAAAGTGAAATGTCCGTGTCATCAATCAGCAGTACTTGTACAAGTAGCCATCCCAATATACTGTACACTACAGTACTACAAATGTACTGTATGTCTGTCCTTGACATCTCCCTGTTAATCAGATCTGCGATGATGACACACATGACTACAGAACATCCCCCGGTGTCAGATCTCATTCTGGGGAGAATGGCACCAGAAAAGGCGTCATCAACGGAAGCTAAGAGACTTCCTACACACACACAGACACACACACAACAACTCTGCAACAGAAGAACTTGGGAAAATCTCAGGCAAGCGCATCTTTGCCAGGATCTGCGAGCGTCACTCAGGTCCAATGAGAGCCGACACTGAAATTGGCACAGAGTCTCCCAACACAGGTAGGAAAGGAAGACACATGGGGACAAGCTGCTTCAGATGAAGACGCCTGAGGCAAGGACAAGATTGAATTTACAATGCAGCATTATGAGATTTTCAATGCGTACTATAACAAATTAGCATGAATCCTCTTCCCATGAGAGACGCCTGCAGACAGAGAAAGTGAATGGAAATAAATGACTGCTCTGATGTTTACCATCCCCTCCCCTCCCTGTGCAGAAGTCAGTAGGCTATTTTAGAGCGACAGGCCCAGTTTAGGCATGAGCAAGGGCCAGAGTGATAGATGGACAGCCAGACGGCAGCTAACTGTCCATCCGTGTCTAATCAAATGTCTTGATTTACACCCAGACCAATACAGCAGGCAGTCACTGATGGATTGCATCCATGTAAATCTCCAGGCAGCTTTAATGTGACATGATGAGAAGGAGAGGAAGATATATGAGAGGGTTTTCTTTATTTTTATTTTTTTACCGTAAGCCCTGTAGCTTGTTTGGCAATGATTGAATTCCATTTCCGCTCTTTTTCTAACATTGTTCTGCACTTTCACCTTCATGCTCCCTCCTACATGCATCTAGCTTCAAGCAGTTTTATTGACTAATGCTGAGGTATGTTACTGGATTCTTTCATGGAAGCCAACCTTAAAAATAAACTACCTCTGCATGCGTATGCGTATTGTGTACATATATACTGTACACAGACACGCACGCACGCAAGACTCTGTAAAAACATCCAAGTCTGCATTGGCTTGGTATCAAACAATGCTTTATGGGTCCACTTTGTAGACATTGTGACAATAACAAACAGTGACTTTACCCCTTCAGAACTGTTAGCACTGCTTTGAAATAAAGCTCATTATCATCTAAATGTACGGATACATATTACAACAAATATTCTACAGGCTCGGAGGGCCAGGCGATATGCCAGCGCCTGAAACTGTTATTAGATTCCAGCATGTACGTTAGCTTTTGAAGACCGAACATTCTACTGCGCAAATCACAGTGATTTCTTTGGCAAGTAATTGTGCTTTGGATTGGGAACATTAGCACCACATTGAAAAAATATTTATTTGGATCTAGACCTAGATGATAAGACCAAACAAACATTTGAACCGAATTTATGCAAAGAAAGTGTAATTCCGTATTTATTATGTCATTTAATCCAGCAATTAAACAAATATTATTTATTTATTTTTGGTTTTTTTTGCTTTTACTCACATTAGATAGCGTTAGATAGCCTACATGCGGATCCGACGTGCGTGCACATGCGCTTATTTGTCCTTTTTCTACTCCAAATGAGCCAAAATCCAGTGTTTGGAAGGTTGTTATTCCCTTTTCTTACATGCGCGGACGAAAACAACTCATCGCCCGTCTACCATAGCCTATTCTCCTATGAATACAATATTAGGGGGGCTAAACTTCCTGGTTGCCCTCTAGGAACATTAAGAAGGAACATGCACAGGGGCGTGGCACGGACTCCTGCGGGAGACTGTGGAGTTGAGACTGTGGAGACTGTGGAGTGTTCCAGCAGAGGTGCTAGAGGTGCATGAGAGTTGCTGACCCTGAACTGAAATAATAAAAAGGATATAAAAAAAAAGAATAGTATATCAATTTCATAACTGTGTGGATCTTTTTGTGTATAACAGACTGAAAGACAAAGGACAAGTAAATTTACTAAATGTTAATGTTTTTATATATTTTTCTTGAATATATTTCTTTTGTGGATTTTCCATGTTCTTTTGATGCTCGCTTTGATTGTAGTACATGTGTTTTTGTGAAATGACAAAGGAAGATGGATACTGTTCATTCAAGGGCTGTGGATGATATAAAACATTTGAAAAGGGAAGGATGACTGCTGTTTAATACTCAACTGTTCTGGATCTCATTATTTACATCACAAGTTATGAGCTTTCTATCTAGCACCTCTGCTGGAACACTCCATCATCGCAGTTCCTGTTTACACTGAGCATGTGCAAACCTCCCGCAGGAGACCGGGCCACGCCCCTGTGCACATTCCTCTTTAATTTTCCTAGGGTTGCCCAAGGACTATTTAAAGAGGACGGGAAGCGAAGACCGTATGGTGGACTCCATGTTGCTCCCTGGAAGGAAAGAAACATGCGCAGTTGAGACCAGGAAGTTGTACATGACAAATCATAGATATGGCACAAAAGGCCCAGCAGATGGCGTGATGCCACTGAAAGGAGAGATGCTTGTACATATGTCACGTCTGACCAACATTACTGTCTGTGTGATGATCCATGCTGGGACTTATTTATCCACTTGCTGTTAAAACGTTAATATAAAAGGTAAAATGCAATGACGTGACATGATATAAGCTTATCTCCTTTCAGTGGCATCACGCCATCTGCTGGGCCATTTGTGCCATATCTATGATTTGTCATGTACAACTTCCTGGTCTCAACTGCCATGTTTCTTTCCTTCCAGGGAGAAACATGGAGTCCACTGCATTTGACTGGCACTGGGGTCACGATCCCACCTAATGTAACGGGAGGGATTGTGTTAACAAATATGGGAACACTCAGGTGCCAGATAACAAATATAAAATTTGGGGATAGTGACTAACTAGTATTTAGGGCACAGCAATAGCTTGACAATTCTGCCGTGACAATCATAGCAATGTGGAACATTCTACAACAGGTCGTTTCGAGGAAGCAATCTGATTGGTTGAAACGGCTTCTAGCCGTGGGTTAAACCAGCACCATTCACCACCTAATAAAAACAAAGAATTCAGCTGCTCTGTTCTCCCAGAGCGCTAGCAAACTCGGTGGCTAGGCTAGCTAGTTTCTTGGGACATTTGTGGTCATAGTGACTACATCTGTCATTAAAAAAAAACAAAAAAACAGCGATTTTCTTAGTTTTAAGGGTAACTGTTGTAGAATTGCAATATTACACTTGAGGGTGTCGTTTAACGTGATTATTGCCACTTCAGTGATGCTTGCGGAACTCGACTTCGTCTCGTTCCTGACCGCATGACTGTCGTGGCAATAATCACGTTAACCCACACCCTCTCGTGTAATATTGCTTAATTAACTAATCTTACTATTGTACTTCACCACATCCTAAGGATACATACAATTTAAACCTCTGTCAAAAACGTTCAGTCATTTCAAATTAACACGCTATTACTGTATGTACATATCCATTTCTACAAGCTAATCAATGTGACTTTGACAGTGTTTGTTTAGGATTTTGTTTTCTACAAATTAGCATGGCCCCTGCCAAGACGGATTTACAACACAGCAGGTTTATACGCTCTGTCACCTACAGTAACATTCACTATGTCCTCATTCAGCACACATTCAGAATAATATTCTGATGTAGGCTCCTTTTACTTCTGCTTTTCACCTCATACGGAGTCAGTGTGTCTCATTTCCTGTAGTATAACGCTTGAATGCCGTGCGCGAATACCGATGTTGATTACCAAAACTACAAGAACATTTTCTGTACTATTTCAACATCCTTCTGCCATCGTGCGACACCTTCAGTAGACTTATTCCACTCTTTGAAATGTTTGCCTTTTTGTGCCTTTTTGTTTTTCAATCAATATCATAGCTTTCTTCCCATCAAATGTCACCACCAGGGACATGAAACCTTTTATTCTTCAGGCACTCTGCCTGTCGGCTTGGAAATATGATTCAACATGACGTGCATTTATTTGACGGCCACTTTCACAACTTTATCTGCAAACCTTTAGAAGGAACCTCCATATGACATTTGAATACTTATGGAGTATAGGCATTATTAACACAGTTGTAGTTATTGACACCCACGCTTATAAGCGTGGGTGACAGTATGGGCAGTTAAACATCCCTTGGATTTGTGTGGCAGTTATGTAATAATTGTGACAGGTCTATAGGCCTGTCACAATTACTACTGCCTAATTGAAATTATATTGCATAATCGTCATAATAGTTTCCATTTTGAGAAAGGTTCATACAGTTTCAAAAATAGTGGAAATAGCAGATCTATAAGATCACAACACATGCGACGCATTGTGAGCTTGTAAAACGGCTTTGTAATACAATGAGTATTTTAGCCATAATACATTATAATTTTTGATTATTGGTGTGACATTTTCAGTCATTTTAAGTGTTTTGCTCAGTGCAACTTTTGTTTACAAAGCCTATAAGTCACACAATTAAATTGTTAATCGCAATCATTTGTATGGCAATTAATCGTCAAGTAAAATGCCATAATCGTGACAGCCCGTCTTTCGGCACATATTCTATGCACAGTTGCTTTTTTCTTGTGTCACCTAAAAAAATCAGCCACATTGAAAATGTACTCGACAACATTCCACTGGTGTCTGGTGTTAAAGTCTAAACCTGTTTGCAACATACAGTATTGTACACTATGTTGTAGTATTCAGCTCATTTCAAATTGGCCTCTTAGCTAACCCGCTTCCCAAAGCACCCACTTGCAGCATACAGAGGAGGATTTATTTACATGACTCCTCTGCTTCTCTCTTATGCTGCATGCAGAAGAAGAGGCCAATATTTCTCACTATCCCTCTTCCCAGGCATCATAGTTTCGTAACAATGACTGGCATGCATGGGCGGTAGAAACCATCCAATGCTGTAGTATAAACCACTGATGGTCCTAATGTTGCCAGTGTACTGTTTTAGCCACTTAAGCCCTATATAATTAGGGGGGAGAGCAACGGACTGACTCATCATATGGGCATAGGCATACCTAACAATCTATGCCAAAACAATGGAAAAATTACCATCTTTGTGAATTTTTATATCAAAAATCCATAAAAATCCTATTTTAATTACTTCCTTTGAACGAATACGTGCTGCGTGATGACGTGTCGAGTGACAGTCCTGCATGAATAAAAAATTTATCTTTATTTCATTCAACTGGATTATTCCCATCGCTGCGTGTCTGTCCACTGTCCTCCAAACACAGCTGCCGATTACAAAACTACTCCGTTTTTAATATCATTCAAGATTTCAACGTAATCATAACGCTAAAATTATGTAGGCTATCTGAAAATAATAAGTTAGAAATAAGCCACAAGCTTTGCTGCCCGTCTCTGTGACATGTAAACAAACAAACAAGCAAAATATAATTTGCATTACTATACTGAGGACCATTTATATGAATAGATATAGGTTGAAAATGGGTTTAAATTTGGGTTTAAAGCTGAGAGATATAACCTATTGTTCAAGTATTTATTAAACGAGAAGCTAAATCAATTAAAATGACTCTATCATTACATTGACTAATCTTTAATATACATTCCATGGCCTTCAAATAATGTCATTCATTTCAAGACTGTGTTGCTAATTATATTTGAAAAAAGCGATGTGCAAATAATGAATCCAATAAACAATGAATCACTTGCTGGATTAGGAGTTCACAGAGTCAAATACTACTACTAATATTTATATATTTATAGGCTATAGGATGATGTTTTCACCCCTGTCCATGTCTGTCCGTGTACAGCTACTGTAATTCGGATGCCGCTGGATCGATCAGCATCAAACTTTGAGTCAATCAAGTTGAATGAACATTACTTATATTGTGGTATAGCAGAATAACTATACCTATACAATATGCCTCAGCCAGTGAGTTGAATGAACAATATCTTATCTATATCTATAAATGCACCAAATCTCTGTGTGTGTACATCTGTAATCCACGTAGCGTGAAAACTCCATATATGGGCATAAAAGGGACACGGACATAACTAGAACTGCACTCTGTCGAGTGCCTACTTGCTTGTTGCTCACAAGTAGGCCATAAATGGCAGTAGGCCATAAATGCTTGTTGCTTGTTGCACACAAGTAGGCCATAAATGGCAGTAGGCCATAAATGCTTGTTGCTTGTTGCACACAAGTAGGCCATAAATGGCAGTAGGCCATAAATGGCCTACTAGTGCGCAAGCAGAGTGTGCAAGTACTGTGGACCGCAATATTATTATATTATATTTGCAATATTGAATTATTAGGTTTAGCTATTTGCTATGTACCTTGCTTATGGTAACATCTTCTATCTATAAAGGAAATACAGTCCCATCGTTTTAGAAGTGTCCAGGATCGGCAGTGTGTGTGTGTGCGTATGTCCCTTTAATCAACCCGACACTGAAACATATCATCAAACACCATCGATAACCAATTATACCCTAGCATTGGTACATATCTTCATCATGCCATGGGACATAAGCTTCGTAGCATGACGGAAAACATACCTGCACGGTCTGCCTTGCCAGCATATGACGTCATATCATATGCTGCTAAGGGACATACCTGATAACATTACTTGCACGCTCTGCTTGCGCAAGTAATAACTGGGTGGGGGGCATGCATTTCCAGCTTGCATCGTTCCAAGTAGGCCAGACAGTGCCCAATGGGCACCACTCTAGTTTATTAAATGAACAACACATATTAACACTTATTGACCGCCACCATTGACTACAGCGGGATCTTTTAATTTGAAGACCCCAAAATGAAAAGGAAGCAAAAGCGCCTAATGCTAATGAGGCTACTGTCATTTTAAAAGAATCAGAAGCGTTTATATTGTATCCGCGAGGTAGCAACGATTTAGTCATGAGCCCCTAACATCGACGTTCTGTTCACCTCATCTGAGATAGCATTCAGAGAAGAAAGTTGTAAGATCGCGTCATTACAGGAGTCTATGGCCGCGGCCATCTTGGTCAGGGCACCTAGGCAGAGCCAAGTGTTGCCTAGCGACTGGGATGCTGCTAGACGGTGGACATCAGCGAGACCATTCTGAATCAATGCTGCTGGTCTCGGACAGGGTCAAATTGCACGTTGAAAAGGCCCTCCACTCTGAACTTGATAGAATCTGCACCTGGCTCACTGATAAACTTTAACTACACCTGGGAAAAACGGAATCCATTCTCTTTGGATCGAATAGTAATCTCAGCAAGGCAGACGGCTTCCCAATTAAAGTAGGTGATAATATCACAAGAATAGACGGAATTGCCTAAGTAGGCTCCACCCTGGAGACAAATCTTTCCTGTGATAAAATGGCTACCAATGTACAGTAATCAAAAATGTCAACCAAATAACAAGATTCCTGTACAGGATCTGTTTGAGGGCTCCTGTTAGGGTCTTCAAGGTATTTTTGTTGACCAATGAGGTCAACAAAAAAACCTTGAAGACCCTAACAGGAGCCCTCATACAAGGTTTCTTCGACTATATGCATGCACCTCCTCATGGTACCACAGCACCTGAAAGGCTACTACTTGGCCTTACTCCCAGAACCCTCATCACCCCGCCAATGTTGATAGGCTGGAATGGCTTAGGGTTGACGACAGAGTACAGCAACTTGCAATGGGCCTGGTCTACAAGATTCACTACCCATGTACCATGTACCAAAATACTTCCTTAATGTCAATAAAGTCCACAATCACAACACCAGAGGGAGTTCAACAAACCACGTGCAACCCAGATTCGTCTCAAACAAGGGGTTAAATTAATTTCGCTCCTATGCCACTAAGATGTGGAACGCCGTACCAACAGCCATTAAGAAATGTCAAGACTAGACTTATTCAAAACCGCTCTCAAAGAGCACTTATGGGCTAAGCTGACTCCGCCAGATGGAAGACGCCATGTTTCACAACCGACTTCCATCTGCAATCATTGTAGCCCAATCGCTGAAGAAAGCGAAGAAAGCTGAAGAAAGCCCATTTTCTTCAAGCTACGTACTTGGCAGGTGATTAGCAGATCCCGCCCGTAGCTGCCGCTGATTGGTCGCTGATTGGTCTGCTGTGTTGTGAACTTGTGAATCAATACTGCCACCATCTGGTGGAGTCAGGTCACTTATGGGCGGCTGTAATTCGAAACTGGCCCCTGTAAAAAAGTTAACGTTCCCCCTCCCCTATTTTTCCATACTGTACACGTTTTTCCCATTTTCTTTCTTTCTTTGTTCTGTAAATATGATGATTTCCCTTTGTGTATATTTGTACGTCTTTAAATATTCTGATGAATTGAAAATGGGGCACCCTGATGTAAACAAGTCTTAGTGCTTTTTCTGGTTTTATCATCGTAGCAGAAACTGTAAATCAATCAATCATTAAAAATATAAAAAGACGATCTTGGCGGCGAGTGTGAAACCATGCTATTTGTTGTGTCTTATAACTGATGCTGTTTTCATTTTTTTAACATTGTCACGTTGTCATAGACACTAACTGCACAGTGCACATGATACTTTGATGCTATATACATGCTGCTTTTTGTTTTCAACCTGTGCAAGGACATTTCAGCCTTCCATAGTGCATCCTATATATTCAATGCGATTGTTTCATGCACCTTATAACATTTATTTAATGCACCTAGTATGCACTGGACTTGTGTGAAGTGATGTGATAAAGATTAAGATAAAGATTCAGATTATGGTATGCCTCTGCCAATCACAGCTTACAAAACTTCACTGTGCTTTGCTTACAGTCTCTCAGTGCATTCGTACAAGCATCACATGATCACAGAAGCAGGATGTGGGACTGGCCAGAAACATTGTCCAGAGACAGTGCAATTAGTTATTTTACACCTCTGATAGATTTTTAATATCTATGCTGTAGTCCAGACATGGACCACTAGCGTTAATGCTTTTCTGTTTGTATTGCAATCTTCTGAGTACTGTAACTGCATAATGTATATCCTGACAGGGGGATATCGTGTTTCATATCTCTAAGGGCACTGATTGTGCTGCCTGGGCACATTTTGTTCAACAGTACAGTTTCAACTTCCTCTCTCTCCCCTGCTGTCATGCAGTCACAACGATGGATCTGCTGAAATAGTTACAATTGCAATGTAATGCTACACCGCAGAATGCAAAAGAAAACCTGGATGGAATAGTTTTGTCCTCTAAGAGACAGTTGTTTTTTGTGTTGTTGTAGTTTTGGCAGATTTGCCAGATTTGCCATCCGTCTGTGTATGGTAAAATAACACTCAGCTTGAATGACTTTTTTGTGCATGTACTCTAAATTACAGTATTAATGTTTTATATGCACTTACATATTACATATTACATATTACACAGAATCCTAATGATGAAAGATGCTCTGTAAATAACATATTCTTCCTGCGGTCAACAACACTCCAAACCACTCCAGCAACTGAACAGCTGAAAGCACATATATGGAGATCCCTGGTGTCATCAGTATATGGCCATATATGGGCATATTGAGTGGATCGGCAGTTCTGGATTACTGGATCTCCACATTTGCCTACATATGGTCAAATTGGGCATATTGGTCAGATTGGTCGAACCAAGAGAACTGAATCACATTGGACATGCTGGCTGATCATACAATACGTTACTGCAGCGTATTACGGCTGGGGCCAGAGTCAGACACATCAAAAATTCATCCAATAGGCTCAACTCACGAGCTTGTGCACAGGATTACGCACGAGAGTGACACTACTGCGCATGCGATATGACGCAAAACACGTCGCAGAGGCCCCAAATAGGCCCCACCCTTCACACTTTTCCAACCCGGAAGAAGGGGTGAAAAGGTATGCACTACTCCATGCAAGTGGATGGGAGGGGATTTCCGATACCCTCTCTATTATTTTTGAAGGGTGCTAGCCACTCCAACGTTTGGCTTTCAGATATGACGTGCCATGTAGCAGCCAGGTCTAAGGACTTTTGATGTTTGTCTTATATTCATGCCTTATATTGTCTTATATTCATGCCCCCCAAAAGCAAGCACATATGTTTAGATGCCTGGCTGTGACGGCCTGCCAGCTGGTCAGCTGGTCAGAAACGGGTGCCGACAAAGTCAACGACAGCTCCCGACATGGGGTGAATTTTGGCGTGGCGTAAGTTCAAAGTCACGCTGGAATGATAAATGCCGGAAATTGCGGTGATTCAGGTGTACACCCATTTTTGGCCATACGGCGCGTTGATAAATGAGGGTCATAGTGTCTATTTTACGGTGATGTATGATGATAAGAGCGCCTCTCACTTCACACAGATGTGATTATTTTGGTTGTTCATAACTTCTAACACGAGTTCCAGCAAAAAAAACAGAGAAAAGGGGTATTAGTAGTGCATATATCGAGCAGCATTACAGTATGGGCTTAACGACGCATAGAGTAGCTAGGTTATTACAGACATGGTGATCATCACATCTCCATGTATCACAGCTCCCACAGAGATGATGCATCTCGGGGAAAATTCTATTAGCAGAAAATTACAGCTTCCTTATCATTCCGGAGAATGACTGGCAATTTTACTGACCCTTATTTCACAATACTATAATATCAATCAACCATTTCAAAATCATTCATGCTCCCACTGTAAATGGTGGCGTGGTGGGTTTCTCAGGTGCCCCCGGTGTATGCCCTGTAATCATTTAATAAACCTTTAGTAAACCTATTCAACTCACTATTCTTCTATATAATGTCACAATGACCCAGATGGTAGCTTAACTACCAGTGTCAAAACTCAGACAATAATACTCCCTGCTGGAATGTCTTACTTATAGATTCTTATCCATTGTGCACATTGTACAGGCTGACCTGTAGCACCCAGCAATTTGTTTGAGTTCATAAGTATAGCTCAACAGAGCTGGCACACACGGTGCATGCACACACACATATATATATAATAATATAATATAATAATATATAATTAAAATAATAACCCCCCCCCCCCCCCCCACACACACACACACACACACACATTCATAATGCAGGGACACTTTTTTTCTCGGCTGTACAGCTGGAATGCAACTGAGTCATGCGTCAGCTCTGATTAGACGCAGCAGTGGTCCGCGGGCCCCCGTTCCTCTGCCGGTGCCAGAAGTGGAAAAGGCCAGAGCCACCACCCTCACTGTGTGGAAACGACCTTGATGGTGGCATGATAGAGAGGAAGCGACACGACTCACAATGCCACACAATATCTATAAACGTCTGCATCCTCTGCGCATGTCTAAGTAATTGAGATTTGACATAGGAGGTCTACTGTGTACAGACACACACCCACCACACAGTTTCAAATTTGCCTTGGCTGTTTCTGCAACCCCCACCACCACCACCACCACCACCACTACCACCACCAACATTGTTTTCTTTTCTTATCTTTCCTCAATACCCTTTAGTTACGATTAGCTTCTGCCATGCCAATATAAATATCACATAACTGTTGCTCCAAGTGAAATTGCCAATGAGAAAACAACTGATGTTCTTTGTGCGGTTCCTTTGTTGGATCTGATTCTATAAAACTGTGATTAGAGCAAACCCATTTGCTTACACCATGGAAAACATTACACAATTATGCTGAATTTGAACAAAAGTGTATGTTTCACAGCTGTGATATTTTCATTGTTACCATTAATAGTCTTTAAAATGCCTATACACACACAAACTCCTAGCCAAACAGCTGTTAATTAGCAAAGAAAATGTTATGCAAATAGAAAAACAAGCATGTTAATTATGAAGACCAGTAGGAGCACTACCAAATATTAGGTGCATTGATTTTGTGCGGAAAACGGCTCATATTGTCACAGGAGTCTGCAGGATAAGCATGATAAAGCTAGAACAAAATGTATGAAACTCGGGGATTTAACCATGCAAATTAAACAAGGCAAGAACACCACGCAGGGAAATTAATTCCCAAGAGAATAGAAGAGAAAACAAAAGCAAATATTACAACAAGATACAGTGCTCTTTTCCTCGTAGCCCATGGCCAGTAGAGACCTACACTACAGTAAATTCGGAGTTGCACATAAAAAAGGCTGCATTGACATACACTTGCACTAAAGCTGAAATAGTTTGTCATTGTTCATGCTTCTGGCTCTTTCATACTGAAGCATTATTGGAGGCCACATGGCTCTCTGTCCTGAAGCCAATCGGTTGAGTAAAGAAAACAAGTGCATTGTAAATAGGGGTCTGCCAGTAGCCCCTATGGAGACTGGCAATAAGAGCATGTGAAATGCATCTGAGACATGGCTTATGCTGTGCTGCTGTCCACATGTGGGGTGCTGAATATGCATTGAAGAGCTGAGTAGTATAGAAAATATTCTATAGTTCACCTGTTCTGTTGTCGTTAAAGATAATTTACAGTGACAAAACAATGCAAGTGCTGGATTTGTTTTTTGTGAATACTGCCGGTGAAATTTGCGAAATAGAAGCTACGGGACAAGCTATTAGCAATAGGGCACGGCACATTCAAAATATCCATGGGAATCAATCTAATTTTGATTACCAAAAAATAAGACGATAATGTCTCTTATTCCTTTGATTGGCTTTAGGGCTATTCTTTCAACATCCCGTCTTCCGTCACCATGAATTGCTGGTTGGGATTCAGACAGTACATTTTAGTTTTAAATGTTACATCGAAACGGAGAGAGACCTGCATGCTGTGTAAACCATTGCCACATTGTTCCAACATTCGCTTCGTTCTGTATGGGGCTATGATGAGCTGTAGCCGAACCTCAGGCACGTCTTCCGGCACACAATTAAGCGAGTTTATCCGCTGCTGCGTTAGTGTAGACTCCATCCGTCTCCCTCCCTAGCCCACCTTAACTGGCAGTAAACAATTATAACAAAGAAAGGTATTCACTAGCACACGATTTATAGTGAATGGAGTTTTTTCTTTTTCTTAAAACAAATAACAAAACACAGCCTCCGTCCACCGACAGAGAAGTAGCCTACCTATCAATAATTGGTGAGGAGCAACCACTGATTTTGGGATACAGGCAAATCCCGCTAACACAGTATCACATTGGGGGGGGGGGGGGAATCCACGTTTTGATCGTTTTATGTGTCTACTGCAGCAGAGTGTAGAACCCTTTCCTAACGTTCCTGAGGTCATCTTTCCCGTGCGAGGTGTGTGAGGTAGATTACCTGTGCAATCCGGCGATCCGACACATGGATACAGCGAGCTTTTATCATCCCAGGCTTGATGGTGTGTAGAGGGGAAAAGAAGAAGGGGGGGAAATCCTAAACTGAGCAGCAGAGATGGATGCGGCAGATGAATAACACGACCTCTGTCTTCAGAAAGATAGCCTGATCTTTACAGCGCCGATAAGGCGAGGAGAAGCCCCCAAACCAAGACCTTCCTCCACCGACCGCACCGAGAAGAAGCAAACCCCATCAATCCCTCGACACTTGCTGCTAATAGTTGGGTAGGTAGCTGGATGGGTTGAGGGCGCGGTCAGCGCCAGTTGACCAATCATGTTTACTCACTGTCAAACTAACATTAGCGTTGCCATGGAGGATTAAGTACCTTACACACCCGCACACACACACACACACACACACACACACACACACACACACACACACACACACACGTGCGCGCGCACACACACACGCACACACACACACACACACACACACACACACACACACACACACACACACACACATTCAGTGATTCTGATTCTTTTTAATTTCAAGGACCCCAATTTTATCTCCATGACCCCATCTACACAGTCAATTAAATTAAACCCAGACTACAAAAGGAACCAAAGGGTGTGTGTGTGTGTGTGTGTGTGTGTGTGTGTGTGTGTGTGTGTGTGTGTGTGTGTGTGTGTGTGTGTGTGTGTGTGTGTGTTTTTTTTTTTAATTTCTAGGACCCCAATTTTATCTCCATGACCCCATCTACACAGTCAATTCAATTCAACTCAGACTATACAAAAGGAACCAAAGGGTGGGTGGGTGGGTGCATGCGGGTGGGTGGGCGTGCGAGTGTGCGTGCCCCCCCCCCCCCCCCCCCACACACACACACAGCTTTTAAACCTTAATGAAAGTTGGGCTATTTTTGCTGTGTCTGTTATTATTTTGTATACTGTACCATTATTTCGTTCGTCTAACTTTTATGTAGAAGGCGGCAATGCCATCCCACGGTGCATGAGATCATTTGTTTCAATTAAAATGTAACCTACATCTATCGATATATGAACAAAATGACGCCATTCAGCCTTTCTAACAGCAAATTAAATAGGCATGAGAATTTGAGCCTAATTTCACTTTTTCAATGCTTCAACACTAGAACATAAAATGAGGTCTGTGGGTCTTTAAATTATTTAACAAAAAGAGAAACATTTCCGATTTAATGCTCATTATAATTTTTAACTTTTTATGTGAGAAGATTGTGTCAGGAAAAAGACAGCAAATCTATATTAAAAAACTTCTCAGCTCAGCGAAGATTTCTAGTTCTCTGCCATGCAGTCCTGTCACAATGACAGTCTCCTGCAGTTCAAACAAATTGCTTGCTGCATGTCTGGGCACAGGCATGTCCTCAAAAAACCTAATTCACACTTCCTCAAGAGGTTAAATGTCTACAGAAGCCTGTGCTGAAACTATTTGGCACAGAGCTGAAGATTTCCTTTCAAGCTATCCGTTTGAATGCCGTGTTTAGCATGCCGTTTAGCTCAGGCAAACCTACAGTACTGTATATCTCATTGTCACATTCTTACTGCAGCATTTTCTGCATTTCAGTACACTCTATCACTGTGTCTGCTATGAATGGTACACTATCTGCATCAGAATTAGATAGATTGATATGGTTGAGCATTTTGAACCGGGTCTGATCATTTCACCTTAGAAATGACATAATATTTGCATTAACTTTTGTTGTTAGCCTATAGAAATTGACAGACTCATTAATGGACACATAATCCAGCAATCATAACACTGTATGGCAGGGTATCCTTGAGGTTTTGACAAAGTCATCATAAATAAAGCCAAAAACAAACAAACAGTGTCTTGGTGTAGAGTGAATCCTTAACCATGGTGGGTCCATGGTCAGAGGATTTCCCTCAGAGGTATCAATCCAGCCTTCAACCATCATGCTGAAGAGCCTTGGAAAGAACAGAATCAAAATGTTCTACACCCCAAAACACTGTTGGCAGAACACCAAATGTTGCCATTCATTCACCTCTCCACAGTTAAAATATACACCCCGGGATGCACTCCTTCCCCCATTCCACAGTTTCACTAAAGTATTGCATTTCAAATCATTCACTCTGAGATGGAAAATACACATTACATCCTCTGCCACTGCCATTCATTATCTGTATTTGCAATAAGAAAGTGAATGGTGCCCATAGGGCACAATGTAAAAACCCTCTGGACTTAAGTTAAGTCTGGAAATAAATATTGAGACAGTGTCTACTTTCTTGACACTTGCAGGAAGATTGTTCCTGGGGGAGGGAAGGGGTCCTGTAAGCAAAGACTTATTTTCAGCCCCTGGCTATTTTATGATGGAGATAATATAGTTTCTGATGTATTCTTGCCAGAAGGCACACAATTGCAAGTAAGCAACATTTATTACAGGGATTTTTTAGTTGATGCTTTTTCCAATTTGCAGTAACAAGGAGTGAGCAAGCTTTGTGTTGCACAATTGTTATCAGGACATGATAGTCATTGATAGTCACTGCAACTATCGGTTATCTACTTCCAGACTGACTCGCTAAATTCATATTTTGTCATTTTCCCCGCAATCGAATACATGAGAAGCATTTAAAAAAAAATGTTTCAATAATTGCCTAAATCGATTAGTTTGCTTAACAACATGAGCCCTAGGTATACATGGTTGTTCAACAGTCAAGCAAAAATAACAGATCTACAAGCTCACAAAGCGTCGCATTACAATGCATTGTGAGCATCGTAATGTACCTGTACATCTGCTATTTTGGCTATTTGTTTTACTTTTTGAATAGGCCACAAATAAAATAAAACTCTTGAAAATGAAAATAGCGGATCTACTGTAAGCTCACAACACATTGTGACATGTTGTGAGCTTGTACATTTGCTATTTTCAGTACTTTTGCGTAACACTGTCATACTACAAAGTATTTCAGTATAAAAGTTGCCATTCATTTCATTTATTAACAAAACAAAACAAAACAAAAACAAAACAATTAATTATGGAGATAGAAGACCGCCTAAGGCCTGACTCACACAGACAGATTCATGTATGCTTGTTGTATGAGACTTATTTACTGATGCAAGCTCGCAATTCATTTCCAATGGGAGTCACATGGTTTGACACAACATTTGTGTTGTATGAGGGGGAGGGGGGCAGTCGAAACACAGCCGAAAGCCGTACAACACAAATGTTGTGTCAAACCATGTGACTTCCATTGGAAATGCATTTGGGCAAGATGTAAACAAACCCTTTCATACATCTAGCATGCATCAATGTTGTATGCTAGATCGAAAGGTGTGAGTCAGGCCTTACACTCGTACTCCCGACTGAACCTGACTAGCTGTTACCTGATTATCCTGCCTGTATTGCTTGGATGATGTTTAGACCATGAGCTGATTTGTATTTAGTTGTTGTTGTTGTTGTTGTTTATTGCGTGTGTGTGTGTGTGTGTGTGTGTGTGTGTGTGTGTGTGTGTGTGGTGTTCTTTTTTTGTATTTATTTTTCCTGTTTTTGTTATATACAGTACTTTTCTAAAATTTTAATAAACAGAAATTATGGAGATAGAAGGTCTCTGCCAAAGTCCCCAGCCGTATTGTATTTGGTAGGCGGAGATGTCCGATCGTCTATAAATGCGAGACTACTAGACACACCTGCGCCACAAGGTCACCCTGCCACCTGATGCTAGCCTTGTGTTGCGATACTAACCCATTCTGAACGGGCACCCATTTTGGTGTCAGCATCATGTTATGCTTTAGCTATTGAAAAACAGCAGATCTACAAGCTCATATCGCGCCACCGAGTGGCGCGATACGAGCTTGTAGGTCTGCTATTTTTGAAAAATCGAAGAGCGACTGACATTTCTAGAATCTGATCTCAGGTCAGAATGGGTTGATCAGACCAGTGTGTGTCCGGCGGAAACCTCGTTATGAATCTGATCTCAGGTCAGAATGGGCTAATATACCACTGCGCTGGGCTACGCCTCGGGGCATATGCATATGCAATAGGGGCGGGTGAAGTGTGGCTGCGCCAGGCTAACCTGATGCTGCATACAGTAACTGCCAAGTGTGTCGTCTTCAGCTCAAACATGCTGATCCACGAGCTGACAACATTACTGTGTCTATTGCATTAGGTTGTGCTACTATACAGTTTGTCATGTGGTCCTCACTGTTAACAGTATAATGAAACCAAAAGCCAACGCAAACATTTGCATGAAATGGGTTGAACCTTATACCCTACAGGTCTCAGAGGCACTTACAGTCAAGTAGAGGTCATGTTCTACTTGTCCAAAGGTCATGTCCACTTGCCCGAAAAATAAATTGTCCCTGAATGCTAGGTAAAACTAGCTGTTGCTAGGTATAACTGTGCATCTGTGTGTGATAGAAAGAATTTACGTCACGCCTCAACACCTGCTATGATGAATATGACTATGGGTCCACACTTGTTATTTTATATTTGTGTAGCAACAGTGAAATCAGCTCAATCATATAGCTATAACCTATTTAGTGTGTGAATAATTTGAACCAATCTGTAAGGTAGAGTATATTAAATAAGTAACACAACTGCAGTGGTTGTATTTCGTCTCCCTGCTCCTCTATTGAGACATTTAGATAGTGTGGTCGGGTGGGACCACTACAAGAGGTATTGCATGAATTTGAAAGGAATAATCTCATCGTCCCAAGCAAGCTATCCATTATAGCTTGACAGTAAAAATGGCAATGCTTGCTCAGATGACCTAGGGTCAAATCCCAGGTCAGACATTTTACAGATTGTAGTGTTAAGAAGAGTCCAATTTGATCCATTGTCATGTATTTCAGAATGCCTATGGTCTTGTAGAGATGGAAGAGAACGGTGTCTAGACTCTAAGCTGTATTTAGCTGATGTGTATAATGTAGTACCTTGTTGTACAGCATGGATGTAAGTAGCTTCATTCTAAAAGGAAATATTGACTAGTGATCCAAATTCATTTTTAATTGTTTTATAATTTTGTTTCACAAAAATTAGCCGCAATGAATCATTGTTTTCCTCTGTCTTGTCATAGCATTTTAAACAGTTTAGAATAATGTTAATTTCCTTCTAATATGATGCCAAAACAATCAACACCTATAAACAAATTTTAGATTCTAAAAGTAGTTTAAAGCTGTTGATTGTTTTGACATCATAAGATTTTGACCACAAGATGCCACTGTTGTTGCTATGCCAACAGTTTCATCCCTGTCATTTCTTTGCATAACTTTCTCAATGTGGGGTCTGGGGTCCACCAAGGCTTCTTGAGGGCGTCCTCTGTAACTCAGAGTGCGCACAAATGGAACCAAATGGACCCGCAATGGTTCCATTTGTACGCTCTCACAGTTAGGTTAACACTGAGGAGTTTACAGTAAAGATTGGGGTCCAACAGATTAAGAGTGTATCAAAATGGGGGTCCGTGGCCTATAATACAAATCAAACAAGGGGGTCCTTGAAATGTACGCTATTGCAGTGATTCTCAACTGCAGTCTCGGAGACCCAGAGTACTGATGTTTGGAGTGTTTCTTAATGAGAGATTAATTCATTACAGCAAGGTGAACACAATTCATTAGCACAACAGTAAACAGGATACTAACAGTAATCAAAGTTCCGAGGACCAGAGTGAAGAAGTGAATTGAACAAACACTACAGTAAGTGCACAAACACTACTACAGCAATTAACGAGCTTGTGGATTGGATATTTTCACTGCAATTAGCCAAGACAGCTTTAGCTTGTCATTTCACAGTTGCAAAAGTATTAGAAGATGTGTGCTAACGAATTGATTAGGCATTGATGTTGTATCATCCTGGTGGACTTCCCAGCATGCCTCCCTCAGGGGATGTCTAATGTCCTGTGACTTATTGTTCTATTAGTTGTTGCTAATAGTTGTTGGGGTACTTCTATACAAAGGCTGCATGGGCACTGCCCGTGGGTGAACCGATGAGGTTCTGGGAATCAGAAAGTCACTGGTTCATTCTACTATGGTTCTAATAGAATGGATGCGTTATTGTGTCATTTGCTATGAGGCTTGTGTTTGGGGATATCTGTGTTAACTGTGAGTAATGTAGTTTATGATATAGAGGTGTCTGTGATTTTTTTTTTTTGCCGCCCGCAAATATAAGCGGATTCCTATTGCAAAATGATGCTGTGATCCTTTGAACCTCACACACCTCATGCACATCACACTATTAGCAGAGAGAGAGAGTTTTGTAGTTATATTTCAGTATTTAATATATTTTGTGACTCATTGCTGCCATTCTCCTGCAAAGGTCAAACATTTAGTATGAGACTTCAGAAACAGAATCATCTTTATTGTCACCGTGAAAAAGTGGGTGAAATTCGTTTTTGTGCATAGTTCCCATCGTGTTATTTTTGTAAGAAAACAAAGAAAGGGAAGAAGCAAGGGGGGGGGGGGGGGGGGTAGGGTGTCCTAGGTGATCATGGCAAGAAAGAGCTAATTTACAAACTGCACAGCCCTAGGGTCTCTCTTATCGTATTTGCAATACAAGTAAGGGGTTCCAGATATTTACAAGCTTGTTTCACAAACAGCACAACCGTAGGGTCTCTCTTATCTTATTTACAGGCTGTAGGCCTAAAGCCGTACAATCAAGGGGTGTCTTTTCCACAAGAAAGAAATACACATAGTATCTGAGATATATATATAAGGTGCATGAGCATAGCAGCCGCTGTGTACTAACTTAACCAGGTAACTTAACCAGAAAAAAAGAGACAGAAAGAAATCCAAGCACATGATCAACCAATCGTTGTTTCAGCTTATACGATTTTACAGCATCATATACACAGTATCATAGTTGTTTGTAACTGTTTGAAATGAAACTAGTCCGTACCCGAAGATTCGCGTCCCCAACTATGTGCAAGCTTTGTCTCCGTGACTGTGACTACAGATCCCATAGCCTCTGTGAAATTTTAATAGCTTCAATTTGTGAATTAGTTGTTTATGCCCACGTGACATTTCAGATAATTTGGCCAACCCACTGAGGAGAAATATGCATGAGAACGGGCATGTATACCATAATGTCCCATACACCGATTGGTCATGTTACCCCAACCGAAGTGGCCGGATGGGAACCGCAAGGTTCCCAGTTTGAACCCGTGCTTCCCCAGAGTTAGTGTCGAAGAGTAATTTCTCCAGATGTGCAGGTTGGTGCCTTGCATGTATGTAAAGCGCCTTGGATAAAGGCGCTATATAAAAGAGCCATTTACCATTTACCATTTACCAATAAAATGACGCCATAGTTGTCCATCTAGTCTATGGGATCATGACTACAGAACCCATAGCCAAAATGCTAATAAACAGCATACATTTGGGAAAGTGAAAAATCAGCCGTCAGTCTCGGCATATGCCATTGCACAATGCCCAAATGACAGATCAATTGGTCAACCCACTGAGGAGAAAAATGCAAGAGAACGAATCGAGGACAAACTGACTGATTACAGACAGACTGAGTTTCCTCTATTTCATAGTAGGATGCATTCTGGGCCATGTGCCATGTGATGTATCAGCCACTAGACATGTACATGTAAAAACATCATCTGTGCATCATAATGGTCAGAGCTAAGGGCATGTCAGCTTCAATTTCTGTCATCCGATGCTATACTCTGTTCATTAGGTCATTTCCTATATAATTTAAAAAGAACACGAGGGGAAAGGACATAGATGATGATTACAAATGATGTTATAAGAAATTACGGTCTATAATAAATTCTGACCAGTCATGGAGTCCTCGGACTGTCATTTGAACGAAGTATTTTGTCCTTAAGTACCCCCTGTAATCCTTTTCCCTTTTTTCCACTGCTGCTGCTGCCAGCCAAACTGTTGTTAAGGTTCCCTTTTCTCTGCTTTTCTTCCTGTGATGCAATGCATAGTGGGAAATGGTCTAGAATTTTAAAACTCTACTATTCGTCTGTTATAATTAATTTGATAAACCTAGGCATAGAGACACTCAAGAGACCAGTTACCCTTTCAGAAACCCTTAGTCACGTTCAGATCTGAAGGTAACAGACCCAGCCATAACCGTAAAGTATAAGGGTGTGATAATGAGATGCATGCAGTATCATAAACTCTCACGGGAACTGCGGAGGAACAGAGAACAGCCATACCCACACTTGTATGGCGTGGTTCCGCTCATATTGTAGCGAGATACCGGTGTTGTCTGCCAGCCCTTGCTGACATTAGCAGGACATGCCTTTCAAATATCATGGCCTTTGGGGCTGGGTCAGAGTTACTATTTGTGGCATGGGACTTCATGATCGTTGGCCCACCAGAGTGATAACTGAGAAGAGAGTGGTGAAGCGGTGCACATGTTTAGTGGGGAGGTAAACAAGTCAACTTCTGTGTGCCCATACTCTTCATTGTCAAGTGTAAAGGAGCTCCTGTTGACTCCCCGTTTATCAGAGGATGCATGTGGTTGTCTCCACCTTCCCCAGGGCAACAGCAGGGGATGTCAATGACAAGGACCACAATAAACATGGGAAGAATTGTCAATGGAATAAAGGCAGGACATGCACATCCCCAACACGATGTTGGGCCCAAAAATAATCAAGTGAAGAAAAAAGGAATGTCCTCACACTCCTCACACAATAAACAGCTCTTTTAATAACCAAAAGTGAAAAAAGTTTTGCCCTTGATTGGACGAAACATTTAATTTTCTTTGTTTTGGTTAAAATAAAAAAGACGGGAGAACAGTTTACCATGTGCGAACAATACAGAATTCACAGAATTGTCAATGACTAATAGGGCTGGGCAATATATCGATATTATATTGATATCTTGATATGCGATTAGATTTTAAAGATCAATGTTGTGATATGACATGACAGCTGTCTTGTCCTGGTTTCAGTCAATTAAGTCTTATTTTATGCTTTCAAAAAGTGTGAAAACATTTCAACAATAGCTAAATAAACGACACAGTATCAATATTAGATAACACCAAACCCTAATGAATTAATGTATAGCTTGCGAGATAGTTCAAGCAGATACACTTGAGAGATTTACGTGGGCGTGTGCATGTGATATGTATGCAATGTGGCAATGTATTTAAGCGCAGCTCATTCACTGATCTTCCTCTTGCTGTCAGAGTCACTGAAGGTTGCGCTTGTTTGCTCTCACCCGCACAACACCACCATTGGGCTCTGCTTTCCTTATGGGTTCTGTTTTCCCCTGGGGGTTTGTTATGTATACACGCACACGCACACGCACACGCACACGCACACACACACACACACACACACACACACACACACACACACACACACACACACACACACACACACACACACACACACACACACACACACACACACACACACACACAAATGTATAGCATAGCCTGAAAGAGCAAATATCTCTCTACTGTCTGTAGGTCATCCTCCAGTCATCTCGATCCTCTATACATCTGCCTAGCTCTCCAGTCATTTCCGCCCCTGCATCTTTCTTAGTACGTTCACTTAAGTAGGTGAAGGACGGATGTCGTAGTGATCGATGCCCGTGTGTTGGTTCCCACAGCACAAGCCAGCCTCATTTTCCAAGCTGCGATCTTCTCACTCACCCTTGGTAGGCCACCATACAGGTGCTTGTTGGTTACATGCTCATCCAGGTTGATGGTCTACTCCTGCACGTAGCATTCTGCTGTAGTGCCCATGCAGGCTACAGAGTCCAGAATTCACAGCCGTATTCTAGAACAGACTATACAGTCGCATAGAAGAAGTTGAGCTTCATATGTCGATATATGACAAACAAATAGCTGATCAATAATAAAATTGACCAGCAGGGTCAAATAGACTGAAGGTATAGGTCTTGATACATGTATCTGTTTTTGTATCAATATCAACATCCTCAATGGCACAGTCGGTAGTGCTGTCGCCTCACAGCTAGAAGGTCCTGGGTTCGATTCACGCTGGGGACACTGAGGGCGCTGTGGGCGCTGGGCTGGGGGCGTGTTCTCTCCTCCGCGTCATCAGTGCCCACTGCCCATACCCGAGGCGGGGTTGGCGAAAGGGCCTTTCTGTGTGGAGTTTGCATATTCTCCCCGTGTCCCCTAGGGTAGATACCCTTCTAAAAAACATGCAGTAATCCTGGTCTCTAAACTGATGGAGGGGAAAGTGGTCGGAATAACGTGTTCCTTCCACGTGCTACGTCTGACCGTTGGTCTGGCCGGGGAAAAGAAGAAGCTTGGACTCCTCATGCATAGAAGGAAGCATGAGGTCAGTGTAGCGCCCAGGATTACATTAGATAATTGACACTGGGTGTAAAAAATGGGTTGCAAAATTGTGGGATAAAACTGTAATAAAAAAAAGAAAAGTAAAATGATTAATGTCCTAAAACTGTATTATTGATAAAAATAAATAAAAACATTCCATTTGAGTTGGAGCTGTTGTCCTGTGCCTCATGTTGTACACTGATGTTTGTGTTGTCACTGGACCATACTGCCCTGAGTGCAGTAACTACCAGGAAACAACTTGGCCGATAATGGGGTTATAAGGGTTTCAAATGGTCAGCCAAATGAGATATCGGAAAATAAGTGATATTACACTAATTGTAAATATGTTCTTCTTTGGCTTTGTAGGGCAGCATGCAGTAACATGTTACAGTAGCATGTTGCAGTTTGATGCTTTGGTGGAAATTTGCCAATCTAAGGGTTACTGTTGAGGACAGACTGCACGCAATCACTGGCAGACATGCTCCCATATAGCAGAAATAACATGAAAAGTATACACCCCACCCCCACCGTCTAATAATAATAATAATAAACTTTATTTGTATAGCACCTTTCATACATAAATGCAGCTCAAAGTGCTTCACAGGACACAAAAATATAATACAATAAAACACAAGTAGTTAAAATGATAGAACAATGGCAAAGAACAAAATTGAATATAAGAACATAAAATAAATAAAAACAAATAAAAACACCACATGCCGCAATCAGTCAGGGCAGGGTAGGAACGTGCATAGTAAAACTCAACTAAAAAGCAAGAGTGAAGAGGTGAGTCTTGAGTTGAGATTAAAAAATGTCTACAGAGGGTGCATGTCTGAGCTCGAATGGAAGTTTATTCCAGGCTGTTGGGCCGTAGAAGCAAAAAGCTGCCTCACCATATTTTTTTGTGCACATTCTTTTAGGCACTTCAAGTAGGCCAGCATTGGAGGACCTGAGGGGGCGGTTAGGGACAACTGTCGTAAACATTTTCCAGCATGGCTCCTCTGTAAAGCACACGCCCATTCGGCATTCCAATAGTCACCCTATTTTCCTCATGAATATGGAAATATCATGGTCCAACACCTGAACTCTTGTTTTAAGACATTATTGTTTTAGATATATTTTTTGGTACATTATTAAATAATAGGGACATTATAAAATTATGCCTAGTAGCAGACAGATGAAAATCATATTAGGAATTACTGTACATGACAGCTTGGTCATTTACTGGAGTGTAATACCACTCCCTGACACCACAAACCGCAACCGTCTAATTAATGACGACATGGTGTTCTATCATAGAACAGTTCACATAAGCGAGTGTCCTCTCGAGATTGCCATGCAACATGGCATTACTGTATCTGGTGCTGGAATGCAACCTGAGCTGTGTATGCATCATGTGATAATGATTATGATTATTACTATTAATTATAACTATAGTTCTGATTAGTTCAACATACAGTATAGCAGGGGTTCTCAGAGGGGTTCTCAAAGTTTTTGGCTGGGGACCCCCGGAAATGCTTTGGCCATGTCACCCCCAATACATACTGACTGCAAAAATAACCTTAATAGAGAAAATATATTCTAGTATAGTACTGAAACCAGATATAATCATTAAGGAAAGTGTATGCATGTACTCTGTATACTATGTAAACTCTTCATTTCCATTTTCCAGCCATTCAGTTGCAAAAAAACTATTTCTTTCTTCCTTTTTTTAAATAATTTGGGGACCCCCCAAAATAATTTGGCGACCCCCTCAGGGGTCGCGACCCACGTGTTGAGAACCCCTGCAGTATAGCACCCCCACCCCTCTGCTGAATATGGACAACACATGCTCCACCCATCTGTTCAATATTCAGTTACACCCCTTTAAATTCCTGAGCATGCCCTTGCACTGTGGGTACTTCTGCTGCGGAGTGACTACTGTACTAGGTGGGTAGGTGTGTGCCTGCTGTATCCCTGTTTACACGTCCCATAGCCAGTGTCAGAGCCTGAACGGCTGCAAAGCGTCAGAGTAATCATGTCGAAACCGCTGTCAGACCATGACAAGAAGAAGCAGATTTCAGTGCGAGGTCTCGCCGGTGTTGAGAATGTTGCAGACTTGAAGCAAAACTTCAACAGGCACCTGCACTTCACGCTGGTCAAGGACAGAAATGTGGCAACGAAGAGGGATTACTACTTTGCTCTTGCCAACACAGTGCGTGACCACCTGGTTGGCAGGTGGATCAGAACGCAGCAGCACTACTATGAGAAAGATCCCAAAGTAAGTATTCTCCATCACACCTGCATCACCTTTAACCCAAACCCTCAGTCACGTTGCACAGAGGCGAATACTGCTGAATAACTATTAAAAATAGACTAATTGCCACATGTAGTGAGAAAGACTTTGAGGCAAGTATAACAGTAATGCATTTATTTAAAAAAGTTATTACTACGAAATGATTCAGGGGATGATTTACTTGCAAGATGATTTGATGTTTACTATAATTCATTCAAAAATCTTTATAATTAAAGTCTCACCCCTTATCCTATTACTAATAATCGTTATATAGATACAGTAGTCATATCTAATGGATGATCTCTATAATCTAAGAGCACTAGCATATATAACACCTAAATAAACAGTTTTAACAAGACTCTGGTTATGGTGACTCTTCCACTATACAGTACACTCCTCCATCTATAATCCTCTTCTTTACCAACAAGAAAGATTTGTTTTGTTTAGATTGTTTCAATGATGTCACAGTCATTCCGATCAGGCACAACAGTGTTGTGTTACTACTGTATACAGTATATTCGTTCATTTATTTAGTTGGTTTCTAGTAACAACCTATTCTCTAGTGTAGCTGCATAGCACAGCCAATCTATAAGTGCCTCAGACAGATTCATGAAAGAACCAAGGCATGTCGTGACATTTAAACTGCACTAGTGAGCGTCTGCCTATATTGTGTTGAAACTTAAACCCCAACTTGACCTTTTCTTCTCCCCATCTTGTTTGAACATAAACATATTTTTATTTGCCAGTCTTTATCAGTTAGTTGAGCTGGTCCGCTGCTCCGCTCTTCTCTTCATATTTTAAAATCCTCTTGAATGTCTGACTTCAATTATAATTTCAAATACAATTTCCTAACATTGGAATCACACCACACCATATTAGTTTCAGATACTAAAACGATCACTTGCAATACATCTCAAGGCATCTCAATAAGATGATCACTGGCAATGCATCAATCCATAGTGTACACATTAAATTCAGGAACATAGGACACTTTCACTGACCATATGACCTTCGAATTTTATCATCTTGTTACAGAGTTCTGGACTGAAAGGTCATAAGTGATTCCCTCAAAGGTCAAACAAGAACCGTAGGAGAGGGAGGGTGTCCAAACTAAGAGTTACAGTTGGTACTGTATGTACCAAGTAGGGATTATCCTTGACTAAAGACATTCTTAGTAAACCAATAGTTATATGTCCGGTATGTGTTGGGTTAGTTGATTGATTCAGCAAATCTGTAAAATGGGGTTTGCTGCATACATTCAGAAACCAGCCTTTTCAGGTTGGTGTGGTGTTCAACGTTCTAATGTTGATTTCGCAATCGCTACTGGCTATTGAAATACATAGATGGGTAGAATTCAGAGGTTACAAGAGATGTGCTCACCATTTTTCAAGAAATAATTCATTGAACAAAGCTTAAAAATGACAATGAGGGGATAGTTCACCTAAAGTTCTAAAATGCATAAATGAAGGTTAATTGTTTTACTGATCAGAATGATAGGATTTTGTATCAATACACATAGGCTAGTTACACTTGAATGAGACCAGTAAACAAAGTTTATATATGCCTATCTACACTGTACCACTTCCCACATAGATGCCCACCTCTTTACTTTACAATGAATGCATGGCGGGTAACATGCTCTGTCTGACATTTGAGCAACCTCCAGAGGAGCTATTTTTTGCCTCGGTCAAAATGTTGCCGTTACGTAACACCCCAAAGCTATCTGCATCTAAGCCCCTTCCCTTCAGTGTGTCTGTGTCACACCCCTGTAGTCATGCAAGTGCACAAAGCTAAATGGCAAAGGCTAAGGCCCGTTTCAGGTGTCACAGTGCTGACCATAAAGATAGAGCATAATAACTCCCTGAAGCGTTTCCTAGACAGTTTTACAGTTAACCTTGTCACAACATCCAGTTTCTATAGTTTTACAAAGTTAAGTTTTAGTTTTCAGAAAGGTGTTGCCAAATGACAAATGCCAAATTGACCCACTGAGAAACTGCCTCTCATGATGACATAAGAGTTTTATCCCCGTTAAAGCCATCTTCAGAACAAAAAAGAACACAAACCAAAAAAACAAAGATAGATAGATATGTACTCCACTCATATTGTGATTTGCTCATCTCCATCTCTAGCGTGTGTACTACATCTCCCTTGAGTTCTACATGGGCCGCACCCTCCAGAACACCATGGTGAACCTGGGGCTGGAGAGTGCCTGTGATGAGGCTACATACCAGGTGAGACATGTCTAGCACAGTGGTTCATGTCAAGGACCCCCAAACCGCCTGGGATTCGAACTTGGGTTTCCCGTGTGAAAGTCCAACGTCTTAAACACTAGACCAAAGGGATATCCCTATCGACTGAATTCTTCAAAAATATTTAAAAAATAGCTCATATAAGCTCACAACACGCTGTAGTGTGATGCATTGTAGGCTTGTCTATCAGTTATTTCTGAATAAACAAAGTATAAAGTAGGGTTAAAGTGGTTATTGTAGACTGACTCATTTTGCTGGGGACCCCTGCGCCCCCTCTTGGACCCATGGGGATCCCCAGACCCCACTTAATAATAATTACTGGTCAAGCAGGTCCTTAGCTATTGTCCTTAGCTGCAGGCAATTACTGCAGCTCGGCCACAGCTCTGCCTCTGTTTATGTTGCTATGGAAGCTGAAAGTTAAAAATAAAATAATATGCAGGATAAAGTCATGCCTGGATAACTGTACAGTCATGTCCTCCTTCACAATGTCAGGTTTTTTTCTCCCAGTAATGAACATGACACCACTGTACATTGAAAATAAGCAATAGTTATCTTTTCCAACTTAATATTATTGTATTCCTGTAAACCGTCACAAAGGGGTACATCACTTTTGATGCAGTTGTAATTTGTGTGTTCTTCTACTGCATTTGTAGTTGGGTCTGGACATGGAAGAGCTGCAGGACATGGAAGAAGACGCTGGTTTGGGTAATGGCGGTCTGGGCCGTCTCGCCGGTAAGCAGCTCCAGTTGCTGGAATTCATACATCTTAAATGAGCTATAGCAGTGCTTCTCAAACCTTCTCATGTGACCCCACTTTGAAATGTATTGCATTTTATCCAGTGGAATTTGTGCATCTGTTGTCCTTCGGTGGTTTCAGTCATTATAAATGAGACGATCTCCTCTTAAAGTCCACATTCATTTTTCATGTTCTCCTCTCCTCGGTTCACCAGCCTGCTTCCTTGATTCCATGGCTTCACTGGGTCTGGCTGCCTATGGCTACGGTATCCGCTATGAGTTTGGCATCTTCAACCAGAAAATCCAGAATGGCTGGCAGGTTAGAAACTCAAGCTTGTTTTAATTTATTTAATTTATTTATTAACCCTGATGTTTTACAGATTATATTCCATCACGCTGAGGAGGCTGATGATTCCCTTGTCGGATTAAGAATAGTTTTAATTAAGTTGTATAACAGATACAGATTTGTATCTGGGAGCACACACAGACCTGCCTGGATTACACTGCTAAATGTTTTGGAGTTTCACCTCAACTAACTGCTGCCTTACCACTATCTTCACCCTGATTCCTCCTCAGGAAATATCTCTATCAAATGTGCTATTTTGTGAGTCATTTCAATGCAGTGACCAAGTGAATTCCTCTGTTATGCTGGTTCATTGATAAGGTTGAGGAGGCTGACGATTGGCTGCGCTACGGCAACCCCTGGGAGAAGGCCCGCCCTGAGTACATGCGCCCAGTGCAGTTCTATGGCAGAACTGAGCACCACCCTGACGGTGTGAAATGGGTGGACACTCAGGTGAAGACATGACTTACAGTACATATACACATGGACAGTACAGGTGGTGTGATTGATAATCAGTCCCTGTTTTTGGCATGTCAAAAAAAGCTAAATAATATCATGACAATTGACATTCTAAGCTTTGTTCTGCTACTATTGATTGTTTTGACATAAAAATTATATATGAGAGTTTAAGCCCTGATATAATATTAATTATGTGGCTGTGCCTGTGTGTATTGTAGCCTAGCCACAGAATGAATATTAGGCTATTTATATCCTTGCTCCTCTCCATTTGAACCACATGATCCCTACTTCCCTAGTGTCCCTATTTAAAGAATGTCATAAAAATAGACAAACAAGAACATTTGCTACAAGCATATAGAACTGTAATTGTTAAGCATTACAAACCTGATGTATTTATACGCCTCTGTATTTTTGAGTTTCTCAGTGTAGCAATATTACAAATATAATGTATGATATTAATCCCTATTTTATACTAACTACATCTTTGAAAATGTGTTAAATGTTTGAAAACATTAGCATTTTGGGGGATATTTCTGCCTATAATGGCATGCCCAGAATTGGGATGCCAGATTCAAAGTGGTTAAACTGCACTTACACAATCGTATGCTGTATGAATAGGTGTAACATAAATTACATAATATTATCAATATTGAAGTATTGCCAAAATGTAAACTGTACTCAAGTTGTGTCTGTGCATGTGCTTGTTCTTGACAGACGGTCCTGGCCCTGCCATATGACACCCCCATCCCTGGCTACAAAAACAACTTTGTCAACACCATGAGGCTGTGGTCGGCTAAGGCTCCATGTGACTTCAACCTTAAAGACTGTACGTATCTGTCTGCAATGTCCAGTGGTGGAAGAAGTAGTCAGTCAACCCCAGTATACTTACAGTCTAAAATGATTATATATATATGGGCTGGACTTTAATATTAAGTATAATGCTAAGAAGAGCATGGTCCTGATATGTAGAACGAAGGATGACTCGGAGCTCAGGTTCCCACATTTTTACCTGTCTGGTCTGACTGTAAAAATAGCTAAAAGTGCTAAATATCTTGGTCACATCATCACAGATACACTAGATGATGATGAAGATATGTATAGACAGAGGAGAATGCTTTATGTGCAAGCAAACATGCTGGTTCGCAAATTTCACCACTGTACAACTGATGTTAAGGTTAACCTGTTTAGAGCGTACTGCACCCCCCTCTATACTGCCCCATTGTGGGTGAACTTTAAAAAGGAGAGCTTGCGCAAGCTGCAAGTAGCCTACAATGACTGTCTGCGCATTCTACTCAAGAAACCCAGGAGCACTAGAGCTAGTGCACTATTCTGTACACTAGGACTCACCACCTTCATGGCCCTCTTGAGGAACCTTACCTACAAATTCATGTGTAGACTGGACCGCTCCTTGAATGGATTAATACGGCTGATGACAGACCCTCTCTGTAGCTCTGTCAGGTTCACATCCACCATCAGAGGACGCTGGCACGAGTGCCTCTTTTGATTTGTTCCCTGAGGGGCTGGATAACTTATTTTTATTTTATTTTATTATTTTACCTTTTTCTATGTATTGTATGTTTTTACCCTGTGGGCCATGAGCCTGTAATAAAGTTTATATATATAAGTAGTCTACTACAGCACTTAAAATACAGTAAAATGTTAATGTACTGTGAGTTAAAGTGCTGTAGTAGACTACTTGCTTTTATAAAAAATATTCAAAAGGTACATTTTATAATGCATTGCTATATTACAATTTTGACAAAATATTTTAAAGAGAAAAAGGGAAAAATCAATATAGTGAAAATAGCGGATTGGCATGCTAGATATGCTCATGAAGTGGAGTCAAAAGATTGCATTCAAAATGCACATTTTATCCATGAATTACCATTAAGTGTAGATTCTATTCTTTGCTGAGAATTATATTAATATTTATCAGAATTTTAATTAAATTTCTAATTAGAAGCGAAATAATTAATTTGAACCCAATTAGAATGAATGTCATTGAGCAAATAAGTTGGCACATTAACTTTGGCTTGATTCACTATAAACCCAACCCAGCAAAATAGCAAACATGGTACCGTGACATAGTAACGCTGTGCTACCATGGCAGAATATTCCATCTATTCCTTTATATAATCAATTTCTCTATTGGTGCAGTGTAATGGAAAGGTGTAGCAATAAGTAGTCTGGCCAGAACCTACACTATCAACACTATTCTCTTTATTCAGACAGCAGCCATCTTGCCAGCAAGGTGATACCTAGGTGACACTTCCCATAGAGAGCCCATTCATCCAAACAGAACAGTCCTCTCTAATTATATTAAACAACGTCAAAATCACCAACATTGCAGCTGTAGGGAAAACTTGAATTATCCTCTTTCAATCTGTAAAGTTTTTGTTTAATAAAAATCCATGTAGACATTTTATGAGCTACTTCCTGTCAAGAAATTCCTTGCAGATGATTATTTTCTAAGTATCAGAGTATGGAAGCGCTCGTTATCAGTAAAGCAACCTCCAGCATTATGTGCACATTCAAAACAGGTGGTACGGATGGGCCGTTGAGTGATAGTCAATGAGCACTTCCAAACTCCAGCACAGCCAAAATCTGCAAGGAATTTCTTGACAGGAAGTAGCTCATAAAATGTCTATGGTGGATTTTTATGAAACATTGATTGATTGATTGATTGATTGATTGAAATATTTAGTTCAGATTTTACGGGGGCCAGTTTCGAATTGCAGCCGTCCGTAGGTGCCCTTTGAGAGTGGTTTTGAAGGAGTCAAGGGATTCACATGTCTTAATGACTGTTGGTAGGGCATTCCACATTTTGGTGGCATACATGTAGGAGCGAAAATAATTTAGTCGTTTACATTAAGGAAGTATTTAGACAGAACATGGGTATCTTGGTGGTGTATCGAATCTTGTGGACCAGACCCATTGCAAGATGCTGTACTCTGTCGTCGACCCTAAGCCATCCCAGCCTGTCAAAGTGGGCAGGGGTGAGGTGGGTTCGGGGGGGTGAGGCCAAGTAGGAGCCTGACCAGTTTGTTTTGGGAGGTCTGGAGCCTTGTTTTAAGGGCCTTTGAGGTGCTGTGGTACCAAGAGGTGCATGCATAGTCAAAGAAACCTTGTACGAGGGCTCCTGTTAAGGTCTTCAAGGTGTTTTTGTTGACCAGTGAGGAGATCCTGTAAAGGAATCTTGTTCTTTGATTGATTTTTTTTATTACGTTGGTGGCCATTTTATCACGGAAAGATTGGCCTCCAGGATGGAACCTAGGTAGGTAATTTCATCTTTTCGTGTGATAATATTGTCACCCACTCTAACCAAGAAGCCATCTGCCTTGCTGAGATTACTATTTGATCCGAAGAGAATGGATTCAGTTTTTCCCATGTATAAGGATAGTTTGTTATCAGCGAGCCAGGTGCTTTACAGATGAAAGAGGATAATTCAAGCTTTCCCTACAGCTGCAATGTTGGTGATTTTGACGTTGTTTAATATAATTAGAGAGGACTTTTCTGTTTGGATGAATGGGCTGTCACCTAGGTATCACCTTGCTGGCAAGATGGCTGCGGTCTGAATAAAAAGAATAAGACTCTCTGTCAGAGCAATGCAGCTCCAATGGAGAATAAGATTAATAGGCCTATACCTTTGAACTGAGAATTGTGCTTGGAGTTTTTAATTGTACTTAGGTTTCATTTTATTACTAAACTGTACTGTAGTCAGAATTATAAATGACCTAAAGTTTGAGTTATAGTCATTTGTCAACTGTAGGGTGTGTTTCAATTCTGTTTTTTTTTGCCTATTCAACAGTCAACGTTGGTGGCTATATTCAGGCCGTGTTGGACAGAAACTTGGCTGAGAACATCTCCCGTGTGCTGTACCCCAACGACAATGTAAGAGCCCACTCTAATATACCACTACCTGATCCATCTACTCACACTATGACACGAGCAACTGTCCACACTGTCCATTTCAGTGTAGACACACTACTGTGTTATTAAAACATCAAAATGTCTATCTAGTTATCCATTATTTTGACAAGTCATATTTTCCACAGTATTATTATCTATTCATGCATATGAAACCCTTACTCCCCTAAATCATATTTGCACTACAATACACCAACAGTAGTACTATAATAGCCTAAAGCTGCAGGCTTAATATGCCATGGTCAGCAATAAAGAAACCACTGTGTCAGCAAACAATAGGCTCTGCACTCTTAAAAATAAAAAAATAAAGGGCACAGTACTGTGGTTATTTTTAGTGAGATTGGGTTACGGTGTGCTACCACAACTCTGGCATTCCTATTTTGTCATTATAGGCAAAAATGTCAATATTTGAGCAGTTGAGACGAAGAACCATTAAGGCCATAATTTATTCTGACCCCTCCTGAAAAGTCTTATCTGTCCTGCCAACTTATCCATAATGTATACATTATGGATAATTATTATGGACTTATCAACTGCTCAATTGTCTTTCTTTTTTCTTCTTCTTGGAAATAGCGGTTGTACAAATTCAGAATGGCTATTTTTCACTGTGCAATACCATTGTACGATAAAGAATATATCAGGCTTAATCACTTAAGTCCCATTTCAAAAATAGCAAAATTGGAGAAGATCTAATAAGCTTACAACACGTGGTGATGCGGGATCATGCAATGCATTGAAAGCTTGTAGATCTGCTATTTTGAAAGAATATTTTCCTATAACGACATGCATGAAACTGGGATGCCAGATTGAAAGTGGTTAACTCAAGTGAATCCTAATACAATTCAATACAAATAAGTGCAGCCTCATGCAGCTTTAATTGTAGATAATTTCTTTTTGGCAAGTCACAGTGTCTATGTCGTGCTACAGCATATAAATCAGGCTTCACACGGGCATATGTAAAAGATGCAGTCTAGTGAGTCTACCATTCATTGTCAATGGAAGCCAGTGACGTGGCAATGCAAAGACGCATGTAGATGCTCCAAAATTGACAATGAATGGTAGACTGCATCTTTGCGTCTGCCTGTGTGAACGCAACATTACACTAACTAACGTGCCAACAGAACATACAGTCGTGTAGTTTAGGACTAGGAGCAGTTAGATCTGCAATGTGCCTCAGTGACTTCATACATCAAATGTTTCCGTGCCTGAATTTGTGCTCATGATCAAATTCAGGCAAAGTATAGGGATTCATGAAACATTTATGAAATACATGAGAGCATTACGTTGAAATTATCTTTTCAGTATATACAAAGTCTGGATATGACAAGCATTACCTTTTGATCATATCTGATCATGCACTGTATATTAATATAAAATCCTTGTGTGAGGACCTCCCGCATGTCTCTCCTCTCTCTCTCTGGTACATGATCAAAACAATAAAATAATATACTGTTCATGGCTGCATCAATAATATTGATTGTTCTATACTTACTTAGTTTAGATACTAAATAAGAAAAAGAGCAATGGGTTTTCTCAGTGGAGTGCTACAGACCTACAGTATAATCTACATCCATTATACAGAAAAGTAGCAATTTGTAGCACATCCAAAAATTCAAATAAATGGAGTACAAACTAAGTACTCCTTTTCGTTCGTTTATTGGTGTGTGCCAATAAAAAAGTGAAAATTTGGGTGCTAGCCTTTTGGGACTTTTTCAATTCCTACTTTATGATAGTTTAGAATGATACTGTACTCTACTGTAGTTGCCAAAACGACAGACACAGAAACATGCAGTATTTTACTAGCTTTGCAGCGAAACACCATATTTCATCTATTCAGAAAGGAAATATTACCAATACATATAGGAATACATCACTATAACTATAACAAAATACATACATAAATGGATGCACCTGGGACGTATCCTCAGTGATGTATCCCAAGGTCATCAGGGTTTCGGGTCTCGCAACATCATACATCTCACTCAGGTGACCCAGCCGGGAGTGATCAAGTCCCGACTTACGTCCCAGTAGCTACCCTCGATAAGTCCCATTAGGGAAAAACCAGGGCCACACAATCCGTTCCTCCTGAACTACTCTGCCGGGACTGGGAGGTACCATTCTGGCACATGGAAGGACTAGGCTCTGTGGGTTGACACCTGTCCGGGCCCCTCCTACGTCTCACCAGGTACACTCCTGCTCTCACCAGGTCAGGCCCTGTGCGTTGCACCAGACTCCCAGCCCCAGGCACTTTATTCAGGAGTGGTGGATTCTCAAGCCGCAACGGTTCCGCAGGCTCCACCATGCCCTTGGTGGTGCCGCAGGCTCCGTTTGAGGCTTGAATGGCCCTCCTAAACGCCTCACCGTGGGTTTGTTGGGCTTCTTCCTCACGGAAGACACAGGCTGGGGCACTAACCCATACTGCTCCCGGGTGCCGTCTAATTTCCGGCTGCCACCCGTCTCTCCGGTGGTCACCAGACTATTCCTGGTTGTCACTTAGTCTATTCCTAGAGCTGCTGCCTGCTCAACTTCAATCTGACTCAGGACCTGTGTCACATAATTTTCCTTTTGTATCCAATCCATACTGTCTCCCTCCACAGTCAAAATAAAGCAGAAATACCGGAAAAAAAGAAAGAAACTCAATTGCTTTTTGATCAAGACACAGATGTCTCCAAGGTTTCCTCTCACAATATGAGAAGCCTAGCATTATCTTTGATTTCTGGGGAATTAGAATCAACAGCGAATAAAACCGACTGAATCATTGCCGTTTGATGAAGATAAGGGCAGCTCCTTGGTCTGCCGTGGGGATTCAGTTAAAATGATAGCTTTACACGTTGCAAAATAAGGCTTATACGTGTAGTTCCCATACTTAACGCTCTTAATCTTTTTCCTTACTTTATTTATATTCTTACAATTCATGACCTGCTGTACAAAGATTTGCATAAACTGAACAGTTGTCAGTAGAATAAAAGGTATGTTAAAATAATTAACCTTTTTCTGCTTTCAGTCCATCTATCGGGGGTTTCACCATGCATTACTGCACACTGCCAGCTGTCAAAAATAAACCTCCTATAATCAGCAGTCCCTCACTCACATGGGTGACACATTCTGATTCCATGACAGGCTGGCTGCAGGTCGAGTGCCTGATCCTTGACTGTGCCTCTTATTTGACACCACACAGCCAATGATGTATGTTTAAATCACATAGGGCAGTGGTTCTATGTCTGTTTATATCACATAGGGCAGTGGTTCTATGTCTGTTTATATCACATAGGGCAGTGGTTCTATGTCTGTTTATATCACATAGGGCAGTGGTTCTATGTCTGTTTATATCACATAGGGCAGTGGTTCTATGTCTGTTTATATCACACAGGGCAGTGGTTCTATGTCTGTTTATATCACACAGGGCAGTGGTTCTATGTCTGTTTATATCACATAGGGCAGTGGTTCTATGTCTGTTTATATCACATAGGGCAGTGGTTCTATGTCTGTTTATATCACATAGGGCAGTGGTTCTCAAACATTCCAAGGACCCCCAGTTGTTTTATTTCTGGGACTACAGTCTACATCTAAAATCAGTGTTAATTTACTTACTGTAACTCTGAGAGTGTACAAATTAAACCAAATTAACCTGTATACAGACGCGTAACTTGGGGATTCCTGGACCCCACTTTGAGACTGGAGCCACCGACTTAAGGAATGGGGAAAGGGAGTCAGTCTTTACTGGTCCATGGTAAAATACAGCTACTTCAAGTACTACTGCAATTACCCAAAAGATGGCTGCTCAGATGGCTCAAATCATAAATGTAAAAATCTAGATGCCTCATTGGCCGCTGCAGTTCATTGGAGCGACCTGTATCGCACTGTAAGGCGGAAGTCAAGCGGAAGTGTGGAAGGCACGCTGCATCGCTGCCACTCAAGTGACTATACTGCCAAACACATCGTGTCTTTTCCCCTTCTGTGACTCACGTGGAAGCTTGGCAAGCTTCCGCATGCGTCACAGAAGCTTGCCTCCTCTCGAGATACATACGCCCCAGAGCCGAAGGAGGCGTCTACCTTTCTATGTCTATGACTCTGATACTGTATGTAGGTTACAGTACTGTAGCCCACATATTCTGCATATAGTTTCAACTACTCCAATTAATTCCACCTGTGATTCAGTTTTACCATAGGCATTAGCACTTTCAAACTGTATTGTATATATTAAGACTTGATTGATAGATTGTATTAGCATTGAGACATCATCCTATCATAACGAAGAAATCCAGAGGGTAGCACTCAAAAGCATTACTTAAACCTATTTTGGTAGTGGCCATTGGTGTAAAACGTGTCTTGCATTATATAAAAGCAACGTATTGGAATGGGGTCAAAACTAAAAGTGTAGTCTTGCCTGCATGCAAGTGATATTTCTGACATGTCCTGATCCACAGTTCTTTGAGGGAAAGGAGCTGCGTTTGAAGCAGGAGTACTTTGTGGTGTCTGCCACCCTTCAAGACATCATCCGACGTTTTAAGGTCTCCAAGTTTGGCTCAAGGGAAATCGTTCGCACAGACTTCAGCAGACTGCCAGATAAGGTGAGGAAAAGTTCAGAAGAAAGGGAAAAGATTGTGGGGCAAAAAAAAGTGCTTGATTTCTTTTCTCCTTTTCATTAATATGACAGGATTCACATGTCACACAGTAAAATCCTGGACGTTAATTTAACAATGGGAGAGTGCCAATGGACGCTTACAGGTCCATTTGTACTCTCGAGTTAGGCTGTTCCCTTTTTGTTTGCTCGTGCTCTCAAACGAGAGTTTACAAATTGCTTCACAGTTCACAACAAGATAATGAATGTGATGAATATGTGGCACACACAGGTCGCCATTCAGCTGAATGACACTCATCCTGCCATGGCCATCCCCGAGTTGATGAGGGTGCTTGTGGACGAGGAGAAGCTGGGATGGGATGAGGTAAGCACGGCGAGCAGTAAGAGCTGAAGTCAAGTGTTTTCCCACTTTCTGTTATTCTTAGATTGTTGTGAATTTCATGTAATTATTACCGTTACTGAGCTGTTTTGTTACTTATTTTAGAGGAGGGTGTTTCAGTGGCAAATGAACAGCAGAGGGCAACAAAAATCATTATTTTGTGTGGCTTGCTGATATGAATATCACTATCAGTAAAGTGATATTGCACGTTTTAATCATTTTTGTATATTTGTATATCATGAAATCAGGCCCATTTTATTAATATACACAAATTCCTTTATTTAAGATGTTTTAACTGTTGAAGTTGCTACTTGAGTCTCGTGGTTGAGAAAAGCTGTTCAATTGTGATGATGTTAGATGTACAGTACATAGCTCTCCAAATACTGCAGGAATGTTTGGGATTAACCAATTTCCCCCTCCCGATCATGTTCTTTTCCCCCTCTTGCTTTCTGTCTCTGTGCAGGCCTGGGCTATCTCTGTGCGTACTTGTGCCTACACCAACCACACAGTTCTCCCCGAGGCCCTTGAGCGCTGGCCCATCGATCTGTTTGCCTACTTGCTGCCCCGTCACCTGGAAATCGTCTATGAGATTAACCGTCGCCACCTGGAGGTGAGTGGTGTAGACTGCAATGCAGTCTATCCACATTGGATTCCTATTGCACACGTCGAAATGGAAGAATCTATGCTAACAACTCAACAAAGGCCTTAAAACTAACCGGGGGACAGTGGGGAGGGAATTGTATTAAATGGTAGATGATCGAATAGGAGAGTCATGAAGTCATCACTATATTGTGTCACATTTTAGTCCAATTGAAGTCCACATTATTCCAGAGTGCAAAGTGCAGTGCAGCAATTGCTCCCGTCAGACGATGATTCCTCAGTGTATACGATGAAAAAACCCAAACCATGCATGAGTTACATGTTAAGGACAGAGGTCAGACCCACAACGTTAAGTCACAGGATTCCAACACAAACAGCCATATTGGGAAATACTAAATGTTGGGTATGCATTAGGTTGGGCACTGGTTAACTTTGTTGGTGTCAAGGTTAGGGCTGATTATTTCACAGTTATTTAACTGTTGTATACAATTATATTGATTACTTTTTCAATTAATGGAATTATGTGGAATTGTGTATTCACTATTCAGTGTTATCAATGAATCAATCTACAGCATCTAGATAGTGATACATATTAAGGCTAAAACAGACACAAAGACATAAAACTGGTTGAAGTGATGAAAACAAACTCAAGAAGGGCAACACATAATATCACAATATTATATTATAAACACACGCACGCACACAAAGTAGCAGCATACATTAATATACAATGTACATGCTTTATCACTTTCTCCCCCCAGAATGTTGCTGCCCACTTCCCTGGTGACACTGACCGTCTGCGTCGCATGTCTCTGATTGAGGAGGGCGGACAGAAGAGGATCAACATGGCTTTCATGTGTATTGTGGGCTCCCACGCCGTCAACGGTGTGGCCAGGATCCACTCTGAAATCCTCACAGCCACCATGTATGTCCCCGCATGTCACTCTGAGGCCGGATTTATAGACGTTGCTGTGCGACGGAGCATGAATGAGGCATAATGATAGACAGTACCACAGTGTTAAAGCTGCAAGCCCGTTAAGAGGATGGAGATTTATTATTTCTATATATTTTCGGTTAAATGAACCATGTTCAACGTATCTTCATATAATTGGTCCATTTCTGTCTACTCACTCTGTGTCTCAGAGGAGGGCCGTCAGAAATATGCCTACCACAGAGACCTAATAGACAAAAAATACTATACCATCTAGGAGTGATTATGCAGATACGTTGAAAATGGATAAAGTGGTATTGCCCAGCCCTATAACAGAGTGACTGATGCTATGTGGTAACATGACAACCGAACTGAATGGTGTGGTGTTTGTTTCTTTACCCTGCTTGCAGTTTCAAAGATTTCTATGAGATGGAGCCAACTAAGTTCCAGAACAAGACCAATGGCATCACACCACGTCGCTTCCTGTTGATGTGCAACCCTGGTCTGGCTGAAGTCATTGCTGAGGTGGGTATCTGGTCTGGCTGCAGTCTTTGCTGAGGTGGGTTTCTGGTCTGGCTGCAGTCATTGCTGAGGTGGGTATCTGGTCTGGCTGCAGTCATTGCTGAGGTGGGTATCTGGTCTGGCTGCAGTCATTGCTGAGGTGGGTATCTGGTCTGGCTGCAGTCATTGCTGAGGTGGGTAGTACCGACTGTCATATTGTCACTGTCGGTTGGAAACCTTGTCTGTTCAAAACCCTTCCTTTTTATTTATTTTTGTATAGTGAAAATAGCTGATAATGATATACAAACTCACAAGCTTGTAGGTCTGCTATGTTCACTCCTTTTGTGGGAATTAATTTACAACATACTTTATCGAACTGGAATGGATGATATTACGGTTAAGCGCAAATTCATGTTAGAATAGAAATCTAGAGTATGCAGCACTACCAAGATACCAACCTGAATGCAACACATTGTAAATTCCTGTTTTGTGACTTTGTGTTTGATAGAGAATCGGAGACGATTTCGTTCGTGATCTTGACCAGCTGAAGGGTCTTTTGGAGTATGTTAATGATGAAGCATTCATTCGCGACATTGCCAAAGTCAAGCAGGTGAAGTAAACAATGATGGTCTCATCTTGTCAGTAACAAAACGAAACACACACACACCTCCATACACGGCACTGAGGTTCCTAACACACACACACCTCCATACACGGCACTGAGGTTCTAACACACACACACCTCCATACACGGCACTGAGGTTCCTAACACACACACACCTCCATACACGGCACTGAGGTTCTAACACACACACACCTCCATACACGGCACTGAGGTTCTAACACACACACACCTCCATACACGGCACTGAGGTTCTAACACACACACACACCTCCATACACGGCACTGAGGTTCCTAACACACACACACCTCCATACACGGCACTGAGGTTCCTAACACACACACACACCTCCATACACGGCACTGAGGTTCTAACACACACACACACACCTCCATACACGGCACTGAGGTTCCTAACACACACACACCTCCATACACGGCACTGAGGTTCTAACACACACACACACACACACCTCCATACACGGCACTGAGGTTCCTAACACACACACACCTCCATACACGGCACTGAGGTTCTAACACACACACACACACACCTCCATACACGGCACTGAGGTTCCTAACACACACACACCTCCATACACGGCACTGAGGTTCTAACACACACACACACACACACCTCCATACACGGCACTGAGGTTCCTAACACACACACACCTCCATACACGGCACTGAGGTTCTAACACACACACACACCTCCATACACGGCACTGAGGTTCTAACACACACACACACACACACACACACACCTCCATACACGGCACTGAGGTTCTAACACACACACACACACCTCCATACACGGCACTGAGGTTCTAACACACACACACACACACACACACACACACACCTCCATACACGGCACTGAGGTTCCTAACCTGCTCTAATCTTCTGCTAATGTAGGAAAACAAGCTGAAGTTTGCGGTCCACCTGGAGGAGCACTACAAGGTGAAGATCAACCCCAACTCCATGTTCGACATCCAGGTGAAGAGAATCCATGAATACAAGAGACAGCTGCTCAACTGCCTGCATATCATCACCTATTTCAATCGTAAGTTGGGTTAAAATCATTTAACCTAAAAGTGTAACGGAGATTAAAATATTGCAGAGGTTAAGCCGGTCAGTAACTCTGAAGAGTTATGGCGATCCATGGCGTAATGCAGTGGTTCTCAACCTGGGGGTCTCCAAATTATTTTGGGGGGTCCCCAGATTATAAAAACCTGAAACAAACTGAATTGCTGGAAAATGGAAATAAAGACTTTACATAGTACACACATGGTACATACATGCATAAACTTTCCTTAATGATTATATCTGGTTTCAGTATTCATTTATGATGTATTTTCTCTATTATTAAGGTTATTGTAATAATAAATCTGTATTTATATAAATCTTTGTAGCAAGCATTTCTGGGGGTCCCCAGCCAAAAGCTCTGAGAACCCCTGGCGTAATGCATACTAAACCGGGGGGGTCCTATAACACATCATTATAAATGTAGGTATTTTAGTTTAGAAAAGCTTGCTCCATGCCATGAAGACAAACAGAAACAGTCACAGGTTGGAACCATTTGGAAACATTATCTCCTGTCTCACTCTCTCAGGTATCAAGAAGGAGCCAAATAAGCAATGGACTCCCAGAACCGTTATGATCGGAGGCAAGGTACGTTGATTCTCAACTATCTACGTAACACTAGTTGCACCATAGCTGTCGTTGTATGATCTCTGGCTTTGCCCACTATGGTTAACCACTCAGCTTCATCATGGTGAGTGTGGTTAACCCATGGAGCCCATTAGAGTGAAGCTCATGGGAAATATGAAGCTGCCATAACATCCCATCCTCCCACAACCCCACCCCCTCAATTCATCCTTAACCCATTCTGTACGGGAACCCCTTTTGGTGTTTTAACTAAGCTTTATGTTATACTACAATCTCATAGCGCGCCACCAAGAGGCGCGCTACGAGCTTGTAGGTCTGCTATTTTTGAAAAATCGTGAAAATGTGGCACAAATCTTTGAATATATCTTCTTTATGTTGTTCCAGGGACCCCCCCAGAAGCAAAGATTTGAGTTAAAAACGTTCACTCTGAAAGAATATATATTCAATGATTTGAATACACATTTCTCCAAAAATAGCAGACCTACAAGCTCGTAGCGCGGCACTCGGTGCCGCGCTATGAGCTTGTAGATCTGCGATTTTTCAACGGCTAAAGTATAACATAATGCTTAACACCAAAAGGGGTTCCCGCCCAGAATGGGTTAATGCATCCGACTGTCCTGTGCCCGTGTGCCTCCAGGCTGCCCCTGGGTACCACACTGCCAAGATGATCATCCGTCTCATCACAGCCATCGGCGAGGTGGTCAACAACGACGCGGTGATCGGAGACCGTCTCAAAGTCATCTTCCTGGAGAACTACAGAGTCACATTGGCTGAGAAAGGTATGTCTATCCTGGATAATGATTACTCCCGCTCCACCCACCTCCTTCGCCGTATCTGCAATTACATTTGGCCCACTCAGTCGACACCGCAAGACGCTTCTTATAGAGATTGTAATTTAAAATGGAGTGTCTATTCACATGCTCATCATCACATGCATATCGCCGCAGCACATAAAGAACATTTAATGATACAGTCTCACACGCTACAATCATAATTACTGCAGTCGTGAGTCATTCTACTGGCCCTCCCTTGTTCATCTGCTACCCCGGAGGCTCATACTGTAGCTTTCAAAACTAATGACCTCAATGTGACAATTTGTTGTGCAGGCCAGACACACACAACACATGCACACACACATGCACAGACACACACACAGCTATACCCAGTGGTACAAGTACATGTGTTGGATAATTGTCTCCGCCATGCCGAAGGCCTGTGTGTGTGTGTGTGTGTGTGTCTCTGTGTACAACTAATCTCCAGCACCTTCGCCCGTTTAGAACAAAATGTTGCAAATCATGAACGCAGTATCCGATTGTGGTGAAACTCGATCTGCACGCACATAATACATTCCCACTAAGGAAGAATTGCCAGAAGACATTTTTCAAAATCAGCCTCATGGTGGCGCTATAAGAGGCCCAGTCACCGATCTGCGTAAACAATGCACATTCCCTAGAAGCCAAGGAAAACGTTTATCCTGCATTTTTTCAAATCTGCGCCACCAGGCGGCCGAAATTGGTACACATGATCTTTAAAGTCATGTGAACCCCCCCCCCCCGTAGGAGCATAATGCCTTTCATGCGGACCCTGCCTTGGGTCGACGTCAGCAACGGGTTCCTAACGCCAAATGAAATGGGTTCAGATCTGAGCCAAATCTCCTGAGGAGGCATGTCTGAAGCCTGTCCTGGAACGGGGGGCTAACGTCTTCCTCTCTGCAGCCGTCCCCGCGGCTGATCTGTCTGAACAGATCTCCACGGCGGGCACGGAGGCGTCCGGCACCGGCAACATGAAGTTCATGCTGAACGGCGCCTTGACCATCGGGACCATGGACGGCGCCAACGTGGAGATGGCCGAGGAGGCCGGCATGGACAACATCTTCATCTTTGGCATGAGGGTGGAGGACGTTGACGCCATGGACAGGAGTGGCGGGTAAGGAATGGAACTAAAGGCGAAAGCCGCAAAATAAAAACATTAAAAAAATATATAGGCCTATCAGCCAAACCAATATTTGAGTCTGGCTCTACAAAACATTCTGCAGACCAATTGAGTCTGGCTCTACAAAACATTCTGCAGTTCTTATACTGTATATCGACATGCTATATCTGCACATTGTATGTCCCGACTCCCAACTGTACAACTCCCTGGCAAAATGAAAACCGTTTATGCAATCTACAAGATCATAAACATGGTGGTATTCCGACACACAACCATTCTAATGCAATCGCATTGTGTCATGTTGTGAGCCTGTAGATCCTATTTTGCAATGCCATGTAAGTTCTTACATGCCCATAATGACATACCGGATTGAAAGTTGTCAGTATACATTTAAAATGGAGCTTACATTTAGATTTGCAAACACACTTTGCATGTGTTTGTAAATGAAGGGTGCAGAGCCATTGAGCCGAAATTCTGCAGCCTGCTTTTGTTTGGAATCCTGAACTCTTAAATGTTTCATGCCCTTCATATTGTAAATTGCATGATGGGGAGCTAAGCCTCTTGTGATGATCTGTAGCAGCCACTCTAAGTGCACTTTGAAGAAGGAAAATGAGAGACCTTTTATCCACAAGCCTTTTTGAATAAATTAGATTACCTATAATGGATGTCTGAAGGATATAATATCCCATGCCACACACCACGGGTCAAATTCACATCATTTGAATAACTGCAGAACATTCCTAGATAAAGACCACGTACCATGAATAATATTCTATGGAAATAATTGTATTCAGGAACCCAGTAAGAGTGGAAGCCACGATCTTCATCTCAGGACCCAGCGTATAGAACCGTTCTTCATCTGATCAAGTACAGGAATTATTAAGACACTTACCTACAAGACCATACATACATACTGTACCACTACAGCTTTAGGATTAAAATACTGCCGGTAACTTCTTATTATCTCTCTCCTACTATATGCTTTGCGTGTCTAGGAATTCCAACAATCTGTCTGAAGAAAGAAAATAAATTTGAATCGTTTTGTCCTGTCATAATATTAAATATTAAAATATGTGATGCAAGTGGGGTTTTCCCCCCTTTTTTATTTTTCTTCCCTTTTTTTTATAAACAAAGCTTTGATTTGACAGACCTGGATCTTTCCAGTACATGATTCTTTTTTTTTTTGCAGTGTATTGTATATCTTTTCTTTTATTATTATAAAAATAAATTCCATTGTTGTCTATTTTGTCTTGCATAGATACTGTGCTCAGTCCTACTACGACCGCATCCCTGAGCTGAAACAGGCTATAGATCAGATATCTGGTGGGTTCTTCAGCCCAAAGGAGCCTGAATTGTTTAAAGAAATTGTGGACTTGCTGATGCACCATGACAGGTAAGCACAAACCAAACATTAAAGTCTAGCTATATTCAACAAAATTGTTGAACAATACTCAAGTACTTGAGTATTGTTCTAGTATGTCTGACTGAATAAACAAATGTGTGCCAAGAAAATAATGGTCTTATTGTCTTGGTCAGCGTAGTGTGATAACTTCAACTGTTCAACAGTTGTAGAAATAAGCATTGAACATCACAATGTAATTGAATTATTAAAAAAATATTAAATGTGTTACTTTCAGATACAAGGTGTTTGCTGATTATGAAGACTACATGAAATGCCAGGAGAGAGTCAATGAGCTGTACAAGGTAAGTACCAAGTACTTACTCAAGAGATTAAAGCCTAAATGATTCAATACTTCTTTGCACAATGCACAATACTTCTTTGCTCAGATCATAATAGACTGGATGATAGGCAGCTGATATATCATTTATAATTCAATTCAGTTTGATTCAATACTGCATCGGCTTGTTAATGAAGGTTGCTAGGAAATTGTCTCTATGTGCTCAGGACAAGTAGCCAGGGGGAAGGGGTTCAGTGACCCCCCCCCCCCCCCCCCCCTCTCTCTCTCTCTCTCGTTAGCAGGCAACAGTGCAGCAGCACTATCTCTCTCTCTCTGTTTCTGGCACAACAGCGCCACTTTTGGTACTCATTGGTACTGGTGCTCATAGTCACACACAAACAAACACACACTGACATTGCTGTTCCTTGGAGTGGTTGCACCACTCAAAAATGTTCTGGCGATTCAGGAATAATGAAGTGAAACGAAATGAAAATTCATGCCGAGTGTCGGGCTACAGGACAAGCCCAGGAAAGGAGATTTGTTACACATTATGTAAATTAATGAATGAATAAATTACTGGGCTAATGATTTTTTTTTTTTTTTTTTAACTCTCATCAGTTTGTGATCTATGCCATATGAGATTAGTTTCATTTCATAAATCACATAATTTGATACTGTACATTGCTGATTGCTCTAATTAATATATAATAATGCATGTCTGCCACTGTAGATATCCGCTGCAGAATGACATTAAAATGGAGCATTTAATCCTTGTGCCATATTAAGTTGCATACATACAGTATACGAGCGATTCCCAACTTGTGGGCCGGGGCTGGGTTGAAGTTGAAGGCACAACTTTGAGCCTTCAACTATCATCTTCAACAAACAATACAAATACCTTGGAAAATCAACTGATGAGGAATGAATAGATGATTCAATCAAGCAATATTCTTCTCCCATCAGGACCCCAAGGAATGGACCAAGAAGGCGATTTACAACATCGCCGGCAGCGGCAAGTTCTCCAGTGACCGCACGATTACCCAGTATGCTCATGAGATCTGGGGAATGGAGCCAACCATGGAGACGCTACCTGCCCCTGATGAGAAACCCCTTTAAGCCACATACCAAACACCGAACCCAAACCAGTCACTCCCACACCACGGACACTATTAGAATATGCAGATAAAGCTATTATAGACATCTGGCTTGTTCTTTGGCTCCATTCCACAAGAATGTATTGTATTCAGCTTCGCCTGATTCCATTCACTTGCATTCTCAAATTTAGGATAATGCCATTGTTCACAAGTCAACAAGTGGTGTATGTTTGCTAGCCAGTTTTACACCTCTCAACTTCAGATACAGTAAAATAGGCCTACAGCTTCTTTTTTACTTGACCTGTATCAATTTTTTGGAGGGTTGGGGGGGGGGGGGGGGAGACAGCAAAACGGTTATTTTGTATCTACAGTCGTGGTCTACTGTGTGGTGATGAGTAGATGCACATGTTAATAATGTTGTGGGGTTAACCTAGGACATGAAACTGCAGCATAACAGGATATGATTACTCCATGGTTAATGCTGTGTAATGTTGGTCTGCCAATGCCATATTTGTTGCCGCCAGACTGACATATACTTTTTAGGCCTAGAAGGGGAGGACACTCTTCTATGACATTCTACTTTTGTCACATTAACATTCTGCTTTAGAATGTTTCTGTGCAGTCATAATAAACCAATACAATCTATACAAAACAAATGTACTCGTCACATTATTTCCATCATCATACTTGTGTAGTGTGTACCATGGACCTTTATGTGCACTGGGCAGCTGGGTTTGGCCTGACTGACAGCATACAGGTATATAGCTACAACTACAAGTACAACCAACGTATACGTACTGTATGTAATTTTTTCATGCCTGACAGATATGAGCCATAGGCACCGAAGTCTGACGTCATTTACGCATCATACTTATACACAGCATTGATCAACTGATGGTGAAAAATCGCTAATGTTACTTCCGCCAAATTACGTTACATTTTCATCTGAAACAGACTATCATAAACTATACAGAGCCACCTTCCCAACAATATCGCCGGGCAGTTTGTTTATTTTTGGACCACAATTCGTATATGAGACGATTCTAAGATGAATAGATGAATACCGGTAGTCTCTTTTGAGCAGTTCCACTGATGGCAACTGCCCCGAGTGTGTGTGTGTGTGTGTGTGTTCCCCTACTTTTGATTAAAAACAGCCATTCAACCTATCTAACCAAAACAATTACCCTCTTGGTAGGTCTGAATGTCAAACGCAATGAATCCAATAGTGGAGCCAGAGTGATGCAGCAGAATGCAGCGGAAATTAACACGGATGGCCCTGTTGCATATCAATCAACCTGGTAGTGTTAAGTACTGCTACTGGCACTGAGAGAGACGAGGCAATAGTTTTTTTTATTTTTTATAATTTAGTTTATTGTTTTTTTTCACAGAAGCATTATTGAAGTACTGAGTTTGAAAAATAATAATTAACATTAACAGCTTCTCTTAAATAAACCCCACAAGTATGACATAAAAGAGTAAACACAATTTTCACCCCAAAGAAAAAGGACAACAGAAAACAAGACAAACAAACCTTAAATACAAGATCAGTAAAAGTTGAAAAATAAAAGGCAGACAAAAACAGTATATCCTATCCTATATAAAAAAAATCATAGGTACATGATACATCCATAATCCAATACAATACTATCCATACAATCCAATCACAGTATAAGCTACAAAAGTCCAGCAGACCTCACTCATCCCCAAGCAGAGACGGATTCAAATTCTGAATGAATTGAAAGAATGGTGTCTTCTCCAGTTTTACACAGTACAAGGTGTCCCTAACCCAATGAGTGTGAGAAGGGGAAGTGGGCGATTTCCAGTTGGTCAGAATTAGTCTCCTAGCCAACAGAGTGACAAAGGCCAAAACATCCCTCTCTGGTTTAGAGAGCGACGGTATTGAGGGAAAAACCCCAAACAGGGCCCCCAAAGGTGTGGGCTCCACTCTTTGCCCGACTATCTTTGATAATAGTGGCAATAGTGGCAATATGTTTGAGAAAGACTTTGGGAAGAGACTCCAATAATAGGAAGACTGGCAGATATTGAATGAATGAACTGAATTTACAGCTGGAAGGTAAATTGATAATTATTTTGTATTTTACTGCAATGTTTTGTTGTATTTTGTTGTATACAACATCATTGAATGATTGAAATAAGTATGTACGGTCTACGGGATAATATCTCACTAGGTGGTCATTGTCTGTAGATAATTCACTGACAGGGAGTTTAACCACCCTGAAGGTGAATTATACCTAACATAAATTAATAAATTGATCCAAAACACAACAAAAACATTATTTGCGCTGGCTGCGTCTGCCCAGCTGCAGGGCTGGAGTACTTTTTCAAAAACATTTTTGAGAGCAATGTTTAGCTGTAAATTACATTGTGTGTCACAGTGTGTGTGTTTACATGGCTCTCACGTTGGAAACAGCAGTAAATCAAGCGGGCACAGCCGGTGCTCAGAGGGTTTGATTAGGCAGCGGTCTGTTATAGAGCGGAGCGGTCTGTTATCAAGAAATAATACACAGCTGAATTCAGCAATTGACCAATCAGAATCAAGCAATCAACCAAGCCATGTAATAAGTGTATATAATTGGTTGTGTTTTGTGTCTCATCCATGACTAACTATAGCAATTCAATTTGACATTTGGAAACACGCATTTACATTGTCAAAGCAAGTAAAATTTAATGTAAAAATTATGATGTGTCATGATTTGTATGAGCTTTGAACAAAATCTGGAGTAGAAGAAAAAGGTGTGTTGTGAAGGAAGTGTAAATGGTGCTAAGTCTAGTTAGGCAATGGGCTATAATGGGGAGTTGCAACATGACTCAGGAATAAAGAATGCAATATTTTAATTATACAACCTACGGTTAAAGAGTTAGATGTCAAAAGCAGGCTGGTACAGGAACACCACGAAGGCTATTAAAAACACTTGGGGTGGAGTTGGAGTGCATGTCTTCCTTGGCCTACTGGGACTGTGCATGTCCAAGGTGGTTCTGTCCAGCAGATTGTGATTTTAGCTGACAGACACGCACAAGACACACCACATAGTGGCAAAAAAACAACACCACAAAAAGCCCCTGGCACTGGCAGCTCTTGCCTGACTCTGTTTGATCTTTGTGCCAATCACACTGCTCCTTCCACCAGCCCTTTTCTGTTGCCTTTTGTTACAGGCCTTTGTTTTTTGTGAAAGGGGTAAATGCAGGAATCATTGCGGGAACCTCTCTACGAAGCAATGCTTTAGGCGAGTGAGTGTTCCTGGAGAGTTGTCATGATTATTCGAGGACAAACAGGCCGGTCATTACAATATCCAATCTTATTTTGAAGTCACCCAACCGAAATTCAAAATAATTCTACAATATTCACTGAAAATCATTGATTGGACAAATTTGACTTAAATTTGTTATGCTACATAAAGTTATTTTCAGACTGCATCCTTTTGGAGTTTAATGCGTCAGAGACGCAGGATCATCCTGTGCATAACATCACTGAAGATGGCAAGTATTGTGTATCTGTATCATACAACATAGTATAACATAACATTGCTCGCTTTCAGTTTCTGACAGCACATTGATTGGTTGAAGTTTACATGGATACATGGATGGTTGAACCAAAAACATGTTTTTTCTTTCTTCGCCAGTCCGAAAGCGTGGCTGAGACTATGTTTTGCACCTTGTCCGTCTGTATGTTTGTCCGTCCGTCCGTGGACAGCTAATCTCCGGCAGCGTTTGACGGATCAACGTGAAACTGTGTACACACACTCCCTGGATGGAAGAGCAAAACATTTGTTTCTATATTATTCCTAGAGATTTTGTACAAACATCACGCAAATAGGTACACAATTGACTCTATAGTCATATCAACAAGGATCTGTCCGATTTTTCATATTTCATCCTGCTTGGTACGATTGGCATCTAAAATTTGCAGGAGTGGCACATTCCCACTAGGCAGAGAAAGAAATGCCACCCTTTTCACATTGGCATATTATAGTGCCAACCGCAGGCTGATTTTTGCAAAACAAGTGTTTTCATATTACTCCGTCCTAACAGATTTTGTCCAAACATCACGCAAAGTTGACAATTTGGCTTGAGACAAAAGGTCACATGGGGTCACTTTTAAATGGTTAGGGTTCTCCCCCAGGGTAATATGAATGCAGTGATGCACCAGTAGAGATATCTTATGTACGTACTGTAAGTGGAGATTTTGGCCTAAAGTTGGCATGGCACTGTACATCACACAGAAAGAATGAAAATGCATAGCAATTCCATGTCAATCCTGGCAGCAGTTTTCAAGATAAATATTGTTTGGGACCAAACTGTTGACTGTCAGACATTGCTATCATTAGAGCCCAACGGCTAGCAGGGCTAAAACCTGTATCTATTCTCTTGTACATCCATTTTATTTTTATAAATTAAAAACTAGCCTATCTTTGTTCATTTTGTCACAAAGACGTGAAGCAACCTGTTTATGGCTCTGGTAGATGCTGCTGGGGGAAGAACCTTGCATATCACTGGATGATTACTATGAAATTAAATATTAACTTAATTAAAATTTTAGATTTTCATCCACAGTGTATTTCAGCCTGAGTTTAATTGTAGCCTATTTCATGAGAAGTGTAAAGGATTAATATAATTTTACAATATGGATATATTATATTATTATTATTATTTATAATTATAATTATTATAATTATATCTTATTTCAAGTCAATTAAATTGCATACATTCATTCACATACATATGCATATAATATAGGTCTATGCAGCCCAAAATTTAGGCTAACCTAGGCATTTATTAAACCATGAGATTTGTAAACCGCTTATCTCGATGTGAACACGACCAACCATTGTAACTTGACATGTTAAAGCCGGTTGTATCAGACAAGGTTCAAGGTACATTATTATCTGTTCACTTGTGTCTGGCTCTAACTATTAACAGAGTGTAATGTGCCACTATTCTCACGTTAGCTCAATGTTTTACTTGAGTCCAATCCCTAATGGACTACATGCACAGAAAGAAATACATGAATAAATAAATAAAATCTACAAGAATCTTAATACACTTAGCAAAGAGAAACGGAACTGGAATAAATACAAATGACACAGGATACAAAAACATTCCAAAGCCATAGTGAACCATTTTTGGCAATTGAGTGACAATAAAACAATAAAAAGATCTCTACTTCAAGTGTGCCTTCTACTACAGCAAACACAAGGGAGATAGGAGAAGCTCATAAAAATAAGAATTAAATAAAGATGAGAAAATGTGAAGCCTTCAAATTACCACCACAGATTATAGTAAATCTTACTCTCCCTGGCTTTTATTCCAGGCATGACGTATTTAGTCAATTTCAGTTTTAACTTTTAGGTAAATAAGAGACTTTTTGACCACAATCAGATCAGACGTGTTTTTGAGCCCTGCTATAAAGTGACAATGTGTGCTGTAACACTAGTATGACAAGACAGAATATGTCTACTTTATTGTAGTAAAATATTTTACCACAATGGTCCTTGACAGACTAGAATTTCCAACAAAGAATTTCTTATTGCTATTTCACAGACAGCTGCAATCATTAATGACAGATTAGGCACCTGCTGTGCATTTCTCTTGGTGCAGCTGGAAGTTCATGACCTGACATATCATGCTGATACCTAAATAAGGAGCTCACATTCCTTAAAGTGCAAAACAATTAGACTAGGACATTTGAAGGTGAATACTGTGACTAACTGCCTCTTGTCTGCTTTGCAGTCTGGAAAATAATGCAAAGAAACGCACAAAAATGCACAACAATAAATTTCAACAACTATTTACTACTGCACTACTACATGAATTGCATTGAATTGAATGGGAATTGAATGGGGCTATGGGGGGGGGCTAACCGAATGGGCTATTCGGTTATTTCCATCGCTCAAAATTATAATTTCTTTGTATATATCCTCTCTTCATAATGTAAATAATATCCCAAGCGGCACACTTTACTACTTATTTCGATGGAAATAAGCGAATTAGCATAACACCCCATAGCCCCATTCAATTCCCATTCAATGCAATGCAATTCATTGAGGGCTTATGGTAGGGAAAATAGCCCTTTTTTGCACAAAAAAACACCTGGACCTCTTTGGTGGGGACGTAACAACTACAAAGAAAGGTAAGAAAGATAAGAAATCATTCTAGCATGGAATTCTCCTTTAACAAAAATTTTAAAATATTTTAACAACAAACAAAAAAAATTACATTATTATTTCATTTAAATTTCATTTTTTACTTGCATTATAGAATCATTTTTAACACTAGAAAGATCAAAATGAAAACGTACTTTAATTCTATACATTTTACAAAATAACGGGTTAATGGGAAAAAAAGTACCAAAATGCGTATAAAGGACAATTTCTTTTATAATTATGCATGCAAACTCATCTTCTTTGAAAATCTCCAATTCAAGGTCCTCCACAAATCATTTCAGTTTATATGAGAGAGATATTGTTTGTATTTCTTATACAACCATAGAAGTAACACTGGTACATTTTCATGCCGTGACTGCTTGGGGCTGAGCCAGCTAGAAGAAGGTCTGTTAGCCAGGGTGTGGCCAGGGTGTGGGTTGTAGCACCAAATTCTGGGCCCTGGGACAAATAATCTCTGTGGGCCTCACACGCAAAACATTTGAAGACAAAAGTGTGTAAGCACAAACATTGAAGACAAAAGTGAACGCAAATTGTGATTGGCCATAATGAGATGATATAATGAGAAATTTTCCAGGCTTTCAAGCCCACCCTTGGGGGCTGGGGCCCTAGTAAATCTGCCCCTCTGCCCCACTCCCCCCCCCCCCCCCAGTCACACACCACTGCTTAGTGAGTCTTTATGTCTGTCTGCTGAACGCTAATCTTGCAATCACACTTGTGCACACAGCGGTAGGCTTTACATGAAAGTCAATAGTGGTCGGATCGGGCTGACAAATATGGAGTCATATGTCATACAGTGGAAGTGTTGACTGAGGCCTCTTTTAGATGGGGACGGTCTCCAGATAAAACGGCAAGGTCCCGTTGTGCATTTTTTATTGACCCTTTACACGAGAACGCACACTTTATGAAAACGCTATAATGTCGCTGTAGGTGGCGGTAACAGGCTGCCAAATAGACCAGTCACCCACGTATAAGAAGAAGAACCAGGTATAGCTTCCCCTTCACGCAACCCTATCGGGGTTTTGAATGACGCTTCCAGAACACAACGTGGTTGTGACCGTCGCTCGCTGCCTGCTTTCTACATACAGGCTGACAGCCAGGCAGCCCAGAGCATGCAGGCAGAGTGCGCCACAGGATGGTTATATATTTTATAATACATTAGGCTACATAAACGCTGCTGCCGCGTTACATCATGGTTTTACATTCACCATCGCTGATGAGCGGCGCTTTTTAGGGAGGCTTGTTCATTGTAGGATATCATATATGGCTCTGCATCAATGTAATAAACATATGCGTTGTGAGCCAACATGAGCCATGATGTCATGAAGTTTTGCGGATTCACCGTTTTTCCTGTTTACACGGAGACTGGATGAAACAGCGTTTTCAAAGATTGTGAGGTGGTTTCAAGAGGTGGTTTCAGTTCACCTCCTGAAAACGCCGTTCTCGTCTAAAGGAACACCAGCAAACGATACTTTATTTTGCCGTTTCCTATGAACACCGTTCTCGTCTAAAGACCACCTGAGGCCACAGACTGGAGATCTGCATGCCACGCCATTATTAGACCATCTTGATTTGATTAATTGCTCAGCTGTAGTTAATGGTACGCCATGGACAGCCACTCTGTCATTTTAATTACCTCTTTTCCCATTCCCTGTGTCCTTTCAACACATAGAAGGGTGTAGGTGAGAGGTTATCTAGTCAGTCATTGACCACACATTTTACAACAGAGGGTTATTGGATGCATGGCATGCCCAACAGAATGGAATGGAAGTACACTTCACACTTATGACACCAAATCCTCTTGAGCCCCCATTGCCCCCGCCGGCGGGAGCAATGGGGGCAATGGGCTGAACAGCGCTCAGCGGGTCAATGGAGACCCAATTGGTCTCCGGTTCCAACTCCGATTTACCCCCTTTACCTCCATGGGGTTTAAGAGGATAATTGAATGTTTAGCCACATATTTTGCAATACATTCCATTTGAAACTCATTGGATTCTCTCAGTCAGTACATTTAAATTGACAAAATGTACTTAAAGTACATGCTGATAAACAGGCACGGAGACCCTGCTGACATTGAGAGGGATAAATTCCTTTGATGACAGCATTGTTTTTACAATATAATGTAAAAAGTGTGCGTATGTCCTAAAAACACATACGAATGCTTGTAAAGGATTTCCACTCAGCACAGAAAATATGTGAAATTGCTTTGGGAAAAAAAACGTCCCGCTGCGCAAGCGAGATTAACTAGCATCTCTATCTCTCTCTCTCTCTCTCTCTCTGTCTCTCTCTCTCTCTCTCTGTCTCTCTCTCTCTCTCTCATATGCAGGAACACTTCCATGCATAAAGTTAGCCATTATTCTCACTCTGTGTCTCAAATCTGGAGATAAAGTTCAGGATCTGTCCGAAGGCAGAACTATCCAAGCAGGACTCCTCAGCAGTCTTAGTTCACTTGCTCTGACGGAAGGAAGCTGTTAATTTCTTAAGAGATTTAATTTGAGCTACTAATAACATAATCCAAAGTTTTTTAAACTTTTCCTTCTCAGAAAAGCGTAAGGAATTTAAGAGCTGATTATTGCCCGCACAAAGCTCCAGCAATGAGGTTTATGTTTTTTCTCTCTGACTGTTACTCTGAAAATAACTTGAATAGATGCTATGCTTTATTTATTTATTTATTTATGTTTTTATGAAGTTGTGACATTTTGCTAGTTGTATGGAAGCACAATATTTCATCAGGTAAGTTGACCAAATTCTAAACATTTAAAAGTAATTGCAAAATGATGAAATTATACATAGCCTATTTGGGTTATTCCTTGCTTCCAATATCGCTGCCTCTGCCACTTCACAGGTGTTTATCAAACATCCACGGTCATTAGAGCCACAGAGACTGAGACTGTCCCTGTTGCAGAGGGACCTCTGAAACTACAAGAGACCACTAGAAGCATAGCCCTTCCTTTTGAGTCCCGTCGGTTGACAGCCATGGCATTTGGTGATCTCCTAGAACTGGCAGGGAGCACGGGACGCTTCCAGATCCTGCACGTGACCTTGTGCTGCCTCCCCATCTGCATGATGGCCAGTCACAACCTCTTGCAGAACTTTGTGGCCTGGGTACCGCCGCACCACTGCAACGCACCCAATAATGTCTCCCGGTCACAGCTGAGCTCCGAGGAGACGCTGCTGATTACAGTACCGCTGGACCAGAACGGAAGGCCCGACAGATGCAAGCGTTACACTGAGCCACAGTGGCAACTCCTGGCACAGAACGCCACATCCAGCCCAGACGAGGGATGGGATAGCGAGGATGGTTCGGACGTCGCCTTACAGGGATGCGTGGACGGATGGTCTTACAATCATACTGAGAGGACATCCTCAATTATAGCTGAGGTAGGACTTTATATACTTCTATTGATTTCTTTGAACTTTTAAAGAAAAGGTGTATGGTGATTCTAAGATGTAACTGTTGATTCACACTGTTAAATACCATTTCTTAGAGGAAATCACTGAACCCCTGCTTGCAGTTACTCTAGGGCTCTTTGGATAAAAGCATGATCCATGCAAAATAATAGAACCGAGGAGAAATAGCTGCACACCAACACAGACTTATGACGGAAAAGCCAGAGTTGCTCAAAATCACTGCATTAAAAAAAAATCTATTTAATAAATGTATTAAAATGTATTTGATGTGCAGAACTTTCTGTCCTGATCTACCATTTTCTCCATGTAAAAACATGCATTAAACATTTGTAAATGTCTGCACTGTTACCTCTTGTTTTTTTATTTTCTTCAGTGGAATCTGGTGTGTGATCTTCGCTCCTTAAAACAGATGGGACAAACTATATATATGGGAGGAGTGCTTGTGGGAGCGCTTGGTTTTGGAGCACTGTCAGATAGGTGACGTTTATTCTACTGAATACTGAAATCATTAAAGCTGTTACCAAATCTATAGTCTGTGATATGTGCATTCATCTTTTGTCCCTTTTGTTTTGAATATATATTTTGTCTTTGACCATTAGTATTTGTAGAAACTAGACGTAGACGGACAATCCATAATGAAAACAGAACACCTGCTCATGCAATCTCCCAACATATATTTGTGCGACCTGCATAACAAGTCTTATCAGGAGACCGGCCGCTCACAGCAAAATCGCCATTTATCCATTTGTAACTCAGAGAGACATGAGGTCTGACCTCTCTAATCTCTTTTGTCTTCTACTGTAGATATGGTCGGCGTGTGCTCCTGATAATCTCTAACCTCATGTTTGCCGTGGCTGGGACATGTGTTGCATTTGCTCCGTCCTTCTCCATCTTCTGCCTGTTCAGGTTCATATGTGGCCTGGCCCTATCTGGCCTGGTGCTCAACAGCTTCTCTCTCAGTAAGTTATTACTGGCAAGGACAGCAGAGGGAAATGGTGATCTACAATGTTTGTCTTCCATATTAATCAAATAGATATTTTTGGACAGCTGGGTAAACATAATTATTTCCAAATGTCTATTTGATTTCACAAAATGTATTACTTAAAAACGGTAGGGTAAGTGATTGGCTTTGGTTAAAATACATACGTTAAATAGCTCTTTATTCTGATACGTACGCATTGCTATATAGTGTTTGTTCAGTAACAGAAGTCTCCATGTCTCTCCATACAGAAAGTACATTTTCAGGTTAGGATACCAATTTTATCCAATCAGGATAGAGAACTCAGACAGGATACAAATTGAAACTGGAACGCTATAAAAATAGTTACCCTCTCCTGATTGGCTGACATTTAAATGTCAGCCATGTAAAATGTTTGTTTTGTCTATTAAAGAGCTGGAGAGATGGGGGGGGGGGGGACCTGTTACTAAACATACACTCTATAGCAATGATTACTATCAGATTCAACCTTTTAACAAAAATCTTCACTTATATCACTTAGCCCATCTTTAATATAATCTGTATTCACGTATTTTACTATAACTTCATGGTCTAAATGCATTGCATAGATTAATCAAATAACTGAAAAGGTAATTGAATATTCAATAAATCTTAGAGCTTGATAATAACTATGAATCGAGCACTAGGCATGTGAGCAGCTATTGGTGATCTATATCGTTCTGTTCTGGATATAAACAGATACAGATATATTTATTTATAATTCCCTGCATTCATTCTAAACAGAAGAAAAAATAAAAAAAACAATGTAGGCTATTTACAAGTTCCAGCTCATGCCCCACCCACTTCCTATTTGCATCTGAATATAAATATGATGATAAATTGACTTTATTTATTTCATTTATTGTTGTTGTTTATTCAACAAGTTCTTACTTAACAGTTAAAGACAAGGTATAGTGGCTTGGCTCTAACTGAGCCATTTCTCCAGTTGAACACAACTTGAATGCTTTCCGATGCCAACAATTAAGTAACAAGGTATTGTCCAGTTCAATTTGAGTCCGTACAGTTAGCTAGACAGCTCAATTGAATTTACTTTAATTCTAAAACGAGAGAGAGAGGAGAGAGTGCAAGTGAAGCTCTAAACATTAAACTAAACTGTTGGAGCCAACATCGTGGGAAAGGGGGAATAATGTAACATTTTTCCGACACCATTGGGAAAAGAATTACAAATGCAGACCAAACTGGCTAGTCTCCGTGTTGTTAGTTATAAAAGCCTGGCAACTTTGCAGTTATTTGATCGGCCAATGATTTGAAGAAACCTACCGATTAAAATGTGAATGCCTGAACGTCACTTCCAAATAGGTTAATGGAAATACGTAGATGCGTAGAGTATGTTTCCATGTTGAAAGAGGGAAAGCAGAAAGAGGGATACCGGCACATTGCTGGCTGTTTGCACCAGGAATGATTGTTGCATGTGCATGTTTCAACTAAATTATGTGGGGTCAGTCAGCCAACATTGACCATTGTAGACAGCCACCCCCTGTTGAACATACAGCTGCAGCTATGCTTTGAAAGGACAACATTATATATGATTCATGCTATAAACCCAATATTAGAAATCAATATCTCTTGTGATCCTTTCATTTCAAGTTGTGGAGTGGATCCCTACCCGTGTGCGAACTGTGGTGGGCACAGGGACAGGTTACTGTTACACCGCGGGGCAACTTATACTGGCACTGCTGGCCTACTTTATAAGGGACTGGCGATGGTTAACGCTGGCTGTCTCTGTTCCCTTCTACGTCTGCTTTCTCTACTCATGGTGAGATGTGCTTCAGTGAGCTATTGGGAGAAAAGTTACCGGGTTACCGATTCACAGCAAAGATGTTTGTCTTTGGTAGCGGCTAATTTCAAAGCTTCACTTTATGGAATGTTGTTGGTTTCTTATCGTTTGTTTGAACATGAGATGTGTTTTTTTTATTTATTATTAGCTGCTTTCTTCATTTTATTTTTTACCTTTTAGCTGCACAAATGAAAACTCAAATACACTGTTTCACAAAGATGTGTAACTTGTTTTTGGACAGGTGGTTTCTAGAATCAGCGAGGTGGTTGGTCCTGAATCAGAAGTGTGACCAAGCTGTCAAAAACCTAAAGAAAGTGGCCCACATCAATGGCCGCGACAAGGATGGAGACAAGATTGACATCAATGTAAGGGAGAGCCGTTTAAAGCTTTTTTGTGTGTGAATAAACCAACTGTATGTTAATACAGGTAGATTATGTATGAGAGTATGTTAATCCAATATACTGTAACTAGTACTACAACAACTTTTGTGATGGGGGGTGGTCTCCTTGCTCTTCTAATGAGAAATGTACATCCTGTGGTTAGGTAGGACCACTACTGGTTGACTAGAAGTATTGCATGAAGCCTAAAGAGCAATATCTCCCCCACCAAAGCAAGCTTTCCATCATAGCCCGGTTTCAACTACTGCGTTAAGGACATAAATCTTAAGGAGTGCAGCTTTATATTATTATGAAAGTGTATACTTGCATAATAACAGTGTATACTGTTTTTACATTCAGTGTACATACAATGTAAATGTGTGTAATATCACCAACTATAGGCTACATTGCCAAAAGGCATGCGTCAAACGTTAACTGAGCGTCTTCTATTCATGTCATTAGATGCTGCAGGAGTCCATGAAGAAAGAGCTGTCTTGTTCACAGGGAAGCTATTCTGTCTTTGACCTGTTCCGCACCCCCACCATGAGGACTACGACCATCAGTCTCAGTGCTGTCTGGTACTGTACAGTCACAGATTCTCTGAAAATCCAATTAATGCTTCATTTTATGCTAGTGCAGATGCTCTCTACTGCGTTCAATAAGTAAATCCAGAACCACTAAATCACCTAAAACATGATTGTTGTTTTAGGTGCAGATGTTCTCTAGTCTACGGCATTCAATAAGTAAATCCAGAACCACTACATAACCTAAAACATGATTGTTGTTTTAGGTGCAGATGTTCTCTACGGCATTCAATAAGTAAATCCAGAACCACTAAATCACATAAAACATGATTGTTGTGTAACATTCTCACAAATCTAGTGCTGCTGGGTCAATCTGCGTGTGACATCATCATCAAACCCGGAGGTTATGCAGGAATGCCTACTGAGTGGCAAAAAACCGCTTTCTGATTGCATTAAATGACGATAAACGACATTAAACTCACTTTGTCACAAATTTTGCCACTCGATTTTCCATTTACTTTATGCATGTGCATACCCTCTATAGTTCCCGAGCCATGGGTTAGTTGGTACCCGAGTTCTTGAATAATCCTACAGTAGAACCAGTCCACTCTGCACTTGCCCTCTGAACACTGTACCTACACTTATGCTGGCATTAATCCCAAATTATAATTCACTGTATGACTATATGTCGCTCACTGAAAATAACTGAAAAAGAAAATAAACATTACTTTTTTACATGGTTTAAACATGGTCGTTCAACGAAGCAGAAATTGGGCTTCAACAGCATCTCATCTAATAACCCTTGAATGTATCTCCATTATAGCGTCATCAAATCTAATCACTATGAAAACTTATATTTTGCCATTTTATCTCTCAGGGATTCATTGTCATTTTGTAACATTATCATTCTTATCTCCTACTGTATTCCTAAATTAGGTTATCGACCAGTTTTGCCTACTATGGTCTTTCAATGGACCTGCAAAAATTTGGAGTGGACGTCTACTTGATCCAAGTCATCTTCGGAACGGTTGACATCCCTGCCAAAGTCGTTGTCACTGTGGCTATGTGTTACTGGGGACGGCGGCCATCACAGTGTACTGCACTCATCCTGGCTGGAGTCATAATTTTGCTCAACATATTTGTGCCTTATGGTATGCTAGCAAATACACCTACTGTTTGCATACACTGCAACACTTTCTTATTGTACATTACACTAACATATCGTCTTCACTATACCGCCCAGAAAAACAGACTGTGCGCACCTGTCTGGCAGTACTGGGTAAAGGTCTCCTGGCTGCATCTTTCAACTGCTGCTATCTGTATTCTGGAGAACTGTTCCCAACAGTTATTCGGTAAGTTAGTCGTTTATTTTCTTCCGTTTATCAATTAGCGATAGCCATCCCTTATGTAATTTAGAAAGACCATCTATGTAAATATTTAGAATAGTCAGTGTGATTATCAAGTGGGCACTTTCCCATTATGTCTTATTGTGAAAGTTACAAATACATTACGACTGACTGTCAAACAATAACAGCAGTGTTTGCGTTCCCATGCTTTGGGGGTAATTTGCTAGGCATGTGCCCATTTTCAGCTGTAGTCGGACGTTGCAGAATTGGTCGGAGTGGTGGAGTGGCAGTGCGCCAGTACCGGATAAATAAATGAGCAGCAGTATGAGCAGCAGAATGAAAATGCATGGCCTTACTGTATATGTGCAACTATGGCTGTTGACAGCGAGTGTGGTGTTGTGTACTGATAGGCTAGATTTATACTATGGTATTTGCAGGTTCATCAGACCATGACTGGATGGCTTATGAGAGACTGCATCATGAAATATTTCAAATTAATATTCCCTGAAGATTGCCCTGACAAAAACTTGCTATGTATCTTGATAGCCCATTGCCCAAAGTATAAATTAGCCCTTGTGTTAAATATGCGTTTGAAAATGTTAACCACGTGAACCTGAGCACCCCTATTCTATGGCAAACATTTGTCAAAATATCCGATCTACGAGCTCACAACATGCCCCACTCTCAAGTCTCAACGTGATATGTTGTGAGCATGTAGGGCATTGTAGACTATATTTAGCAAAGAGATTTGGTGTAGATAAGGGAGACACCTGTAGAGGGCACCTACTCCATATTATCCCTGGCATTTTTCCAGCTTTGATGGCAGTAAGTAGGACTTACTGTATATGGCCATATGGTGAGAAATTATCGTATCGTGATACAATGTCTCCACGATAAAATATTGTGATATTATATGTTTCCATATCTCCCACCCCTAATACTAGGACTGCACTATAGTACTAACAACAATCGCTATACTAACAACAATCGTGCGTATGTTTTTCTTTCCATCAGACAGAATGGCATGGGCTGGGTCTCCATGATGGCTCGTGTAGGGGCCATGGTGGCCCCTATGGTGCTGCTTATTGGAGACTATATCCCTTGGCTACCAGGTGTAATCTATGGAGGAGCTCCAATCATAAGTGGGCTGGCAGCGTTATTTCTTCCAGAAACACTTGGTATGCCCCTACCGGACACGATACAGGATATGGAGGACAGGTAAGAACACGTTTTAACCCATTAAGCATATACATTGTTATATATAAAAACCGGGAAAGCATGCCATTTCAGATGTTGCTACAGGTATGTATATACTATAGCAACAGGAATTACTTTATTTAATTTATTTATTTTTGAAGAATAACTCTCAAAATGTAGGTTAGGACTTAGGCCCAGGCTATACGTGGATTACGTGCATGGATCTTTTGCAAAATGCATATTTCTTTGTGCATTTGGGCCTTTCAGCCACACGCAAACGGCGTTTTCGGCCACTGAAACGGAGGTTTTTGGAAACGGATAAATAAGTGGAGATTTTCAAAAATATCCGTTTCAGTGGAGCCGTGTAGTCATGTGAAACGGAGCTTTTGAGAAACGATGATGTCACCGCTTATTAGCGCATATCATTTTTACTATAATTAGGTGAGAAATGCAGCTTGTGCCTGCATGGAAACTACACAGATATCTATCCATCATTGTTCATCTTTATATATCACTGTTAACAACTTTAAAACTCATCATACGTATGTTGCATCAACTGCAGCGAGCAAAGGCTCTGCTCTGCTGCATCCAATAATAAATATATCAGCTAGTCCAGTGCGGACTGGTGATTTCATTTGTATTGGTGCCGAGTGCAAAGCACAAATTGCACAACCGATTGTTTTAATTCAAAGTGGTATACAGTATATATTCTGTGAAATGTGTATCGTCATTTCGTGTATACAAGCTCCAAGGCCCAGGCCGTAGCGTAACGGTCTGGGCACCGGACTGGTAATCCAGTCGCAGTGTGCCGCGGGTTCGACTCCCGGACCCGACACGGCCTTTACTGCATGTCATCCCCCCATCTCTCTCCCGTTTCCTGTCAGCCTACTGTCTGTCCCTTCAAAAATCAATAAAAGGCGTAAGCCGCAAAAAAAATATCTTTACAAGCTCCAAGTGTTGCGTCCACAACTCACATGCAGCACGTTGTGAGCTTGCAGATCGTCGGTGCCCCACTCGCCATGAATCCAAGCAGAGGTCCTCACAAGTATAGGTAAAACACTGCGAGTCTGCAGCGCAATGGCCCATTGTGCAAAGAAGTTGATATTTTACTTTGCGATATTCAGATAATCTTCAACCGATTGTTATAATTCGAAGTGGTATATATTCTGTGAAGTTTATATTTTCATTGGGTGTACAACTCATGTTTTTAATATGCCTTTATCAAATGATAGAGAGATAAGGCATGCAGGCCCATTGACTGCATGTCACTGTGCCTACATGCTGACAATGCGCACGTGAACTTGTATTAGCCTACATTATAACGTGACATTTATTATACAGCTCGAAAATATAGCCACTCTACAAGCTCACAACTGGTTGTGGACACTTCTATAGGTCTGACTCTGCTATTGATTTCTGTGCCAAGTCACCAGAGCAATGGTAAAGTGTCTATAATTTTTTAATTATATTAGAAAAGTCGAGAGTCGGGATCTGGAGATTTGCACATGCTGACAGACAAAGAAAGAAACATATACTTCCACTCACAATTTAGGTGGCTTTTAAAATGCGGTACTTATTCCTTCATTAAAATATGATTGGCACCTCATAAGTGTAAATATAAAATCAAATATAATATAGCCTACAATTGAAACCTGCTACTGCAGTGATTTTATCCTGTGTTCAATGCGTTTCTGCGTTTGTGTGTGGACATAGATATCTCTGTCGTAGGCCTATGGCCAGGGATTATTTCTAATAGGACGAAAATATCCGTTTTGCAAAAGATCCATGCACTTATAGCCTGGGCCTTAGAGGCACAGGTCTAAATGGGTTAAAAGGGTCACACTCTAATGAGGAAGCAAATACAGTAGAAAATAGTAATGCAACCAAATACATTTTCTCTTTTGAACACAGGGGATGCAAGAAAGGCTCCAACCCTTTGCCAAATAAGGAAGCGTGTTCTTTGAAAGACAACCAGGATATTTTGCTCAAGCCAACTGCTTGAGGACACAGGCACTATGATCCTACTGTATAAATTATATTTTTGTGCATGGATGCACTTGGATCAAGTGCATTTTGTAACCATATTACTTGTTACATTTAATAGTTAACTGTGTTAAATGTATATTGCAACGAGCTCAAAACTGCTATCAATGTCAATACAATATATCAATACAATATATTTTAATATCTAAAATGCTGTGGGTTTTGTCTAACCCCAAATCCTTTGTTCATCAATTAAAAAACATGTAGTCTTTATTTCTTATCTCACCTGCTATCACCTGCTATTGAGGAGCAAGTGGTGTGCATTTATATTGTGCCATCATCCAAGGAATGTTACAATGTGGAGTTACATTTTCACCAATTCACACACCGCCACTGCATGAAGGACAATTCTACACGAAGAACCGGGAATCAAACCCAAGCAGCCACTCTACCCTTCTGAGCCACAGTCACCCACAGGGATGATGAACACATCTAGTTGTACAAATAATATGATGAAATATTCAGGGTGTTTTCGTTTGCCAGGGTGCTCAGAATTCCAAGACATACCCTCAAGGACTGACTGTGGCTTGACCATGTAAAAAACACAAGAGCTGCCAAACAGCACCACCCAATGGGAGACAACAACCTTGCACCTGTGGTTAATAGAAGTGTTTATCTCTTGTGGCCCTGATGACTTTTGTTGACTTTTTAGCATTTTTATTAGACAGCACAGTGTCATGAGAGACGAGAAAGGAATGGAGTCTAAGGCCACACTGACGAATGGTCAGCGTGCTACCAGGCACCCTGCTACGCCTTTTCCAGTCAGAAATCAGTTCCTTTGTTAAAATGTGGACCTGTAAAGCCCTTTGAGACTGCAACAGTGATTAAGGGCTATACTCATAATCAGCTCTGGGTGATTTTCATCATACCATTGCGTGAGGCCTCATTCACACGTATCAAACGCAATCAAACAAATGTTTGGTCATTTTTGTGTTTTTTTAGTCCACCACAATGCTTTTCCAATGGGAGTCACATGGTTTGACCAAACATTTGTGTTTGATTGCTGATTGCTGGTGGTGTTCTGCCCCTCCCCCCTCAAACAAAAATGTTTGGTCAAACCATGTGACTCCCATTGGAAAAGCATTGTGGTGGGCCGAAAAAACAAAAATAATGACCAAACATTTGTTTGATACGTGTGAATGAGACCTTGAGTAAGCATAATTAATTAGCCCTAAGTCGGGACCAATTTTCTTCTGCAGGATACCTGGTGAATACTGAATAGACAAACTAGCCTAGTCAATGCCAGACGCCCAACTACTGCTTTAGAGCAACTGATTGCAACTGTTATTTTGAGTTGACAAATGTTGAATTCAGAATTAATTGATTCATAGGGTTGATGTTAGGGTTGACTCCAAGCAGGCATTCGTTTGGTAATCAAAAGTGTTTCCTTTGCGCTGCATTGATGATCCCCACAAATGGTCAGGGCGCCTGTTCAGTTCCCCCAGTCAGACCCTTCACTGTCAGGTGAAAAGAACATGGTGGCTTGGCGGCCCGGGTATCGGAGGAGACCCGAGGCTATCTTCACCCTCCCAATGACTTGTTGTGGGAGTTAGCAGGCTATCTTCACCCTCCCAATGACTTGTTGTGGGAGTTAGCAGGCTATCTTCACCTTCCCAATGACTTGTTGTGGGAGTTAGCAGGCTATCTTCACCCTCCCAATGACTTGTTGTGGGAGTTAGCAGGCTATCTTCACCCTCCCAATGACTTGTTGTGGGAGTTAGCAGGCTATCTTCACCCTCCCAATGACTTGTTGTGGGAGTTAGCAGGCTATCTTCACCCTCCCAATGACTTGTTGTGGGAGTTAGCAGGCTATCTTCACCTTCCCAATGACTTGTTGTGGGAGTTAGCAGGCTATCTTCACCCTCCCAATGACTTGTTGTGGGAGTTAGCAGGCTATCTTCACCCTCCCAATGACTTGTTGTGGGAGTTAGCAGGCTATCTTCACCCTCCCAATGACTTGTTGTGGGAGTTAGCAGGCTATCTTCACCCTCCCAATGACTTGTTGTGGGAGTTAGCAGGCTATCTTCACCCTCCCAATGACTTGTTGTGGGGGTTAGCAGGCTATCTTCACCCTCCCAATGACTTGTTGTGGGGGTTAGCAGGCTATCTTCACCCTCCCAATGACTTGTTGTGGGGGTTAGCAGAGATGGAGTACTCGTAGAGAGGCTGGGTAATTGGCTTTCCTAAATTGGGATTTTTTTCCCCGTTTTTCTGATAGGGGCATGTATTGCTCAACAACATAGTATTTTCCTGAGATCTCTGAGATTTGTTGTTGAAAATTGCAATAAAAAGATTTTGAAAAAAAAAAGAGAAGAAAGGTGTTTGCTTTGCTGGTGAGGCTGACTGCAATGCCTAATTCATACTCGGTACAATGGTCGCCAAGAATACCCAATCTGTAAGATCACAATGCGGTGTGATGAGACATACATACAACTAAGTATAAATAGGGCTTATACCATGGCTGCTGTTACAGTAGGTTACAGTATGTAAAACAAATATAATAAAAGGAAAATAATAAGCATAATAAGCATAATGTATAGGAAAATCATTTGCAGAAATGTACCATTTGCTCTGCATTTTGAACAACATTTAGTCTTGTTCTGCCACCTACAGTCATGAAGATGAAGTGTTCTTAAGAATAGGTAGGCCTACTAGGCACTTAGGCACTTTCCCCAAGTGCCACACTGCATTGCAGCTCTGGAGGGCACTCCAGGAGGGGGGGGGGGGGGTCTATTAATAAGGGGGATGGTATAAATAAATGGGTAAACTGTGTGGGAATTGCCACTCCTCACTGGACAATAGGAAGCAGCTGGAAGTGCTGGTGCTTCAGCATTTGCTAGATAGAGGCAGCATCTACAAAACATCACGTATGAAATTAATTGTGCATTTCTGTAATGCAAACATAATGGGGACAAGTAAATTGGTACTGCAAATGTCTGTTTTAAACTCATGAGCCTTTCAATATTATTAGATAGCACAGCAAAGCTAGAATGCCTGCAACACTCCAGATTAAATAAGTCTCAGGTGCATGGCCCAATAATGTAACAGCCAGAACACAAAAAACGTTGTCTTCACAATTTTCGTTTTATTTGACTCTCCATGATTTTTTTGATTTTTGTATTAATGATTATCTTCAAGTTCATTCAGAGCTTACACACAAACCTGGTTAGACATGAACAGCATTGTGATACTTATTGAGGTCAGAATACAGATTCAGTCAGTGAGACAGGAAAAACAAGAGGCGGTGGAATTGTCAATATCTACTCAGAAAAGCTTAGCTGTACAAAGGTCAGCCTCTGTAAATTATAATCCTTTTAATATATTGCCCTGATGATTAAAGGTATATTCAGTGATTTCACTCAAAAAACCTTAGGTTTCGCTTTGGCTGTGGGACCCAGCCTTTCGTCCAATCAGGATAGAGAGTCAAAAACGAAACCTAAGGTTTTTTGACCCCCAGGGGTTAACTGGGGACAGGGAGGAACTCCTTATATGGCCAGCACACTCTATAGTAGGGAGGATTATCACAACAAAACAAAAAAATAAGTGATATTTGAATTAAGTGAAATCACTGAATATACCTTTAAAGCTGAAACAGCTGTACGTAATATTACAGGCCTTCGAGACACATCACTATTTATCCCAACATTGTCTCAGTAGTGCCAATCTCATCTTAAATGGAGATTTTAACAGTGCTGTTTCTAGCGCATAACTGGAGCAACTCATCATCAGCGTGGCAATATCCTTGATCTGATAGTATACAAATGGTTAACCATTTATGGTTCAGTATAAGTGTTTTTTTATTTTATAGTACCGTAACTGTCTGTAGCTACAAACACAAAAGAGCACTATGGTCCTAGAGTGGTTCTTAGATGCTGCAGCTGAAAGTGAGTTTGCTGAGCTTGTTCTTTTGATCCACCTATAAGCTGTTCTAGTCTAGAAGCAAGGTTTTCCGTCCCTTAAACCAATAACAAAGCAAAACAATCCATAAATAAGGTGGTACTGTAGCCTGGGCCTGGAGGCGTACCCGGGTTCCCCATTCCACAGGCACGTACGTTACCAGTCGACTAAAGAGCCATGCATGGCCCAATGGGCGAGAACCATGGGCGACATTAGTGGTTCCCAAACTTTTTCACGTCAAGGACCCCCAAATTGACACCAATTAGCCCGCAGACCCCCATTTGAAAAGATATGCCAGGCACCATAAGAGAAGATTTTGACTCTAGCAGTGATTCTCAACCAGTTTAGTTTTAAGGACCCCCAGTTTGACATGCATTAGGCTACGGACCCCCATGTGATGGATGAATTTATATTGTAAATCAATGTTGCTTTAACTCAGAGTGTACAAATGGAACAGATGGAATGGAAATGGTTCCATTTGTACACTCTCAGAGTTACAGACTCCATTTGGTTCCAAACTATCATTTAGCTGGGGATCCTCTGGAACTCCCTCAAGGTCCCCTGGGGTCCTCGGACTTCACTTTGGGAACTACTGGCCTACAGTACCACTAACGTAATTTTTTTAAATAATAATAATGTGATTGGCATGGTTAGACAGTACTACAAAGAGCTGAAGAGGACTTTTACAGCATCTGAAAGGACGGCATACTGGACTGGATATACACAGTAGCCTACTAGTATTTACATAGAATTAAGAGTTACCTGTAATAGCATTGTACACACTACAAGAATGGCTTATATTTCTACAATCATCTCAGAAATTAACATCAAACCGTTAAACCCTGTCCGGATGCTCTAAAATAAATGGAATTCTCTCTCTCTCCTGAAATTGTACAACTGATGGTGAGTGGTGACCTCTGGCGGCAATAATGTGGAATGCAGACAAGAATATACTGGATCGCTAGCATCTCAAACTCTGAAGTCTGCAGGATTCTAGCTATAAGCAAATCTTTCACCAAATCTTTTAAATGCATGAGTAATTATAAAGAAAGGGACCAAAACAACATTATTTTTCATCTCATAAGTATTGCCACGGTATGACCATTGTACATCTTATTCAGAACTCTTCTGTTCCCTATGTCGTCCAGAGTCTACTTGTTTCTGAAGCTCTCAACGGGTTAGGAACAAAGCCTGCATCACAGAATCGGACTCCCTGATGTTCCTTCACTAACTCTTAGATCCTCTATTGCAGAATCTCTAAATGCATAACCCCATCAACCCAAAGCAAATACTATGTTTACCCAGGGTAACTGGACTAAGCTCAAGAACTTGTTTACAGCCAGGCCCTGCTCATAGAACATTTCATGGTAGGGGTTCAATGCCTTGCTCAAGGGCCACAGCGGTGGTAATTTTAACGTGCCGATCCGAGGATACGAACTAGCGACCTTCCGATATCAAGACCGCTCCGCAAACCGTTCGGCCACCGCTGCCGCTAAAGCCCAAAGTTGAATCACACAATAAAGTCTAAACAATATAGAGCCAAAAGTTATTTCACTTACACTCATAGGTGGCACCAAATATTCGAACACACACACACAAGTGATTTTTTAAGTGTTTTTTTTTTAAGGAGTTTGGAAGCGCTTGCCAAAGTCACGGCCATGAATTTTCACATACAATGGAGGAGGCAGCAGCACAACCCGTTAATAAAAACGAGTGCTTCCAAACTCTAACAGAAAAAATATCACGGCAGAGAATTTCTTGACAGAAAGTAGCTGATAACATGTCTATGGTGTATTTTTATGATACAAACACTTTGCAGATTGAAAGAGGATAATTCAAGCTTGGTCTACAACTGCAATGTTGGTGAGTTTAACATTGTTTAATACAAGCAGATCGCAGATGCAAATTGGATGAATGGGGAGTCAATTGGAGGCAGCAACTCTAGATTCGTTCCATTTTTTTGCAAATTGTGGCTAATTAACCCCTGCTTAGATATACGTAATGTCCCTCTAGAAAACATATTTTGATTCATTGGTTGAAATGGTTGAATGTGGCCCTGTGGCCCACATTCAACAAAGTTCCAAGCAGTGGTCGCAGCAGACAAGCTATGTCTATCTGTGTAACTGTAAACAGAACAAACAAAAACAAATAGATGTAGTCTTTTTTGTTTTGTTTTTACGTATACGATTACGTACGGTAGTACTCACCATATGTCATCTTCATCGCCGTCGTCCACCCTTAGAAGCGTCCACCCCATCGGCGATCACTTGGTGTGGAATGGTCCACCTCGTGGGGGATCTTACATGGGCCCTGAATTCGAATAGTCCAATTCTGGAACCACACATTTTGTGCAGTGTGTGGGCACTGGGCATTGTGGCGGGTGCCGTCCACCACCCTTATGTTGTTGGACTCGGCACACCACCAGCACAACCTGTTGCTTGGTCCCGCAGATCCTGAAAAAGGTAGTTATATTGTTACCCATGAATTGACCATAATAGAAAGGTTCCAGGTCCCCAGCTAAATCTTTAACTCTAACAAGTACTTAGCCCCTCTCGGAACCCTCCATAAAGCTTTTCTGAAATTTTGATGAGTTTTATGTAGGGTCCCTGTTCATAACTATATTTTCGTATGGGAATTCTGGAACGCGATGATAAACATGCTCTCTGAGATCGAATCTGCGGCGTTAGACGGCCTTTTTTTGTTTGCGTTATTCTGAATTCGGGAACTTTAAGTACCTATACATTCCGCTGCGAATATCTCCTGTGGCGCGGAAGCCGTTAAGTATTTTTAATCTTTGTTTGACCGATTTGGTCGCTTTATTTCTTCTTGTTTGTTTACCGTTTATTGTACCGCCTCCCGGTGTGCGGTTGGCTTGTGCGGCTACGTCCCTGCCTCTGATCTGCTCCGTCATAGCTATAGCGCCACTAGCTAGCCAGATAGGCGGTACAATGAGGTGTCAATAAACAAGGAAGGAAGAGAAGAATCAAAGCGACCAAATCGGTCAAACAAAGATTAAAAATACTTAACGGCTTCCGCGCCACAGGAGATATTCGCAGCGGCATGTATGGGTACTTATACTTCACATATTCAGAAACCCTCACACGAAAAAATGTCGTCAAAGAGCGCAGACAGGCCGTAAACGTATGTTTTATGGATGGCTGCGTACCAGGTGGCAGTATACAGCTGCAACAGGACCCAATGCTCTGTGTCGTCAAAAAGTCAGAAACTTCAGTAGCATTTGGGTTCTGCTTGGAGGGCTAACAAGTAGGCCTACTGTACTTTTAGGCAGACATAATACAACAATAACTCATTTGAGTCATTTCAGTAATGGAGGAATGGAACACCTTTCCAGAATGGAATTTCCAGAACAATGGAGGGGGGTGAGCCATTCATAATCCATGCATAATTTTCATTTGACCAACAACAAACCGGTTCTAAATGTTCTCCTTTGACAAACAACATTGATTCTAAATGTTCTAATATGAGAAATAAGGTAAAATAAACATAATAAACATGGGGCGAGATATCAACGCTTTGGGGGAGAGCTATTGGGGAGAGCCGTCTTCACTTTTCGCGGGGGCGAGTTGGCAAAGGGGCGAGATGACAAAGACGGTAAGACCTTAATACTTCCCCCAGTCCCTGTGCTTTTTTCAATCAATCAATAAAAACCTTTGCACTGCGACCGGGGCAACAATGAACATATTGATCATAGTCCATAGCCCCCTGCAGGTATGAATAGCCTACATTTAGCAAATACCTTAAAGTTCATGACTCAAGGTTTCCAATGTGGTGTCTTTTCCAGCAATGCAGTGTTGACATGTTGTAATGTAGAGTGGATGCAGCAGCCTACATTAAATAAGCGTACGCAAGCACACGTTGCAACTTGCAAGATGCCATGGTATCCTGCTAGCCAGGAAGTGAAGTAACGCGTTTTGCCTATGGCACTGGCGATTTTACAGTTAGGCTGCGGCAGCAGCGGCAGGCTACATAAATCTGGGTTCAACTTCTCATACGGGATTCATTTGCATAAAACTGTGGCCTTAAATAATGTGCATGACATAATATCGAGATAATCGAGGATTTCTCACTCTCTCTCTCTCTCTCTCTCTCTCTGACCCCTTTTCCACCGGTTGGTTCCCAATGGGAACCGGACAACCGGTTCAGTTATTTTTGTTTTTTAGTCAGAGCTCCAACATTTGTGGAAGAACTACCGGTAGGTAGGCCTACTATACTATAGCCTACCCTATATTCAATTGTTTATACTCAATACAAGTAAATAAATACATGATAACCCTTCCACAGTAGTAGCTTTTTCATATTTTCGATTATTTTGCACATTGTCCTACATAATGCCTCATTTGCATATTTACAAATGTAAAAATTGTAATACAATAAATCATTGTCTTCGTGTAAGCTAGTACTCAATTGGGGAAGTGTCATGGTGATAACAATCTAATATAGGTATGGTTTTGCCCACTCAATTCATAATTAACGTTCCAATTTTGGAGCTCTGGCTCATGGAGAACCAAAAATAACTGAACCGGTTCCTATTGGGAACCAACCAGTGGAAAAGGGGCCTATCTGATCTCTGTGTTAACGAGCATACATGGCCTATAGTTTTTCCTCCTGTGAAAATCAATCAAACTACAACAAATAACTAAACTGATATCAGTGGGTATCAGTTTGGTATTCTATCAGTGTGAAATGTTACCTGTTACATTATTGATGTATTATGATGATGCATTGTAGGCTATTATAGCCCTGCCTACATCATCTGACAACACTGAATAAAAATACTAAATACAGTACAGATTCATTACTATTATATCTGCAGATATAATTGCGACCGCAAATAAATAAATAGTTCAAGTGCATGAATGATGCTAAACAGTTACTGTAGGCTACAATTTTAGTGAGCCTATTATTGTTTTCTCTGCACTTGCCTAACTGCCTATTGGCGAGTCCAGACCTGCACATGAACCTGAAATTCCTGACACCATCACCATGTACTATTAACATCATTGGTAAGCTCTGTGTGTGTGTGTGTGTGTGTGTGTGTGTGTGTGTGTGTGTGTGTGTGTGTGTGTGTGTGTGTGTGTGTGTGTGTGTGTGTGTGCGCCTGCTTGCCTATATGTTGCTCACTTATTCAAACTCCATATTGTTTGTAAACCATGATAGAATAATTGAAAAGACATCCATGGTTAAGGCGACTGATCCCTACTCTATAATAAAGGATCGAAAACATCTTTCGATAACTTTTTTATTTTAAATGTCTCACATTAGAAAAGGACACAGCTAGCCTATTATTCATCAGAACCAGGGTGTGTTTTCAGTGAGTGCAACATGTTCATGTGGGCCTGTCTGATCAAAATATGAAATATTTATTGCTGTGCACACCAAGTGTGAATAGACGTGAAACTAAACCACAAAAGTGTAATAAAGTCTCATCAATATAAATGTTTAAGTCTTAATCATTATTACTAGGCCTGTAGAGTAGACACATTTCTTGACACTGAAATTATGGAAATATACAGGGCCCTCTCAATATTGCTGCTGTCACACCAACACCATCTACTGGTGTAGCAGCGCTAGTGCAAGTTTTAATACTCTATATCAATAAAATCATTTCAATTATTTTGTCAAATTCAAGATTTAAATACTGTCTATAATCATTCAGAATAGTTTGCATTTAAATGGAATCATATATTTTAGTAATCGCAACATGAAGATTGTTGAAGACAATTTTCTTTTTAGGTTTAGAGATCACATTTCTTCTGAAAAAATGGGTCATCTAATAATGGCAGCATTCCTATTACACTGGGGCTACTGCTGTAGCCTCATGAAGGTTTTTCCACTTTTCTCCCATGAAACCACTATTGACTGACATAATACTGACCAGATTATTTAAATTAATTAAAAGAAAACTGCATGGTAAAGGTTTATAGAGAAATGACCACATCATAAAATGATATGAATAAAGATTTATTTTCTCATATGAACAGGTGGATTCATTTTTCATTTTATTTTACAATCTATGACAATCTCGCAATGTTTTTCCACTTTTTTTTCCTAGCATATTTCAGGAATGACATGGGGGAAGGTTATTTTTTTTATTGCTGAATGTTAAATGAAATACACTTTTACTGACTGGAAAAAGAATTGTCTGCTGCTGTTTTTATTTGTTTTTTTATTTTTTGCGCTTTTTTATTGTTATTTTTTGCTTTTTTTTTTACCATGCACCCATCTAACCTTGACCACAAGGACATGCAGAGGAGAGGTGTTCAAACATTTCAAGCGGGGGTGGGGTCTGTGGGGGATCGGGGGTGGGTTGGGTTTGTGGGATATCAAATAAAACAGAGGAGAGTGGCTGGGGTACATCTGGTAGCATCTTGGTTTTGGGTGAGAGGCGTGGCAAAGAGAAGGGAATATCACATTCAAACTAGCTAGAGAGTCATCTTTTTGCAAATCTTCAGACATACACAAAATTAGACCCAGGGATGGGGAAACTAAATGAAACTTCTGTGATAAATGTGAGATTAAAGACCATTCTTTCCAAAGCCGGATTTATATTTCATTCGAATAATTCAGCATTCTGTTTTCCATATGAAGAGTGGAAACATACCCACATTAATGAAACATTACCAACTATCCTCCGTCACCTGAATATCAAATGTGTTGGATCTGACCTTTCTAGAGTAATGTTTTAAACAGTCATTGCTCCTTTGGTGGAGAACTGGGATCAAATTATTTTATTTAGTTTTCACTTATATATATAAAAAAGAAGATAATCACTGAGTGGCTAGATTTTTAAAACAAATTTCTTGACAGGATTAAGCAGTGCCTCACTGTTTGGGAGTGGACACTGTTATTTGATGTTACAAGAGAAGTGCATGACAAGAGTGACAATAAAAGATAATGACACAATCAAATGGACATGAATATGTGAACAAGGAATGCAAAAAAGTTTTAGCAAAGACTGACTAAACTGTTTTAAAACAACAACACGTAAATATGCATTGATATCATGTTATTTCATGTTCTACACTATAGGCATTACATAGTTTCTCCCCCCCCTCCCACACACACACACGCGCACACACACACACACACACACACACACAACACACTATAGTCACCTCTTAGAAAATGATGTAATCAAACAGCAAAATAGAAAGTTTGCATATTTTTGCATTTGTGATCGTCCAACGTTTCACAGCTATTTTCCTTTTTTATGTTCTGCCTTCTCTGTGTTCTGCGCTGTTTTCTGTTTCCACTCGCCTTTTCCTTCTCGTGCTGTGTGTGTGTGGACGTGTGCAGGGAAACTGTTCAGCTTCATTCATACTCCGTCGCACGACGGTGCCGCTTTCCAAGAACAGATGGTGTCTGCAAGCGACACTGTCATATTATAGAGTATGAATTAGGCATAAATGTTTTTACCTAAGTCCTCAATAGTTGAGAACCTTAGCCTGGGGTACACCTTAATTTGAGGAAAGAACGGTGGGGGTGGGAGGTCTTAAAGCGGTGGCATGTGGAAATCCTGAGACACTGTGTGACCCTTAACCCCAGGCCACAAAAAACAGAATGGACACATGAGGAGAATGAGGGATGGGATTTAGGCTAGGGTTGACTTTGAGAGAAACAGATGCCATCCCCCCCCCCCCCCCCTCCCCAGTTCTGTCTTTGTGTCATCGCAAGCCACTGTTATCAATGGCATGGACAGCCCAGATACCGAGTGCTTCATCAGTTAATGGCCTCAAATGCAAGTGTCACAGATAGGCCAGGACGTGTACAGTGTAAACCCTATGCTGTTGAGAAAGAACGTGATGGGATTGGGGCAGGTTAGTGTTGGAAGGGGATTGAGTAGCTGTAAACAACATCAAGCAATGATCCACGTAATGTTCAACCCAACAGCAGCTCAACCTACAATATCTAACCTTGTTCCCATTGTTACATCCATCTCACAAGGACATAAAGTCTGGAAAAGAACCACTACTGTAAGTGTCTAACCTGAAGAACAAGTCCAGGACTACATGTGCATATTGTTCAACTGGAACTTCCAATATTAGTTAGACACTTCCGGCTGCAGTTCTTGTCCAGCCTACAACATATCCACCTGCACTGGGGAAAAGCTCTAATCTCTGGACCCTCTGGAGTTCAGACTCTAACGAGTCACCTTGCTTGGTGCCCTAAACAACATATTGATGTTATCACAACAACTGATGAAATTGATCTAGCAATCACACATAGCCTACTGCATGTATGTGCATACGTGCATGCAAGCAAACTTGCAATACACGGGCACGCGCATCCATACACTCAAGCTCATATTAAACCTCTCTCTCTCTCTCTCTCACTCTGACTCTCACACACACACACACACACACACACACACACACACACACACACACACACACACACACACACACACACACACACACACACACACAACCACACATACGCATAGATTAGTCAGAGAGGGCAAAAATGATCTGCATTGCATTTATCAGGTGTCCAATTGGATAGCTTCCAAATCATAAACTCTACAGGCGAATCACAATAATGTTAACATACACCTTATGTCGAAGTGATTTATATTGCATGATGTAGTAGAAGGGAGGGGCTAATGTTCCAGTGGGGCTAGATTCCTAAAATAATTTGGAAAGAAAAAGAAATAACAGGAAAAAGGAATAAACGTGTATAAAAAATGAGGCGTCCATATAAGAAAGGCTACAAAAACCTCCACTGGCCCTCTGGCGTCGGCATACAGCAAAAGGCACCACAATATTACTCTATTTTTTAACGTCGTGAAAAAACTGGCACATCTCTTTATGCTGTAAATCAAAATGTACATATAAATAGAGTTTTCCCTATAAAAAGTCTTTGCTGTTAACTAGTAGACAACTTTTGCTAAAATGAAAATAAATATTTCATTTGTTTAGAATATCTGTCAGTTATATAAAATAAAAATATTTCTTATAGATGCAGGTCTATAGTATATAGATTTTTTTTTTTTTTAACTTTTTTTTAAGTCGGTGGTTCATTTTCTCCGTTCTTCCTTCTTAGTGGGGTGCATTGTCCGGTTTGGAGCGCGAGTGTGTGAGTCTTGTGTGTGCGCTCGCGTGTGCGCTCCCATGCGCGCCATGCCTCCCCGACGCGTGAGAAGTCCGACTGTCCGCCGGCCTGTAGATGGTGGAGGGCTCGGTGGCGTTCATGTTCTGCATACTGAGGAAGGGCGTGCTCTCACCCCCCTCCTCTTCCGTCTCGCTGTCCGTTAGGCAGCTTCGAGAACCGTAGTCCCGTGGCGCCTCATATCCGCGCGGTGCCACGTGGCCATTCAATCTGGACCTCCGCCAGCGCCGGCCCCCGGATCCGCTTCTCTTTGGTTGCTCCCGGGAGGAGAGGTACTCCTGTGTGGTCTCGTAGTCCTCGTCCTCTGCCAGCCGGTAGGGGCTGGACGGTAGGCTGCCCCTGCTGTCGTTCAGATAGGTGCGACGGTGCTGCTGCCGGTACGGCTCCTGGCACTGGGCGTCGTGCAGGGGGACCTGGTAGCGTCGCAGCAGCGGCTGGTCGTCCGCCAGTGGGTAGGGGCTGTGGACAGCCGGGGGGAGGGACATGGCGTGGCTGGTGTTGGGGGAGGTGATCTGAAAGGTAGGCACCTGGGGGGGCAGTGAGTAATGGAATTCCACCGGCGAGAGACGGGCTGGGGTCGTCAGGGCGGACACGTACCTGTCAGTGAAGACGAGAGAGTAGATGAGAGAAGAGAAAGAGCAGAGCGAGGGGGTGGAACATTGCACTCCATTGGAGTGCAATGGAGTATACTGTTTATGCTTTATATTGCCATCTGCAGAAGCGATTACATGGACTGAGCGGCCTTCCACCATAACCATCACACGGTATGTAGCTCTAAATGCACTGAGGGACTCTTCGTTACTGGAATGTATTTTAAGACCAGTACATAAACTTCCTAACCTGTGCTCCTCTTAGCCTACTGTAGTCTCCACATAACTGTATTGTTACTAGTCCCCAAGTGAAATGGACCGGCTGCTTAATGTTATAACCGTGGGTCCTTGAGTTTTTATTCCATCTCAGTGTACTGCATAGTAAGCACTACATACTGATTGAGAGCCCACTGTTCAGTGCAAAGTACAAAGAAAAGAAATCACACCCGTGTTAAGTGAGGGACGGGTCTTATCATCATACATCATCATACATCACGTTCTGTGCTCAACCAATCAAATCATCAGAAATGTCATTCCGGCCAATCACAATTTCTATCTTCACTTTTCTGTCCTCACTTTTGTCTTCAATGTTTGTGTTTACACAAACACGAAAAGCTGGGCATAGCCTCAAACAAAAAGAAAAAACAATTTCAACCATACTCTGGAGTCTGGAAGTATTGTAAGTGCCCCAATATACACTCCAGAAGGTGATGAGCCATTGGGGTACAGTGCCAACCAGCTGTGATGCGCATAAAATGATCCTATGTGTTATGATTGTTGAGGAGGATGGTGTTGCATGTTTGACTGCATATCAGAAAGCATGTGGAATCTTTATTGTGGATATTCATTGGTGATCAATCTTTCAGGTTGCAGTGCTTTACAGGTTCAGGTACGCTGACAGTATACATCAAATGTACACATACTCAACAATATCAGGAAGTAAGTAAGCCATACATGTTTTTCATCATCTTAGTACAGTATATGATTGATCAGTAGACGGTTTGACGTCTGTGTCTAACTAATCAGTGACCCTGTACTATCCAACTACATTACTTGATGGAAAACCAATGTTTCATCCACTTTGATCTGACCCCCTCATCCCATCTCCCACTATCTCATCTCATCTCACCACATCCTCTCCTCTCCTCTCCTCTCCTCTCCTCTCCTCTCCTCTCCTCTCCTCTCCTCTCCTCTCCTCTCCTCTCCTCTCCTCTCCTCTCCTCTCCTCTCCTCTCCTCTCCTCTCCTCTCCTCTCCTCTCCTCTCCTCTCCTCTCCTCTCCTCTCCTCCCCTCCCCTCCCCTCCCCTCCCCTCCCCTCCCCTCTCCTCTCACCCCATGTCATCCGATCTCATTTTCATCTCATCCTTCTGCGTGATCCTAAAATGCAGGCCTTTTCCCCACCTGTCGCTGTGCGGAGAGTCTCCCAGGGAATCAAAGGATTCACCGTACTGCAGGCCTGGCCGATGGGGCTCAGAGAAGCCACAGTGTGCTGCCCGCCTGGCCCGTGCCTCCATGCACGCAGGACTGCTGCATTTACTGGTCCCCACGGACGACGACATCATGCCGGGTGAGTCTGAGAGAATGCTGTCGGAATGCTCCAGGCTCCACGTTCGCTCCTCATGCCTGACAATACAAAGAAGACGTTAACATATGGACAAGGCTTGTCTGTAAAAAGACGTTAACATATGGACAAGGCTTGTCTGTAAAAAGACGTTAACATATGGACAAGGCTTGTCTGTAAAAAAGACGTTAACATATGGACAAGGCTTGTCTGTAAAAAAGACGTTAACATATGGACAAGGCTTGTCTGTAAAAAAGACGTTAACATATGGACAAGGCTTGTCTGTAAAAAAGACGTTAACATATGGACAAGGCTTGTCTGTAAAAAAGACGTTAACATATGGACAAGGCTTGTCTGTAAAAAAGACGTTAACATATGGACAAGGCTTGTCTGTAAAAAGACGTTAACATATGGACAAGGCTTGTCTGTAAAAAGACGTTAACATATGGACAAGGCTTGTCTGTAAAAAGACGTTAACATAATGGACAAGGCTTGTCTGTAAAAAGACGTTAACATATGGACAAGGCTTGTCTGTAAAAAGACGTTAACATATGGACAAGGCTTGTCTGTAAAAAGACGTTAACATATGGACAAGGCTTGTCTGTAAAAAGACGTTAACATATGGACAAGGCTTGTCTGTAAAAAAGACGTTAACATACGGAGGCTTGTCTGTAAAACAATCTAAATGGGATTGATGAGGCTCTACGTCTACGGTGTGCGACGTGCGACGTGGGTGTGTGCGTGCGTGTCGTAAGTCTTCACATGATATCATTGTTGTAAAAATAAAACTGGTTAAGTCTATCTGTGGGTTTTGTAAATATTTAACATGAGTATACACAGCATCCATTGGAACACAATCATGTTATTTTTTTTCCATTTCCTGAACGATTAACGGTTTTGGACATACAGTACAAGGCCGCCAGTGGTGATATGATAGTGTGACTTAATGTACTGTGGTATGTCTAATAAGAGAGATACTGTACATGTTGAGTTATTACTGTATAAGTGAATACGTGTGAATAATCTGTCTTTGTAATATGTAACTGTCTTTATATCATATCATAATATGGCGTAATGTCTAATGAGAGAGATAACGGCAAAGCAGTTGTCTGGGAGTGGTAGTGGAGTAGTGCGGGAATATATGCATGCCATTTTAATTATATTATAAATAATTTTCTTTTTTACATCATATGTAATATATTGAGACAATATGTATGATGTAATGTCTAATGCTGGCAATATACTTTGTGTTGAGAGGTCATACTGTGAGTGATTGTGCATGCCTTCATATTCCCTGTGTGTTTCGACTCTCTGTATCGTGCAATAGCATGCTGTAATGTCTATTGAGAGGGGGAGATATGTATGTTGAGGGGATACCTGTAAGTAGATAACTGTGTGAAAGCATGTGTTGTTGCAGCATGTACTGCATTTTGCTTTGACTCAAACAGAACAGTATCTTTACAGTGCATCCACAGTTCAATGTCGAATTGGAGAGAGATGATTGATTACATCATGTAATACTATATAGCAGCATTGAATGACATGTACAGTACATACAAAGGAGCTACCCTGTAAATTTGTGTAATCCCTCTGTGTATGAATGGTTTTGTAAGTGTACATGCGTGTCTGCATGCCTGTACCTGTGAGTGGATGAATGGGCTCGTGTGGAAGAGTTGTGAGATCTGGAGGAGGCATGGCTACCAGGGAAGGAGCCTTCTGTCCCAGGCCGTATAATTCGCTCCGTCGCAGGGACATTCTTTGATATGTACTGCAGAGAATAAACAAATCAATTCAGACATAGTGGTTAGAGTGGGGGACTGGCCACAATAACATAACGACACCGTCCCATAATGCAATGATCCAAGGCTCATGCCCCATATAAGTGCCCTTGTTGAGCATGACAGTGACACCTAAATGTCTATTTTGCAATGTCTATTGCAAAATGCAATGAATATTTGGAGGTTTCAAGAAAGTAAGGCTAGAAAGCATTACTGGATCAGTCCACTTCCTGTTATGATGTCAAATCTTACAATCATACACCAAGTTTAAAGTGGAGAAGTAAGCAACAGTGGCCCCTAGTGGCTGAGAGATGTAATTTAAAGTAAAACACAAGCTTATTTTGAGAAAGGTTTTGCTTTCACTTGAACATTATGACCAGACCTACTGTCACACATTTCATGTTAGTAAACGATGTTTTTTTTTAATGACATTCATGTTGGGTTGACACTTTGATTTGAGAATTAGTGTAATTGTTCTTCTTCCCTCATAGAGTTGATATTGTCCCTTGTCCCTATCTTGATTCACTTATATCCAGAATCTCTCACATGTATATTGGCTACTCTACTTGCTACTTCTACTTTCTGTTTCTTGTTTTATAATGATGATGATGATAATAAATCAAACTAGACAAAGTGCCAATCGGCACAGGTCTCCACCAGGGCAGGTCAGGTTGTGGCCTCATGGTGGCGCTATAACAGGCTGTTGAGGAAGATTTGGGCCGGAGGTTCGTGTTGGAGGGATGCAGGTACAATGTTTTTCCATGTGTGCATACATAAGTTGTATACAGATCGATGCAGTTATAGCTAAAAACAGGAATTGGCCTGTTATAGCGCCACCGTGAGGCTGATTTTGAGGAAAAAATTGTGGCATGTCGTCCTCGGCCTAGTGAAAATGTGGGTGTATAATTTAACGGAAATTGCACACTGTGTTTGTGATTTGCCTTTTTTCGAAATGGACGAATCGTGTGAGCTTTGGAAGCCAATCTTAGCCAATCAGGATGGAAGATGGGAAATGGTGCCGCTCCGTGTTGATCACATGACTATGGAGATAGTGTATACCGATTTGTGTGAAATTTGGATAAAATCTGAAGGAGTAATAATAGAAAATGTGTTTTACATATGTGGGCCTCCTGGTGGCGCTATAAAATTCCAGGCAAAGGTTTTTCCTTGGCCTCTAGGGAGTTGGCATACAAAGTTATCCACAGATCCGTGCAGTTAGAGGTAAAAACACTTTTCGGCCAGTTATAGCGCCACCTTGAGTCTGAGTTGAAATTGTTCATGTGGCATTTCGTCCTCGGCCTAGTGGGAATGTGGGTGCACAATTTCACGGAAATCACGCGATGTGCTCATGATTTGCAGCATTTTGTTTGAAACTGAGCACTCCTGTGAATTTTGGAAGCCAATCTTAACCAATCAGGATGGAGTGTGAGAAATCTGAAAGACCGGTTTGGTTGAATGGCTCTAGAGAGACTATGTACCAATTTGCGTGATGTTTGGACAAAATCTGTAGGTGTACTGTGCAAAAACTTGTTTTGCACAAAGCGGCCTCCTGGTGGCGCTATAACAGGCCGTTGTGGAAAGTTTGGGGCAGAGGTTCATCGTTGGCATCCAGGGAGTGTGTGTGCAAAATTTGGCATCGATCGGGTTAACGGTGGCCGAGATTAGCTGCTCACGGACGGACGGACGGACGGACACACGGACACACGGACGGACAGAGTGCAAAACATACTCTCCCCACATGCCTTCGGCCTGGTGGAGACAATAATCATGATTTCTCTTGTTGTCTGTTGTGGGCTGCAGGAAAGTGTGCCCCCTTAAAAAAGAAAGCAAGGCGCACTGATCCTTTGCGTTTCCCATCTGTGGAGTTCTGCTCAATAAAACTCACGTCTACCATGGGGATTTCCTCTGGGCCTGGCCCGGGGTGATTGGGTCCATTCGCTAGGTTCCGGTTGGGGTGTTCTGGACACATGTTCTGTCGCAGATGATTGTGCATCTTCTTTCTTTGTTTCCTGCGGAACAAATCAGTGTCATTTCCCTGAGGTCTGCATTGCCGTTATCACGATTCAGATGAATGTTTATACCTCTCAAGTTAACGCTTTTAATGCCAGAGTTAATGGGTTCATTCACCCGGCATTTTTCCTGTGCAACCCTTATTTTGAAGGACCCACATCTGCATATATGGAGCCGGCCAGCAAATCTACATCTGACCTCACCAGATTAATAGTTTAACTCGTGCTTACATTTCGGCCCGAAAACGTCAATAAAAAAACAATTAGTATTAATATTAGGGCATCGTCTGATCCCTGATGGCCATTATATGGGAATATGGCCATAATCATGATAACTAGTGTGGTTATATGGGAATATGGCCATAATCATGATAACTAGTGTGGTTATATGGGAATATGGCCATAATCATGATAACTAGTGTGGTTATATGGGAATATGGCCATAATCATGATAACTAGTGTGGTTGCTGCGATGCGAGTCACACTTGCAAATGAACCAAGTTAGTACAACACATGGATCGCCATAATTATGTGGAGCTGACTATCATCACCTGGATCTCCATATATGAAGATCATTACACTGACCTCATCATCCCTGGTTTGACATACTGAATATATGGAGATACATGGAGAAGACTGGATCATCACATAACATATATATGTTCAATGCCCAGGATTCAAACTCGGGTCTCCCACGTGGAAGTCCAATATCTTAACCACTAGACCAAAGGACCAGGGGGAGATATTAGACTTTTGTGGCCATCATGCTGAGGCTCTGAGCCACTCTGCTACATACTGTATGGAGCCGGCCAGCAAATCTACATCTGACCTCACTGACACCAGATTAATACAGTAGTTTAACTCCTGCTTCTCAACTGTGCCATATTACTAGCTACCTACTTACTCCTAGTAGTAGGCTAATGCGAGAAGCGATCTTGCCCTAAAGGGCGAGGTCACGTGCACGCATCCGCCTCATTGATGGCAGACTGCTAAGCGAGCGCTGGCGCTTTGGCATGGGGGGTCAGATCAATATGCAATGAATTCCGTACTGGCCATATAAGGAGCATGTCTTGAGTGTACAGGGTTTGATGAGGTCAGATCAACATATGGAATGTCAGAACAGGTCAGCTCCCTATATGGAGATCTAAGGGACATTCTCTTGCGTGTACAAGGTTTGACCCGGCCCAGGTAGGGCCGGGGCCTGAGAACTCTAAAAAGGGAGACATCGAAGAGGAAGGATGGATGGATGACATAATGGAATGTCAGAACAGATTCTGACATATATCCATATATGGAGATCTAAAGGTTTGAGGTCAGATGTAGAGTTGCTGGCCAATATTGATCTCCAAATATGGGCTTATTGGGCACATTGACTGACTGACGGGAAATGGACGTTTTCATAGTAAATGCGACTTGCGGTCGCAATTAATAATAATATTAATAATATTATTAATAATAATAATAATAATAATAATAATAATAATATAATAATAATAACGAATACACTTATTTGTAATTGTACATGGAATTCAGACCGATTTAACTTGAAATGATCAAAAAAACCATTTGGAAAGCATACCGGTATAGTACCAGTAAAACCAGATCACGTACTTGGTTTTGCAGTAGGCCACCACACACACGATGCCCACCACCAACAGAGCCACGCAAATACCCGTGATTGTCAGGACCCGCTTCTGGTAGAGCTCCTCTGCCTCTGTGAACACACACACACACACACACACACACACACACACACACACACACACACACACACACACGCACGCACGCAGAACCAACGCCACACACAAACAGTGAGAGAAGCAGCCAGGAGGAGAAAATAAGGTCAGTGTCTTGAAGTATGCATGTTTTCATTCATTCATTCTTTAGTACGGTCTATCTTCTAGTACAGTGATTCTCAGCCTTTTTATTTTTCTTCCAAGGAGAGACCATTTTTATCTCTGGGATCTACATCGTATCCTCAGGGTTGATTTGAACAAATGGAACCAAATGGACCAGTAAGGCTCCATTGGACTCCTAACTGTCAATCATTTAGCTGGGGACCCCCTTGGAAACCGCAAGGACCCTTGGGGGTCTCCAGACCCGACACTGAGAACCACTGCTCTAGTATGAAGGTTCCTTTGTCTTCCTCTTGGTATGTTTGGACAAGGTAACGTCATAGAGTTGTAAGATTATGTGATTGGAAGGGTGGTGTGTGAGGGAGATGGCAATGTTATTATCAGGGGGGCCCTAGTAGCAACACGTTTTGGATGATTTTATTTTAGAACATCGGTATTCTGTCAGTAACGGCATAAACTAATTCACTTTATGCACGACAGCAAAGCGGCTAAGGGCAACGCTACTGTATCTATAATTCCGTAATTGAGGATTATTATAATTCCATAATTATATTTACAAAAAACCGGTGCACGGGCAGCAGCATACAAATGAAAATGGCATGGTTTCATAAATTGTCAGAAAGCAGGATGAAATCTGCTACTCTGCAGTTTCCCATGAAACGGAAACAGGCTGATTCCTTTCTATCCACAGCACAGAAGGCCTCGTCAACATGGCCATAATGCTGACAGACATAATTGGGGTATCTTAATGTAAAGCGTCGAGCACCCTTTCACTCTGTCAACATCATTTAAGAAGGGGGACAACACAGTAAAGCTCTCAGCTACATTACTGTAATGTTTTTTGATCCAATTGTAAGTGAGAGAGTTTAGAACGACGGCGTTGAAAACAGCTAGATCTGCTATTTTTGGTCCGCAACACCGCCACGATGATGTATAAATTGGGATTCAAAGTACTTGTGCACAGTTGAGCCGAAGACATTTTCGTCTCCCTAGTTGAGAGTGAGTGAAAGAGTACCTCGGTGGTCTGCGATAAATAATGTAGTAGCTGTGAATTGTGTTTGTACAAATCCTTCCATCTGAGGAGGATGGAGGCCTCTCGCCTTGTTGGTTGGCGTCCTGGAGAATGTGACATTTCTTTGACAATAATGGCCAACAAGATTCGGTGCCGAGGGGCCTAAGTTGAATTAGTTCGCAACATTTGCTGAATACTGACAGATTTTCAACAGCGCAGGAATTGAAAAAACTGTAAAAGCGCTTTTGACGAAAAGGTGACAGAAAACAGGGGCCATCAGAGGAAGACAGAGGAAGTCTGTATTTTCTAAATATAGCACAGCATGCTTCTTGCTACTTGAAGTATAAATCAAACCATAACACACAGATCTATTTATAAAGACACTCACACACACATACTGTGTTGTGCATACACGCGCACATGCGCCACGCACATGCACACGCATACGCACACACAGTCTAAGCTACCGCAGATTTAAACCATACTGATGTCAGGATGCAAGAAGGATGGGGCAAGGTCACAGATGAATAAAAAAGCGACAACAAGAGAGAAGCCTCATAAAAAAAGGGAAAAGAGGAGGAGACGGACAGTCGGACACTAAAAGCGTAAGATTGAGGGATGGGGATGGATGGGTGTTTAGAAGAGCAGAGGAGATGATGGAGGTTGTGGGTGGTGCTGGTGGTGGTGAATGTAAACCTAGAATAGCATGCTTGTTACAGGGTTGGGAGAGAGAGGAGGACAGCGGTAAAGGAACATAAAAGGGCATGAAACTAAACCTACTGTACAACACAGGGAAATATGCTGGAGACACTGAGAGGAAAACAGTGGGTGTCCTGATTGCAGCTTTCACACAATTATTTATTTTAAGCCATGGATTGCCAGTATTACGTTGTGAGTCTGAGTAATTCTCAACCTTTTTTTAATTTCAAGGACCCCCAGTTTGATATGCATGAGGCCACAGACCCCTATTTGTTGTGGTTTATATCTCTGGGACGGCAATCTACACTGGGAAATTCTCAGTGTTATTTTAATTCTGAGAGTGTACAAACATTTGTACACTCTCAGAGTTACAGACCCATAAGGGTCCATTTGGTTTCTACTGTCAATCATTTAGATGGGGACCTCCTGGAACCCCCCCAAGACACCTGGGGTCCTCGGACGCCATTCTCAGAAGTAATTTAATTCTTTCATGCGAGAGCTGCAGGCTGAAGACACCCATGTTAATAATTATTTGATGGGAGGGAAGGGGGTCTGTTGCATCGATCAAGACAAAGTTTTCACTCCAATGAGTTACTGTATGATTGACTGAAAGATTGAATGGTTAATCAGGAGTCTATTGGATTTGTTTGCAATTATTGTTTTCGAGCACATTCCACGGACACTGGAGGGAAATGGAAACATGTCAGGATGAGGGTAATCTACTTTAGTAGCTACGCGTAAAACGGATTGTTCCATACCCATAAATTCAATCCCAAGATGCTCTGCCATTGCAGAGGTGACAGTTTGGAAGTGTAAAAAAAAAAAAAAAGTGGAAAGAAAAAGCACAGATTAAGAGAGAAGGACACCTTTCAAAGTACAGTTCAAAGACATGGGACAGGTATAAAAATAGAACTGAGACGTCAAAACACCGGGCGAGTCAATAACAGTCGGACCAATAAGATCAGTAGGACACGGACCATGTTCAACAAGCATCTAGACATCCAGACAGCAGAAACAGTCACAGCATGCTACAGCGACAACACACACGACAGATCGAATTACCCGAATTACTGAATTGCTCGACCGTAGGCTACACAATAGTCTTTTGTGCACACTCTCTGAGTTAAATTAACACTATGGATTATATTGTGTACAACTGTTAAGTAAATACGTTTCTAGGGCAAAGGGTGAGTCTGGGTAAACCCTATAATCTGGATTACTGTACGTGGAATATTGTTCGCAAATTACTGGTACAGACACCGACCATAAGAGGTTTATTGAAATATAAAGCTTTCTGTTAACAGTTACAGTAGCCTAACTCCAAATCAAATTCTGCTCAGCCGTCTAGATATTTTTGTCTGATATTTCCGTCTGCTGTACTGTATGCCTCAACACAGTCCAGTGCTAATCTTGTGCTCAACATTATTTATGTGCAAACCTACTGTAGTGTACCTTGCTGTACATGTGTCCAGTGAAAGTGATTCTGATTCTGAAGACATGCATTATTTCTATGCTTTCCCCCTCTTATCTTGCTGCTTATAATTTTGTGTGTGTATTTGAAAATACGAGTAATTCTAGGTGATGCTGCACCTATAGTAAAAGACATTATAGAACCAGAGTCAATGTAAAAGTTCTGTGGAGACCAATTCCTGTTCTCATGTTTGTCTGATCTTTGGGTCACCACTGACCAGTGCCCAGGTCAGTGGTGTTGTGTGCTGTGCTGTTCGACAAAAACGACACCTTTGCTGGCAACAAAAGAATCAGGCTTTTCTTGATTGCCAATAACTTCAATCACATGAAATTAACAGACACGGCTAATTAAAACAATGCTCAATTAGAGAAGCTATGTTACGTTTTGGAGGTTGGATTCTGCCGCGTGTGGGAAAGGGAGGCCACGGGGAGATTGTGCCGACACAGCTGAGCCCATATCTCTGGCAGCTCACTCGCTTTTACTTGGGTTGCAGCAAATCCCAGCTGTTGTTATGACAACATGCTCTTGTTAAGCCAAGCCCTTATGGCCGAGGAGCTGAGGCTGTTCTGTTCTCTCTGCACGGCCATCACTGATACCTCTGGGGAATGGGAGACACCCTTCTAGGAGGTGGGGACTCGGAAAAATCTAAATGGGATTGATGAGGCACTAGGGTGTGTGTGTGTGTGTGTGTGTGTGTGTGTGTGTGTGTGTGTGTGTGTGTGTGTGTGTGTGTGTGTGCACGTGTGCTCATGCGTGCGTGTGTCTGTTTGCAGGTGCACGTGTGCTTTTTTTTGGGAGGAAAGCTGTATGCTCTTTGAAACGTGTTTTACTGCCTCACCCTCCTCCAGAAAGAGGAAACTATCATTCATAGCAGCACCTCATTAAATTAAACTGAAATAAGCTATTACATTGGTTACGTGTGGCCTCTTATGTTTTTCCAGTCACATTTTTACATGTTTTTATTTTTCCTGATCTTCTAATGTGTATGCCTTGCTGTAAAGCACTTCGTAAACTGACTTAATATAGTGCCATGTAAATAAAGTTTTACGATTTTTTTCCTCTGATTTAACGATTCCCCGTTCTTGGTTTTATGATTGGTTTTACGAGTTATGTTTATGAATTAAAACATGATGTTATTTGGATGATCCAGCTCATCCTTGTTGAATGTCTGTGCATGTACTGATTTGTACTCTAACAGCAGTAATGAGAAGGACCTCACTCTGTTGACGAATTGTGATCAATGCCCTCCTTGGAAAGGGAATACATCTGCACTTCCAGGCTGAGCTCAAATCATCTACTATTGAGTTTTAACTGAATGTAACAACATATTAAAAATCCTGAAGTCAAATTCTCCATCTTAAAAGGCCCAATTTGCAGGTCCAAGTCATACATCTGCCCCAGTCTTACATTCTGTATATTTATTTGAAATAGAAACTCCTGTATAACTACTGGCATGCCTGCATGCCTGTAGTTATTTTCTGCCATGAATCACTACTAAAACACTATTTAAACTTACACCATAATTTGTGTCAGTATGATACACCAATTTGTTTCTCAGAGATATACAGAGAGTAAAGCACTTCTACAGGCAGCAGCAAGCAGATATAATGGCAGACTATGGCGTTTGAGATGTTATGTTTTAAGCCTGAGTTATACGTGCTGAAAATAGACGATTTACAAGCTCACAATGGTGCGTGACACCGGTGTGCAACTAAGTGTAAAGAGTAAAGTAAGCTTTACTGAATCAAAACATGGACTTGCATAGACATGATGCCAGCACATTGATGTTGTAATAATTCATGGGGCATTTCATGTTGTGACATAATCTATGTTAATTTAACAATGATGTAAATATAATTGTTTTAAATGCCTTCTAAAGACTTCAGAACACTGTGTCCAAGCTAAGTGGAACCTCAAGTGTTTATCTGAAACAAGGCTGACCCTTGAATTTATGTTTTGTTAACGTCATTCTCTGTTGATTACAGTACATGCACTGCCCTTTTGAAAGCCGCCCACCACTAAATAAATACCATTAGTAGTTAACATGAGAGTGACGTTAAAGTGTAAACATAAAGAATGTAGTAACCTGGAGATGATAGCCTACAGATACGATGATCCTACATTGTGTGGATACCATTCCAAAGACAAATGCTTAAAGGCAACATCTGTCGAGCCATCGTTCTCCAGAATCCTTCCACTAATCTGGGTATAATTCTCTGGCTGATGGACGTGTTTGCTGATGTTGCCACTGTGGAATGGAGTAGGGCTGAAATCTATTGCCCCAGGCTAGTGGAGCTGTTCAACACTGAACTCTAAGATAGTACATGAACTGGGGCTAATGAACAATATTTGTGAAAGCAGGTAATATCTTTGCTGTGTTAACACAATTTCCCTGCTTATGGGAAAAGGTGGTCTACATTAGTGAAAGCTAGGAAAAGAGGAATAAAACCAACTGTGACTTCTCCTTTGTACAAGATTAAGTGAAGATTAATCGAAGTGATCTGCAGAAATTACCCCTATTGTGGTGGTGGAAAAAGCCTGTGCATTAATTTGTGCCAGCTTGGCATATCCCTTATTAAGTGTGCAACCAATATAATGGCTCTAGGGTTTAATTATTGATGAGAAAGTTATACACATGCAATATTGTAGCCTACTGTAGCACCTGGTTGGCCTATAACAGGCCACTCAAGCCATTTTGGCTGTTGGTGGGCTTATAGAGCACCGAAGTCCTGACGTCACTCGCTCATCCCCAGCTGGTTCACGGAAGTAATTTCTCTATGGAGAATAACTTGGGGTCATCTTAAAATCATCTCATATAAGCATTGTAGTCCAAAAATAAACAAAGTGTCTCTGCGAAATTGTCGGGGAGGTGGCTCTGTGTCGTTTACGACCGTCAGTCACTCATATTTGATACTGTCTGTTTCTAGCAAAAATGTAACTAATTCAGCAGCAGTAACATTAGCGTTACTGGGAGTGGCTGGGATGACATGTTTATTTTTCAAACACAGTTTTTCAGCGATCTAAAATCCTCCTATGGGGATTACAATGCAAATAAAAAGTACATGAACCGATATTGACGTCAGACGTTCGGTACTCTATTGCAAACCAATTAAAGGTGGTGCACGTGACATTTTTGTGTTCCATATATCTATACTCCCATAGTAACTATAGAATACCTCTTCTTTAGGTCGGGATAGCAATTTCATCCAATCAGGAAAGAGAACTCATTCACGATGCAGGATAAAGAAGTGCAATTGGAAGTGATGAAACAAATAAATGAGCTGACAAAATTGGAAGTGGAACAAAAGCTGCTAAATCATCTTTGTTGGGTTCTCTCTCCTGAGAGGATGCAATTTGTAACCCAGCTGAAAATGTATTGTCTGCTTACTAAAGAGATGGAGAGACGGGGACCACTCTTACTGAACAAACATTTTTAATGACTACTATTGGAATATAGAGCTTACCTTCAATATGGAATGGGCTTAGTTAACAGCTAGTTTAATCAGTTTTAGAAATTTACTTAATTGTTTGCCCTTTTAGGGCAAACAATTAACTCTCAAGTTTTAGATTAACACTCAGGATTGCTGTAAACCTATAAATTAATGCTAGTATGCAGACATCGTGTTGGATTTCAAGACCATCGGTGATTATGAGTCTGACACCTCGCAGTCCATTGCATTGATTGTAATGATGACGGTCTAACAACTGAAGCTCGGTGTACAGCTGCATTGGCTGGTAACCAGAATAGTTGGCAACTATGTATAATTAAAAAAAATGGAAATAAAATAAAAATAAGGCCTAATGTCTTCAGTTGCTACAAATTGACCTGTGGATAGCGAATCGTCTTGGCATTAACAAGAAGTCGTAAATTCAGACAGTGCCTGTTCAAAACATAGGCTATATTATACTTTACATTATATCTGACCATTTTCCAAAGCATAGGCCTATATTTAATTATTATATTTTTAAAAGAAGAAAAAAAAGCAATTTTGATGTTTAGGTACCCACTAGACCTGTATTCCTCTGGCTAGATAAGAATGTCAGCTAAACGCCTAAAAATGTCAAATGTAAATGTAATCGATTAGGCTCGTCTTTCTGTGTACGGCTCAGCACTAATAGCGCCCATACACGACTTTTGTTCGAAGCTGATTGCATCAACCAAGCAGCATTATTACATTAGTAAAAGGTGGGCTATTGAAGATGGATGCCTCATTAGACTATTATTGTGACATGCAGCTTGACTTTTTATAGACGCATGTAACGTTTACTCTGTGTCAGAAAACGGGACGCTCAGAAATGCAGCTCGCCGCTTGTCACATACAAGCTGACCTCTGTGGTGGGGGTGCACACATGCAACACAGAGAACGTACTACTTGATGGCATGCAGGCCTAACATGTATATGTACACAGTAAAATCCTCAGTGTAAATTTACCCATCTGTAACTCTGGGCTAAATTATCATACTATATATCAGAGTAACCAGACACAACAGTTTTAAACTAGAGTGCTAGAGACTATACAGGAAACCAACGCACGTCACTAGTAGCATGCACTACAGAAGACAGAGACAGAGTCTTAAAGAGAGTGACGGAAGAGGAAATGGACATACGGTAGAAACTGGCCATAACGTAGGTTTGACAGCGATCACCAGTAAAGTCATTTGGACACCTGATGGAAAGAAAAGCCACAAAGAGAGAGAGAGAGAGAGAGAGAGAGAGGGGGGGGGGGGGGGTGAGAAAGAGAAGAGACAGAGAGAGCGAAAGTGGGTGGGTGGGGGTGTTGAGAGAGAGAGGAGAGAATATGTGCAGGAAATGGGGGAGACAGAGAGGGAGAGAGAGAGAGGCAGAGAAACACAGAATTAGATCAACAGCACAACAATGGACAGCAGAAGCAGAGTGTGCGTTCCCATGGTTGACACCATTGTGTAGTAGGTTGTGTGCAGAGCACAGCTCATTGCGTGCGTTGACCTGAGAAACAGAAAGACAAAAAGAGAAAGGCGAAAGAGAGTTTGGGGAGTGTGGGGGGTGGGGGGGGGGGGACGGGGTGTCAACGGACAAAGTCCATTAGAGTTATTCCAGTGACAACACTGTCTTTTTGCCTCAGCTTCTGGTTGTCAGGTGAACATACTTTTGAAAGGTTTGGGCATGTACGACCGCAGCGGTTCGGTCTGTAAGCACCTTGGGCCGAAGTATCCATCCGGACATCTGGAGAGGGGAGTAAGAGAAGCGTTGTGAAGAAATAAAGAAGAAAAAACAAACAAACATACAAGAAGTGAAGAAAAACAAAACAAACATACATGTACACAGTATAATTATGAATTTACTGGAATTACACATGTGGTTGTAGACATTCTCTGAGGTTACAGTAAATTATGAAAATGTTTCAGGTGAGAGTAGGTAAACAAATTGTCAGGGTTAATAGGTCATTTCCAAGTACTTAAGAGTGACCATTGGGTTAATCTGCTTATAGTGTGAACCTGATGAGGTTGGACAAGAGCAGAGATGACAGAGAATACACACAGTAAAACCCTCTGGGTTCATTTATCCATTTGTAACTCTGAGTGCGTACAAATATATAGTAACTAACCAAAGGGCCATTCCCTTACTTGATCCATTCTTGTTGCATGAATTGACACTAAGCAGTACCAGATTCAAGATCAGCAGGATTGAGGTGCAGGCTGGATAAAAGTGTTTCGCCCTTGGTTTTACTTTAAAGTATGTTTAAGGTGTGACAAAGTCTTTCTGATTCTGATTGGATCATCTCAGACCAATATGGACACATATTCGTCTAATGATAATTGCCACAAGCCTTTCTTTCATCACCCCATACAATGTTTCCTCCACTAGTCCTCTCATCTGTTCTCAACTCTCTTCTAATAACTTCAGGATGTGTGGTTGGTCTGTTGGGGGGCAGGATTCACAAAAAGGACCTTGGGGCTGAAGGAGGCCCTTGGACCATACACACAGCAATAGATGGTTGAATCTTGGCAATAGATCATACATTTCATTGTTTATTAAATATACTGTAGCGTCCAGTGTAAACGTCACTGGGTCCCCATCTTACCAGCAGCTCCCCTGTTTAGGGGTACCCACATTCCACTCTTTCACTCAGGACTAACTGGAACACCAATTCAGTAAAAGGTCATTTGCCATGATTTATTAGATTTACATAATGCCTCCCTGGAGTGTTATGTTATTCCATACAAAATTACTCACGGTGAGTGATGTGTTTAGCTGGGAAATACCCCTACGAAGGTGAGGGGAAGCTTTCCAGAAGGTTTAGGGTTAATATGGTGACTCTAAATTATAAAAATATCAGATACGTACAATACAGTATCAGATATCAAGAATGGGTATTCAGACTCATGTCTCGTCATACAAAAACAAAGGTATTTTGTAAAAGAACAATAGTAAATCCCAATGAGACATTTGAAAGTTAAACAGCACATGAGGCATGGAATGCAAGAATTTGTAATATAATACTATAAATTCCACCATTAACTTTTTTTTGGTCAAGCCCCTTTCTAACATTGAGCATAACTTATGTTCGTGTGGGGCTCCGTAGGGAGGCTTTAGAGGGAGAGCTGAACTGAAACTTCCATGCTGGTGGGAGCTCCCAAAGCACTGGCCTGAATATATTTGTGTGTGTGGAGGGTTGCTGTCTTGCCTTGTGAAATTCCTTCTCTTTGAATCCCTTTGAATGATTAATGCTGTCTTGTAGAATTTATAACATGCTGACGGACTCAAGTTGAAAATAAAAATGATATAAAAAGTGATGAGTCCAGGGCTCAGGCGTGTAGTGCTAAACGTTTATAGCATTGAATGATCGTGATCTGCAAGGGACTGTTCCAGTTTTCATATTGGCAAAGCACTACACTATACAGGTCTAGATTTCCCTCCTCTTTATCATGGATTTAACTATATATCTGGTATGCAAGCTTCAACCACTGGTCCCAACTTGAATTCTGACTTTCATACTGATGTTATCGTGCAATCTGAGGTTATCTGCACCAATCCCAACCAAATGTTGAGCAACGACAGCCCTGTAGATGTGTCCCTTCTTAAAAGGTAGTGATGTTTTGCTTAAAGAGGGAGTGCCACAATGTTTGTATTTTTCCAGTTTTTCATGTGTCTATGACACCTCATAGACACATGAAAAACTGGAAAAATACAAACATTACTTCATTAGACAGACACCCTGGAGTCGTTTTTATGTGCAATGGTGTATTGACTTTGCATATAGGGTTTCTTCCTGGAGGTTGAACCCTTGACAGTCAAACGGACCAATGAAATAAACAGCGATATTCAATATTCAATATAAACATCACACTATAAGCCCCTCCCCTAACCCCTCCCCCTTTATCATACAACCACAGCTGTGGGTGCAACTTCAGTTCAGGTGGATCATTCACCACCCATCACCACCCACCAGGCAAACCAGGCATACTTAATGAACTGGTGGGTGTGCCCACATAAAAACAACATTTTAAGAAATACTGTACACTTTTTTGAAAAAGTTATACCTCCTTATACAACAATAAGACCTGATGATCATGTTTTAGGGTGGAAAAAAATCACGGCACTCCATATTTAAAAGAAAAACACCTTTTTGTTGAGCTCTACACAGAGAATTTGTTCAGTAACGGGAGTCTCCTCATCTCTCCAGCTCTTTAATAAACAGAAAACCACATGTTCAGGTGGGTTGCCAATTTCAGCCAATCAGGAGAGAGTACCCATGCTAATTTTGCTGGGGCAACCACGGAACCCCAAGGCCTCATGCGGTTTCCCAGACCCCACTATTAGACCCATGTGCTGCTATTGTAAAGTGAAGGAGCCCGGCTTGTCTGCAGGACTTGTTCAGTGAGAGCGTAATACCTGCTGAAGTCTGGCCTATATCGAATGAGATGGCTTGGGGGCAACAAATCCCTCCAGGCCTTCACTGCATTATCCAACTCCTCTGGACCCATGCCCCGGCCGTGAGTGAATTAGCTGCAGCAATTGAGTTATTGCTCTCTCCAATTTGTACACAGCTTATAGAAGGGCTGTTGCAGCCATGTCTTCATTGTTTGTTGAATGCTGTTCCTCAGGCCAGCTGAATGCACAAGGCCGGGCCAATGTATATAACTGCTCTATAGGGGCCACCAGCAGACACATGGAATATGATGACCCGTAATGAGCCAGGGTATACAACAGTATGTCCACAACAATAGCAAAACAACAAAAACACATGAGCTTGTGTGCTATGACAGTTCCATATAGCTGGAGAATTTAAATAGTTATACAGCAACAACCAGTAGCCTAATACATTTTACATTTCCCTTCCAAAACTAAAATAGAATTCCTTCCCTGATTCAATATATTTATGTAAATTGACTCATGTTATCTCAAAAGAAATGTTCGGAGCTGAGAGCAGCTAGAGCTCTTTTTACATGTAACACACTTCTAGTTCTAAATCTCTTATCTACATCATTCAGGCTTTACAAAAATAAATAAAAAAATGTCTAATTATTTTCTTTCATAATGTTTAAAGTGACTTTTCGACTATAAAGGGGCTCTCTGCAGAGTGCACAACTCCACCAGGCGGGGTTGCCTAGGGCTGTGTGAATCATGGGTTGCAGCTGTCAGGACCTGAGGAAGCTGCAGGGTATGAATTGTGATTCTACAACATACCAACGGTTGAACAATTTGCATTTGTTGTGCCCCCTGTGGGCAGAAGTGAAAGCTCTGGTCGCCTCAACATGTGATTCCAATTTTGGGTTGAGTGGATGTTCATCCTCCCACTAAATTTGGAAACAGTACGGAAAATCAAAAACATGTTTGACAGTCATTGTCATGTGACTCCCAAGATCATGTGTATCTAATTTGTAGCACTTTGTAGACCCTATGGGTCTAGGTAAAATCACCTTTGGCTTAATATCTGACTCAAATTTGATCGGACTATAAAATAGACCTGACCCATAAACTTTGGAAACCAATTAAAGTTTGTATGATACATGTTTGAGACTCAAAAGATAATGTGTAGTGATTTGTGTGAGGTTTAGACAAAATCTGTAGGAGTAGCAGCAAAATGTATTTTGAAGATAATGCAAAATGGTTGATAATCTAGTTAGGCAAAAAAGTATATTAATGATCCAAGGAAGGAAAAAAAACATTAGGGCAAAATGTAACCCTAACCTTAATCTGAACCCTAAACTCACAGAAATAATGCCTGAACCTAACCTCAAAACCCTGTCCGTCCTGGGCGAAACACCTGGGAAAGAGGTAATCCAGCGCGCACACACAGACAATCTGACAGACAATGTGTGCCTCATGTGTGCGTTTGTTCATGCATGTGATCTTGTGCATGACACAAATAAACATGCACACAAACACACACACGCACAGCACGCGCACGCGCACGCACACGCACACGCACACACGCACACACACACACACACACACACACACACACACACACACACACACACACACACACACACACACACACACACACACCTGTTTCATGACCTGTTTCACCCTTGGCATAAAACAATCTGTTGGATGTTGAGTCAGTTTACTGTTGCTCATAATGCTGGTAAGTGAGGAACTGAACATTTCAATGTATGTGCTTTTACTCTATTGTGACACTCTTTCGACGTCACAGTAAAAAGCATTGACGTTACATAAGAAATGTCTGGAAAAACATGATCCTGAGAAGTGGACATGCGTGGTTCTCCGCTGAGCACTAGAGATGTGGGGGCCTGATCTTCTTTTTCCAAGGGCCTTGAATGTAAGCAGTGATTCTATTTACCTCATTGGGGGCCTCTAACAGGCATAAATATTTGCTCACCACTAAACCAGTGACTCATGACATTTTGAAAGGCCTTTAAATGGGGACGCTTCCTGTACACTAAACATGACTAAAAAGGATGAGCTCCGTCACCATCTCCTCCTCCTCCTCCTCCGTCTCCTCCTCTCTTATCAGCATTAGAAATATCCACAAAAGGTGAGTGATGACACATTGTGCCCTCTTTTATTTTAGTATAAACACTGCTTTTAGCTGGAGGACCGGATAATCTGGGCGTGGATGCGTGAGCTAAGAGGGGGGAAATCGTCATGAAATTAGCTTTCATTCAGATCCAGCCAGGAAACTTGAGCACTGTACACTTGCTGCACCCAGGGACATCATTTGGGGTCACAGAGGATGCAATTGCCACCCCGTAACGTTCACGTTTAAGATCTAATTTTAATATGCATATTGTTCCACCTCTGAACGTTGTTTTCTTTTGCAGATTAATCTGATATGGATATCAATCCACCCGCATTGATCTAAACTATATGTGACGTGAAACACATGTTATAGACACATTTTCTTGTCTGAAAATCACACGTTCATTAACCAGTTTCTACTCCCCACCCTCTACTTTGTTTCCTGAAATGATGTGTCTGACTGCAGCGCAGTGGCATTCCTGGCCTCTGACAAAAACGGCAAAGAGTTTCACCATGTTAGGGTGTGAAGACCTAGAATTGTAACAGAGGAGGTCACTCACTTGCAGGAGAGCTGATTTATACCGTGTATGAAGTAACAGTCGCCGCCATTCACACAGTAGGCCTTTTCTGTTTCATTGCATTTTCCGGCATGGCCTGAAAATGTCGTTGTGGTGGTTACTGAGGAAGACAGAGAGAGAAACAAAACACACACACATTAAGATGAGAGGGTTTATCACATTAAAAATGAACTTCAATTACATTTTCACTGAAGGCATGTAAAGTAGAATTCAAATTCAAGATCAATGTACCTCACCTAGTAGTCATATAAAAACCCTGTAGGATAAGATGAGTGCGTCACACTCAATTGTTATTGCTGGAGTACTTGACCCCCATGACATACAGTAACATGTTGCAATGATGACCCATGAAGCCTAGTTTTTGGAATCATCCTGATATCAAATACAAGACATCTTGATTTACAGTAGCAGTGATACACAGAGTCGTAGTTTAACTAGCAAGGGAGAATCACTCATTTGTTTTTCATAAGCAGAATCCACCTGCGTCTTCATGAGTCTGCTCCCTTATATTATACACTTGTACACTCATGAGTCCTCTCAGTTTTCCATCCACAAATCTAATTGTGTCTCTCAGCAGTGTTGACACTATCTCAAGAAGTTCTATGAGCAAAGATAAATATTTCCCTGACATAGCGTAGGAGTTGTATACGCAATGACTCAGGTCCTTGGAATGGCCTAAAATGTCATGTAACTACACTTAATCCCCCAGACTGAATAGATATAACATGTTTGGGACGAAGCCTGCTTATCAGGAGGAAAACAGGGCAGTCTGAGGGAGGTGCACAGTGGCAGGATTAGGCTGTAGAAAGGAGGAGATGGAGGATACTCTGACTCCATATAGGATTCATATTGAGAGGTGATTGATCGTAGTCCGGTGCACCTGATTCATATTGAGATTGATTGATCGTAGTCCGGTGCACCTGCAGCCAGCCTGCATATCAGCCTCTCTCCAGGGTGTGACAGCTCACTGGAGTGTATCCAAACATTCCCACACACGGGTCATTTAGTCGACTATTATATTACAATACACCAAGCACAGTGTCCCCAAACATTTAACAGTTTCCTTTGTGAATGAGAAGGTCGTGATGTCCACTACATCCATTACTTACAGCCTATATTCTCAGTTGACCCCGGTCCCACCAGGGCTATTCCCTTTTCCCCCCCTGCATTCTGAAAGTCTTCGCCCAAGAAATGGCCGATCTGCATGCTCACAACATGTTGTGACTCGATGTGTTGTCTACTATTTTGACCTAACATTCACTCCAGAATAGGGCCGCTAGGGTTCATATATGGTTACCAGCACCTCTGATAAAAGAAAGTATGATTATGGCTGAGCTCAAACAATAAAAGATAGAGCCTGGGGTAACTGTGGCTCAGGAGGTAAAGTCACCGCTTGGGAAATGCCAGGCCCTCGGTTCGAGGCTCTCGGTTCGATTCCCAGCCCCCCTTGGCTTAGTGACGAAGGGTTATATCTTGCTATCGTGTTGATGTAGATCAGCTAGTTGAACTGTTTTAAAATGTTTTTTAAAATAAGTTTAGGGATAAGGGGTGGCACAAGATCCTTGAGGAAGACATTGAACCCCTAACTGTTCCCGTTGAGCAGGTTGGTGCCTTACATGGCGTTCCCCGCCGTTGGTGTGTGGCTGAGCCTGTAACATAATGCACATTGCAGATTACTTTGGATCAAGGTGTTATAGCCTATTAATGCACCATTTACCGTTCAGAGACTGAATTAGCAGAACTATTAAGAGCTGTCAAATTACAATGACCTTTCTAATTTTAGTCCATGAGCTACAATAAAGTAAACGTACAGTATTGATGAAAACATATTTAGGATATTGGATATTTCTGTTTGATTAAAGTTATGGATTTATGAATTCCCTGACCTTGTTAAGTTGTCCTTAACAAGCCTGAACTGAACCGTTGAACTCTCTCAGAAAGTTCTAACAGAATGACAAACCTAGTTACAAACACGTTAAAGCATGGACCAATCTAAGCATAATACTTTATAATACTGTATTATGCTTTTAGGAGGTATGATATGCCCTGACTGTTCATCTGTAAATTATGTTATCATCGTAGATGACAGTCAGATGTTTAAATTTACCAGTTGACCAGTTTGTGAAAACAACTCTAACAACCCATCATTTCGGGTTCATTTCACACAGAAGGGACGTACAATTTATAATTTAGGCGTTTAGCAGATGCTCTTACCCAGAGCGACTTACAAGTGTGAGATTGGAATAAGCCGATTAAGCATAAACTCTAGTCAATAAACCAAGTAAATAGTCACATAAGTAGAGTTGCAGAGAGAACAATGTAGTGCCACAAAGAAAGGATGCCAGGTAAACAATAAATCTAAACAAAACAATATGTTATCCAAAATAACATTCTTAACAGTTTGTGGTCGAACAAAAGAGCCCTGGAAGCAGTTTTAGGTGTTGAAAACCATGTATCTTGCAGATCTGGAAGGACTTCAATTTGCAAAGCAATCATCGGTTCAGAAACTGTTGTTTCTGAACTGTCCACAACCCTCCGCTGAGACACAGACCAGATAGATAGAAACGGCACCATCTTCAATTGAGCATAATTATGAAGATGGGTGAAGTAGTATTTTAATATATTGCTCAATTAAGGACAGAGGGAAAGACCAAGTTTTGCCTTGGTCCTATTTTTGTAATGAGCCACATCAAAGATACCAGAAGGGAAACCAAGGCAAAAAACTCAAACTATTGATGGCCATTAAAGTGGAATAATAGTTTTGAAAGTTATGCACATTAATAAAAACATGACTGATAATTCATGAAGACATGTACAGTATGATATATTAAGTTAACAAATGTAGATGCAAAACCTGAACTATCTTTTGCTAATTTGCAAGCTTTCCTGTGTCCTGTGTCCTTACTGTAAGAGGTGTTGTATAATAATGATGAATGTAAGACCCTTCCATTATAACCCGCACAACTTGAATAGGACAAGTTATGGATTCCCACCAAGACCTGTTGGCCACATCTATCTGTATCATTGTGGCTGACAGGGGCAAAGTCAAAGAAAAGTATCAGTGTCAAGAACATCTGTAGTTCTCATTCTGTGATTAAATGTTGTTGGTGTGCAGAACGTCTGGAATTCAACAACTACTGCATTCTGGACACAGCTTGGGAGTTAACTTCAGACCCAAAACAGGAGCACGCAGGTTTTTATTTGGTTTTGTGTTGCTGGGTAGCTAACTGGTTGCAGGTGGGAGTGTCCTATTTTCAGTGGTGGAATTTAAAGGTATTATGACATGATTTATAACATAATTTTCAAAACATTAAAAGTCTTGGCCATGGTCCTTCAAACGTGTCTAAAAAGTTTGAATACTCAACTCCACTCCAGTATTTCTTGACACGAGTTTTTGTGCATGTGTAAAGTTCATCCTGAGAAGCCATGGAAAAACACATTATTTTAGCCTGTAGATGTCGGTAATTCCCCCTTTCCTGTCAACCCAAGATGCGCTACTTTGACAACTTGGTAGGAACGACGTCAAAAATAAAAGAGTCATCTAGGCCAGTTGGTATCCAGTGTAAGGACTTGTGTTGATTGACACAGCCAACAACAGAGCAGATTGATTTTTCTCTAGAAGCCATTATTAGTAAGTATTACAAAGAAACAAAGTCGCGGTCGACAATGAGGAAGCGGAGAAGAGAGGGTAGGCACTAGGCAGGGAGCAGAGGGGAGGGGGCGGAGTTTTAGCGGAGATCTACGTATATCTCTGCCGTCCAACCAGATGAGACATTTTTGCATAATTATTCACAAGAGTCCAGACAGCAGAGAATACACTGAATGTTCAAACTTCGTTTTTTTTTGGTGAAATTGATGTCAAGAAAAGCCAAAAAAGCCAAAAAATCTACAAAAATGTGTTTTAAATGTCACAATCCCTTTAAGTACTCAAGTACTGTACAATGTTTAGGTAATTTTAGGCATTTTTTTGTCCGAATTTTGGGACATTTGTTACAAAACATACATTAACCACTTCAGCCCTATATACTTCAGCTATTTTGCAGATATATAACCTCACAACACATAGTGGCAACGCACGGTCGAGGCAGATGGCCGTCAGTCTGCAAACACAGACAGAGCTTTGTCACTCTATGTTTTGAGGAATTGTTGTGATTAGACACTTTAATCAAATTCAATTGAATAGTAGATCTGCTTTTTTCTAAAGATTTTTATAGTAACATTTGACTTTTACTTGTACCAGAGTATTTCTAGAGTGTGTAATTGATATTTTTACTTAGGTCAAATAATAATAATAATAATCTTCTTCCATCTGTTCCATCTACTGATCTTCTGTTTCATCACTAGGTCATGATCTCCAGAAGCTATAGATCTGCCATAACAACAGACCACAGTTAAATGCACTCGCCTGTATTTAGGAGCTGCTGAGGAGTTGAAAGAGCTTTGGGGAAACCCCAAAGCAGGTTTCTTTTTACTGTCTGATTGTTTGACTTTGGAAAAATGAAGAAGGCAGGCTGTGGAGCAGGACACATAGTACTCATGGACATTATGCTAGTTTAGTCCATAGGCCAAGGAAATATCTTCACATTTTGATGAACTCTACCAAATCTCCACAACATAATATTTCATACATTATTATTAATATTTCATATTTATTTCAAGCAAACACATATATATACTTTTTGCCACTCAAAACCATATTTTCTGGTTTTATAGTAGACAATTTTGGGAAATATTTTGTATATTTTAAAACATATGCCATACTATACTGTATTGGGCTTCTATTTTGTGCAGACCATCTGCCTGTCATCCAACAAGGCATAAGGCACCATTGGTGGCCTTTATTGATACAATAGGCTGGAGACTCCAAACCCCAACTAGTAGAAAAAAACAACAACATGCAACAAAAACAAATCACAGCATGAACTCTGTAGTGCACATGAAGCCATGGACTCTCTTTTCCCTCTCGGGCTGTTTGCTTTGCAATAAAAGTGTCTACTTTGATTTCCCACTTAGCACAGTTAATCATCTTGCCAAAGTCTAGCCTGTCATGGTATGTGCTAACAGGGTGGGATTTTCAAGGAGAGGCTATGGGTTCCGGGTGAGCAACTATTTTCAGGAGAAAAGCATCTGCCCGAATGTTTACTTCGCCGTACGACCTAATTGCACTATCCGTGAATCAGTTATTTTTGGCGAGTGACAGCGTTGTATGACATAGCATTAATTAGCCACGAGGCATGGCACTTTGTCACAGTGAGAACGTTTTGTAATCAAAACATCTGCCAAAGCATCCTTGAGCTGCCTATGATTATGGAACACAAGGAACATTACGTGTGTGGTTTAGGTGTATACATACTGTACATATACAAAACATATAGGCAGACATGGTGCTGCATAATATAACTATGATTGACTGTGACTACTCCGTGAACGTCAATAGAATATGTTTTAGATATTTTAAACATATTCTGGGGTGAATATTTCACAGAAATAGCAGACGTGCAGGCTCACAACATGTCACAATGTGATGCATTGTGAGCTTGTAGATCAGTTATTTTGGGCAAAGATTTGGAATAGAGGGGGAAAGGGAGCTAGGGGACTTTGTATAGACCACTGGCAGACTCCGGTCAACGAACACTTTAAGACCTGAGGCTGATTCTACAAATGCCTTCTAAATCGGTAGTTCTCACACTTTCAAGATTTTTGTTAAAAAATATAAAATGTGCCGTGCTGCAAGATTGTATATCTGCTATTTTTAATAGCCAACGCAAAAATCTAAAATGACACAGATGGTTTCCCGGTTTGAACGGGTTAGGTTTAGAGGGTTACATTTGTTACGCCATATTTTACTGGTAACAGTAAATGGATCCCACTGATAGGAGACCAGTGATTCAGTGAAGCAGGGGAGGACAGGAGCAGTAGTGAAATAGATCTCGGACGTATTATTTGTGAATGGCGCGTCATGGGCCTTGCACATCATGTTCCTGCTGCAGGCAGGCTCCAACAGCATCCTGTCCAAGCAGATACACACACTCCAAGCTCAGCACATCCGACATCCTGAACATGAACACTGACAACACACCTGCAGGCCTCCAGCAACTTGTGTGGTCGCAGCTTTTTGCATCGGTGAATGGCGCTCTATGTCTGAGTAAGATACTCACAGCTATATGCGGGACGATAGGAAACAGTGGACTTATTATGAGCTCATTTAGTTGGCAAATAACTGACGAAAGTTATTTATTGTGATATTCCTTCACTTGTGATGAGTTTGCTTGTTTGGAGTTTAGCTCGATAGATTTCTTCCATTGTTGTGTCCACGCTCTGTTCACTTTCAACGTTTTCAAAGCTATGAAATTGGTCTTCCATAAAATCAATAAACACTGAAGGTCAAATGATCAAATGCAATATGCACTTAGGGATCACGTCGTATTTCTTAAAACAAATGTGCGGTGCATCTGCTTGTCATACTTATACAAACGGTACAACAACTACTTGTGCAACAATCCAACAGCTGCAAACACTGAAAATGTAGCTTCAGAAAAGAACAGAACAGGAGTATAAATCACGCATCCTCGGCAACCATCCAGGATGATGTGAGAAGCCTCTACATATCGGAGAGGGAGGTTCCTGACGAGCTCTGCAGCCCAGCATTTTATATCCAACCTTTTCTGGATCAGGGCCCACTTGAAAATCTCTTAAGTGTTCACGGACCACCCATCTAAACACTAACTCAGCTGCCATATGGTCCAATGGGTGGGTTGTGTCAATTGATTGTGTTCCAGTCTAGAACAATGCAACTGACATGCTAAGTTCCTATTCATCGGTATGACAAAGGAATAAGCAACTACACTTAAGAAACAATCGTCCAAAAACAACGCAACCCGCAACTATCAATATTTACAAGCGACTTTACAGAAAAACAAGCCCAGAGTAGCTTATAATAAGCTGATATGGCAACACTGTACAGGGCTTAATTGGATGCAAGGTACAGTAGGTGACTACGTTCATGTGTGAAATCACACAAGAATTCCAATCAAATCCGTTTGTTTCAGGTCACAGGCCATGGAGCTTTTATTTAGTTTTTGTAAAAGTAAAAGAATAAAACACATTAATATTCCCTCATTATTCATTATTATCCCAAGTGTAACAAAGGTAGTTTGACTGCTGTAAACGTTGTTATTTTATGTCAGAACGTCAGAACATTATTGTGATGTACAGGCTAGCTCTTTGGGCCCTGTCCAGAGCCTGGGCAGATGGTTTTCTACTGGTTCTGTACTGGTTCTGGACAAATCGAATTTGAAGTCGGTGGGGTGAACGGTTTTTGTGAGTTGCGTGGATACAGACGTACGTACACACGTACAGAGACTTGGTGCATTTACAGAGTCGGTAACGATGGAAGTTGGAGATCCATGCCCAAGTTGATGTACTATGTAATACCTGTTGTATACCCGTGTCAGAGTAGCCGTTCCACCCATCTGTCTCTGTGTGTCCCTTTATTCCTACATATGGAGTATTGTGTAAAATAATCGTAGAATACTCATTAAGAAAGTAATCAATGTTTGCAACCCTGTGGTGTTCACTTTAGCACACTGTACAAATGTACAGTATTACACCAATAAATAACTAGAATACAGCTCTTGTTCATTTTGCTAAGCAAAGAAACAGAGATAGTCTGTTGCAATCTAGCAAAACCTAGTCTACACAAGATACAACAAAACCCTCTCAGCCCTCTTAACTCAGTCACAGCTGACCACATTGTTCTATGAAATCCAAAATTCATTGAGGAGAATACTAAAAGGTTTTCCCCAGCATCAAGTGCAGCATGGACTGATAAAAGTGTTCTCACTTCTTGCACAATTCATATCAGAGAGGTGTATGTTGGCTCTGTTCCAGTCAAGCCTGCATGGTCGTACAATGGTGTCGTGTGCCGAAAACAGCAGATCCACAAGCTCTCAATGCATTGTGTCGCAACACATTGTGAGTTTGTAGATCTGCTGTTTTCAGCATGTGACACCTTCGTACAGTGGAGTATAACTTATGGAGAAAGGAATTTTGTCTCTCTTCAACCAGCATAAAGTTTATGCAGGCTGCATACCTGCATTACATAGTTAAGCCTACTTGAGACATCAACTACTGTGATGACAAGGCTTATTAATTTATACTGACGTGTTGTATCACATTTGTATCATGTTGTCTATCGCTGTACCTACTGTATATACACCAATCACAGCTCAGCTCATGCCGCTACATGCATAGTGCATACAGAAAATCACTATCAATCACTAAGCTATGCCTATGCTCATAAAGCTATGGCATTCTCAGCTCATGTTGTTGTCAACGCAGCGCACGCAACTCAGACAGTCGACAGCGATGTCGCCGTCTTTTCTTTAAATTTTTTTTTTAAGATACTTTTTTGCGGCTTACGCCTTTTATTGGTTTTTTGAAGGGACAGACAGTAGGCTGACAGGAAACGGGAGAGAGATGGGGGAAAGACATGCAGTAAAGGCCGTGTCGGGCTCGGGAGTCGAACCCGCGGCACACTGCGACTGGATTACCAGTCGGGTGCCCAGACGGTTACGCCACCGCCTGGGCCAGATGTCGCCGTCTTAACACCAATCAGAACCTCACTAAAGGAAGGACACTACAGTATACAGTATGCTATCCAATTAGCCTTTCCATACAGTGGAACCTTGCATAATATCTGACATGCACTGAGTCAGCAGGTAAGGGTTTGGGGACAGGACACACAGTAATGACTTTGGACATTACTGTATTTACGGGACAGCATTTCAAACTGTAACTATAATAATCACTGTAAAACAAGATCAGTGCAAATTCTCACAATTTCCAGTCTTTGATCAGAAGAAGCTTGGGCCTCTCTCTTTCATCAGCCATTTTTAGTTTCTCCCATTACTCTCCTGGCTCTTGGGAATAAAAGCAGATAGAAAGTGCTGCCTCTGGATGGCAGATAGAAAGCACGAAATAGGAACAGAGGAAGAGAATGGAAATAAATGGTGTCAAAATTCATCAAAATTAGACAAAAGAATAAACAGCAGCTCACACGCTTACCCTCCCTTAATTAAATCATTTCAGAGATGTGCTAAATATACAGCATACAAACCGTCCGCTGTCAGGCCTGTCTGGAGCAGGCAGAGCAGGGATCCTGTCAAGTCTGGATTGATAATGAGATGCAGCCGTTATGCTCCAGTCACCTTCAATAACTGAAAGCATCATGTCAAGAAGATGAAGATATGTAGTTTCAAGCTTATTTCTTACATCGCTTTCCATTCCTGAGGCGGTAAATAGAAGCTCTGAGTTGCTGACTGATCACGAAAAGCACCTGAAATAAACTGATATAAGGGCAAGGATGTGCCTAAAGATGTCTGGGAGGTACAGTAGCATAATTAACGTCTGTTTGTGATGAGTCTCTGCCGGCAAAGCATACTTGATGGTAACTGTTATTCGCCATCAAGGCACACACTCGCCCATGAGGACTAAGCACTGTTCTAGATTCTAGAAAACGTTTTCTAAAAAGAACTTAAGAATTTCAAACTGGTGTTTTGACATGAGTGAAACCTTCCAAAAAAGCACCCTGCCCAAGCATAGCGAAAATTGCGACTGCAGGTCGCATTTACTATGAAAACGTGCATTTCCCGTCAGTCCGTCCATCACCCCACGCCTCCATATATGGTCATGACATCACGTGACATCATCAGGGATCATCAATATTAAGCCCATATATGGGAATGCCCATATACAGTATGGAGATCCCTGATGTCATCAATATTGGCCAGAAACTCTACATCTGACCTCAAACCTCATACCCTTAGATCTTCATATAGAGATATGGATATATGTTCTGACATTCCATATGTTGATCCCTCCCCACTCGTTCTTCCCCTTCGATGTCTCCCTTTTCACTGTCCATTCAAACTCTAGACGGGCTCGCCCCAAAGTTATTAGTGCAGCCGCAACCGGCAGCTGGCGAAAACTAGTTAAATAAAGGTTAAATAAAAAATATAAAACATTAAGTTGTTAATTACTTCTCTTGTTTGGAATGTACAGTATAGTTAGTTACAGTAGGCCTTCTAGGCAACCAATATGCAATATATGTGCTATGATGCAAATGTCTGCATGAATTCTCTGTGTGAATTCACAATGTATACGTGAATAGAGGCACTACAAATAAGCTTTGCATGCAGGTACATTATGATACATTCTAACAACTGCGTTCAGCTCCTTGATTTGCAAGATATCATTATAGTGTTGGCACCCCCACCTGCCATCAGCAAGTATGAAAATGTTGATTGGTTAGTAGTAAAATAAGTGCACGGTTGTTGATTGTACTGTGGATGTCTTGTTTTAAAGCCCACCCGTTTGCCATCACGGACACTTCTGCATGCCAGCATTTGAACATTTATTTCCTTGCTCACAAACAACCACACCACGTGAAGACATGACTTAAGACCTTGACCATCTCAGCATATATACAGTACACCACAGACGTCACCAAAGCCAAATCAAACAAATCCCCTTTTAAGGTCTTCATTGAACTTGAGTGACTGAAATTAACATGGCTGTGCATGCAGTTTATACAGACCTTGCACAATTGACAAGGAAGGGATTTCTGGACATCGGCCAAAAATATTTACCTCTCTGCCAACTGCAAAAAGACACCAAGTATAATAAAGACAAAAAGCTCAATTCAAGCTGTTGCACTGGCTGATATTATTGTAATGACTGGAGAAGCATGTACTTGTCATTTGTTAAGAGGATCTGTTGTACTGGCTGATATGATTGTAATGACTGGAGAAGGATGTACTGTCATTTGTTAAGAGGATCTAGTGACATCTGATATGGAAGAGATCTTATTACAGTGTTATGGCAGACTAAACAGCCGTCATCTTGCTCCAGCTCTGTTTTAAACAAACAGCGCCCACAAAGAAGAGGAATATATAATGTAAGATATATATGTATAGTTTGTATAGTTTTGTACATCTTTGTATATCCAAAATAAATGTGAAACATACCATTTGGAGTATGAGTTCACAAGGTAATGTCTGTCTGCAGTTAGATTACAGTACTCCACCCCCCTCCACGCACATGTGCGCACGCACGCACGCACGCACGCACGCACGCACGCACGCACGCACGCACGCACGCACGCACGCACGCACACAGCATGGGCCATGGGGTCAGGTGTTTTGGTTCAGACTATCCCCATCGCTCCCCCATTCCTGGCTGGATGACGCAGGCATGTTCAGTGTTCCTTTAATCCAAGCTTGAGATCAGCTCTTCTGTCACACAGAGCTAGGATCAGAGTTAGTATATATCTGCACGCCTAGGGTCAGGTGAGTTTGCTTGGTCGTTTAACCCCAGGGTTCAACTTTCCTCTGTCCAAGTAGTAGAAGGGCTGAAATGAGGTTTCCTCCACGTTAGGGAGAGCCACAGCGTTTAGCCATCAGGCCCTCGCCACTGACTTTGATTAATCCTTTGTGGCCCAAGAACTGAAAGGAAAAGCTGGGGGTGCAAGAGGGACCATCTGGAATCCTTCATAAACATGTCTGTCTTTCCACGCTCTCCAAAGGGTTCTAGGAAAATCGTAAAAATGAAAAGAGAGGTCCCTATTGCACAGGTTTTTTTTCTTCTTGAGGCACCTCATCTGTGCATATGGAGCAACCAAAAGAACATGCACATAGTGGACCATGGCACTGCACTGAGCAACCTACAACCTCATGCAAGACAGCTAAGAAAAAAGAGTTATACCATAGAATACATCTTTGAGACTAATAATAATAATTGCAGTAATTTACTGCAGCTTGGCTTAATTCTTTTTCACTTCAGCTGGGACGTCGTCTCAATACGCAAGACAGATTCTGTGCAGGAAAAACCAAGGGAGCTATTCAAAACACAATAAATAGATGTATCGGTTACATCTGGTCTTTGTTACCGCTTCATGTTTCCAATTTTCAAAAGCCTAGTTATCAGGACAAATGGGATAAATGATATGGCCTATTCAAGAAAATGGCACATGGCATGAAAACAGGCAACATCCATTTTGTACAGAAATCCATTTGGACATCCAAAACAGCATGAGCAAAAGGCGACATTTACTTGAAAGACTAAAGAATGAAAATCCGAACATAGATGTTATGGCCAAAAAGCTCCTCTCTCCCCTCCATTCCTTTCCCCCTTCACAGGGAATTTCTAACGTCTCCCGTTACAAATGGGGCATAGATCTTTTATCACTCTACAAGGGGTGAATTTATTTCACGCATTCTTACTTCATTTGTGTAGATTCCATTACCTTAGCATCCCTTTTTCTACATGGCATTCTGAAAATTCTTCAGACATCAGTGTGCCAGTGTGTGCACAGGTACCTTGTACTAAGGGGATACTAACAGAAACGGCAAAGCACAAAAAAGCTCCAATTTGGAGAGGCAGTTTTGGTATGCTAGCTCCAGGACACTGTGGTTCAAATTGCAGTGATAACATGAGCCATTGCTCACTGGGTGCATGTCTGATGTGGTGAGGGATAAGTATGCAGTGGATGGGGATGATGCATGCGTGACCACATAACATCTGTCATGTTTGTAGGTTTCAGCTGTTTATCGGAGATCTTACTTTGTTTTTCAGTGCACAAAGTGATGCTCAACAAGATTAATTTGAAAACTGAATAAAGCAGAGCAAAGTTGGTGTCACAGGAGAATGCCAGACACAGACAGCGAGCTAACTTGGTACTGTATATGCGAACAAGCAACATAATATGAAAATCAACTTTTTGTTAACATTTTTGTTTTACCCTGGTTGTAATTATTGGGGCATTTAATGGCTTTATGATGATAGTGGAGAGAGAGACAGGAAAGGCAAGAGGGTGAGAGAGGGGACATGGAGCAACCTAGCTCTGGTGCGGACCAGCCAGGACCAGCTGAGGGAACGACTATAGTAGCCTTCATTCTTTTGTATGCACTCTTACCAGGGGTGCCCTGTTAAATGTACAGGGCACACTTACGTTATTCAACATTTATTATGACATGACTTATGGATAATTACATGAGTTGGAATATTTACATAGCCAGGCTACTTGTCTTCTCTGTTCTCTGTCTTTCTTGACAAGCCATGTCATAATTACTATAAATCGCTTCACTTTTTCCCCAGCATGTCACAATTATCACGTCACATTTGTCATGAATTATTCCCCTCTTTTCTGCAGCTGCCATGCATCAATCAAAATAGTTTCAGTTGCATTTCTGTATAAAGAACATCTCAAGATCTTTTTTTAGGGAAACCCGTCTGTACACATCAAATACAAAGTCATAAATCAGAGACCGGAATGACAATGTGGATAGTTTTGGCATGAAACCCCTGTTCTTTGGGGTTGTCTTAACCCCTTATCGCAACATTAGACTTTAGCTTTTGCCAAGATCAATAGTCCTTAGATAAAAGATAAATACAATATTGCCTGGTGGTTTGACTGATGGACATGAGCGGAAAGAATACAGAAATAAAGCTTGATTGTTTTTCAAATAAGAGAGCTCAACATCTAAAGCCAAAGGAGAGGGATTTTGAAGACAACGAAGATAACATCACAAATACATGCTAATCTACTATATAAAGTTCAAGTTGTGGAGGTACGATAACAGGGCACAAGTGCCACATCATCAGCCCAAGTATGGACATGACCACAGCCAGCGCAAATAAGGAGGATATACATACTCGTGGGTAAGATTACCCACATGCACACATACGGAAATTGCCCGCCATGAGCCCAAATAGTAATTGTTAGGAAGTTACCAACGGTTTTATGCCCACATATGGAGATCCCCAATATTAGCGCAAAGAGAGAGGAGAGGGAGAGATGGAGAAAAGAGAGACCCTAATTATTTCACCCACGCAATAACCCAGCCAATGCTGAGTACCAGAATAATTATGCACGTGCTGTTGGTCAATGTATCACTTATCAGTGCGTTCAGCACAACATTCAACATTCTTGCATAACATAAGATACGTATATATAGCTTTGAAATCCATACCAGATTGTCAAAGTCAAAGGTTCAGACCATGAAATATTAGCGGTCCATATCGTTAAGGTCCCTGCACACTGCTGCGTTTTTCGGACTTTTAGCAGCGTTTTCCCGAAAAACGCGCCCCGATAATACGACCTTAACCCTACCGCACACGGAAGCCACGGTGAGTCTTAACCGGCCACGTATGTCGGACTAACGGTCTTTGGACTAACGTATATGCCCTCCAAATCTTATGGCCGGGTTTGTTTGGTTCTTGTTTAGTTTTGGTTCATTAACCACTTAAGCCCTATTCAGATCAAAAAAGCTTGTATAGTATTGCTTGTATAGTATATAAAACTACTATTTTTGAACATTCTTGCATTTCTTTTTTACTGCTACACAATTTCTGTGTAGATAATTGGCACTGGGTGAAAAAACTGGGTTGCAAAATCATGTGATAAAAAAATATAAAAAAAATAATATACAATCTTTTATTTACTTCCTTGATCCCAAAATAGGGATGCTGGGTTGAAAGCAGGATAAAAAGGTTGATAGATGTGGACACTTGGCTAGGCTATGGGTTCAGCAGCTCATTAGACAAAAATGAACAGCAGCAAACTGGGTCAGTTAAGAAAATTAAGTTTAAACATCCACAAGATGCTAGAGATGCTCTTTCTCCTCACAGAATACTCAAAGAATGGTGATATATCTTGCAAGTTTTTTGTTTTTGACTGGTGTACTTCAACCAGAAACTGTCAATCTTCACCTTGTTGTTATGGAAACGGTAAAATGGTTTCTGCTCTTGCTTTTATCTGAACTTGACAGTTTAAGAATGATGGAATTCTTTTGCAAGTTTTGCAGTTTTGAACTTGTCTCATGGCATGAACTTGGCTTTAGACACTTTTTGAGAAGGTCATTGTAGAGCACCTATTTCTTTTTTTTTTATAAAGTATATTTATTGGTTTTTAAAGACACAGACATTACAAGAGCACCTATTTCTGATTTCTGATTGAGGAGATCAAATGAGATGACCAAATCTTAACAGTGCTAGCCCCTCCTATGTCCAGCTTTTAGTGTGTATGCACATACTTCTAAACACAAACATTACATTTCCATTGACAATGAATGGACAATTTTACGTCATAGTGTAAACACAAACATTGCGAAACACAAACATCGATGACTAAGGGTCGATTCATACTTCATTTGAGGTTCGGGGGGGGGGGGGCGGGTACCGTCCTAAAGTCGGCTCTTCGGTGCTACTGAAAATTTCTGACGAGCCAAAATCATTTCGGCACTACAGCGCCGAAACAGCGGTAAAATAGGAGTATGAATCGGCCCTAAGGTGAGGACGCAAATTGAGATTGGCCGGAATGAGATGATGTATGATGATGTACGATGATAAGAGCGCATCACCCGGGTGTGATTTTTGAGGGGTGAAAACACACATACGTATGGCTGGGGGCAGAAAGGTGGAGTGTGAAGAGGAGCAGAAAGATGGGTACAATAGATAGGTCAGTGATTCGCAAAACTTTTAATTTCAAGGACCTCCAGTTTGGTATGCAATAGGCAACGGACCCCCATGACTCAGAGACCCTTACGGGTCCATGTGGTTCCATTTGTACACTCTCTGAGTTACAGAGTGTTACGCGTCCATTTGGTTGATTAATCATTGAGCTGGGGACCCACTGGAACCCCCTAAGGACCCCTGTGAGTCCCAGGACCTCACTTTGAGAACCGTTGCGGTAGCGGAGATGAAGGGAGATGAAGTGGCTTGTCGAGAACAACAACAAAACAAAAACCTCTTTAAAGCTGTGATCTATTCTAGTGTAAGTAAAGATGCCAATTACGTCTTCTGGTGCAAGCTGAACACATGGGACTTTCAAAGTAATGTCAAAATGAAATAAAGATCTATCTCCCACCACCTTTTACCATTTTCCTCAGATCCAGACAATCAGTTTGACAATGTGACATCAGTGTAGTTTTATTTATTGCATACCATTTCTCTCCTTTTGTGGTTATTTGAATCTGTGCTGCAATCACTATTTCAAAACTATAAGCCTGACTTACTGTATATTGTTTGAGACATTCTCTTTCCACTACTAAGAGAGTAACTTTAATAAAATGTTTCTTTTAATGGACTGTCAAGAATACGTTTCATTTGCAACCAGTATACAGTATACAGTATGTTATTATACCTTTAGGAATATGTGTTGTGAAGACAGAATCACACAACAAAATAGTTTAGCCTTTAGTTGAGTCCCCAGCTAAATGATTGATAGTCAATCTTCACCATTATTACAGTATAATTATATGTACCTGTACAAATTAATGAGCATTGGAGAGGAAGCGTTACAAATGTGGGTGAGACAATCTAACAAGGGGAGTCACGATCAATGCAACCACCCATTTTGTGACCAGTAACATGTATTTACGTGACAGTGACAACTGACAAATAATGGCTGAACAAAAATAAACATTTCAGAGCTAATTACCTAATAACGCTCTCAATGGGCACCTACGGATGGCTGCAATTCGAAACTGGCCTCTGTAAAATCTGAATTCACACACACATTCACACACCAATGCCGGAGGAAACCATGGAAGGCACCAACCTGCACATCAGGAACAATTAGGGGTTCAGTGTCTAGCTTAACACTTTGACACTAACTCTGGGGGAGCCCGGGTTTGAACCTTGCGGTTCCCATCCGGTCACTCTACCCCTGAGCCACTGCCGCCCCTACACCAAACAAGATGTTCAGTCAAAACACAGACCAGTCTATATACAGAGACAGTCAATTGAAAACTGGGCTCCCTCTGCTAATATTTTAACTATATTATAATGTTATTTGAGGTGACAGTATGACCCACCTCTATTCAACTACCTGTCGCTTCTAGCGGCATCTAGTGTGTAATGTATAGTGTTCTCTGCCTGGGTGCAAGGTAGCAGTAACATTGTGGTAGGATTTTCATTGATTTCATTGTTTGATTTGGTGTGTGTGTGTGTGTGTGTGTGATAGTCAAATCACAACTACTAAGATTCCATAGGATTTGCACGCAAAGAAGTGATTTCAAAATAGCTTGTAAAACACTATTTAAGGCCCTCAGACTAAGAGGATACACTAGGACATTCCTCCGGAAAGCTCAAAGTACCTTCTTAGAAATAAGAGTGCGAGATCCAGGCCCTAAATTGGCCCTGATAACCAGTTATTCAACACAGAGCACACTAGCCAACAAGAGAATAAAAAGGAATTTTGAGAACCGAACGGATGATCTTCTAAAAGATTATAAAA